>NC_139656.1:26239947-26402447 GCF_951799395.1 Argentina silus | reverse complement strand
CATGTTATTAATGGTAATCATTATGAATGAAAAACATAATTAATCTATTTACTTTTCACTGATATGGGAATTTCACTAGTTTTGAGTCATTCTCTCACTGTGACTGGGTACAACAGCCAAAGGCAACAAAAGGTCATGACCTCCAAAGGAGTGACCTGACAAGTAAACCAGCAATTATCAATGATCTTCTAATGGCCATTGTGGTTAGTCTGCTAAATACTTTCCTTGGTTCACTGAGGGTATACAAATCATCCCTCTTGTGTGTGTGGCAAGGCCAAGAATACTGAGCTGAACAGTTGTGTAATTTTTGAGAAATATTCAACTATAATATGTGATCGGTGATACACATACAAAATTACAGCCTGTAAATTATGTTAATAATAGATTAGGCTTACCTCTTAATATGTCTACCTTTTACCATCACCACTTGCACTAATGACTATCAAATCTATCGAATCATATATCAATTCAATAGACCAATGAGGCAAAACCAGTCTATTACTCAATTAAGTTTATCCCTCAGAGTAAAATAATTAGATTATTCCTCTGCCGTGTTTAAGTCCTCACAGAACATCATGAAAATGTATGATACAAAAATGGCTTTTGGGATTTGTAGTGATACAATCAATTCAATTGCAGGTAAAGGTGGACTGGGGTTCACTTAGAGTGTTTACGCTGTATTAGGGATATTATCTGTGTTAAAACTGCCATACCCTCATTCATTCACTTAAAGTACAGCGTATACTCTGAGTAAATCCACAATACAGTTTGTCTTTATCGCCAATTGATTAAAGTCCTCCATGGTGTCTTTATCACTCTCCGGTGTTTCTTTAAAAAAAAAAAAATCCTGTATCCCACAAGGATGCAGGGCAGGACGCTTAAAACTGCTTAAAACAGGACGCTTAAAACTGCGGTTTGTGTGGGAACTAACCTCCAGACACTTAACCTTGACCACTGGTTCTAACACTCCAAAAGGACCCCTTAATGACAACCCAGCGTAATTACTGAGTACTCCTGGAGAGGAATGCACCATGAACATGTAACCCTGCCTTTGGAGTTTATCTTAAACTAAAATGTTCCCCATTCATAAGTGCAAACATATAGACAATGATCTGAGCTATGCATCATAGAGCTTACATAACCGCGTCATAAACATGACATGACATGACACAGCACATACAGCTAAACTGAACCACTTCACACAGATCTTCCTGTACTGGAGTGCAATACATACAGTACATATTTTGTTCGACCAAGCACTCAGTGAATAATTTATAGATTTCTGTTCACCAGGTACATAAAATCCAGTTAAAACATATCACTCCTTATCATGACAATAAATTAAATGAAGGTATTCAGGGCAATCAAACGGAGAGGAAGCAGCCAGAGGGGAGCAGGCTGTCTGTTAGTACATTCCTACTGTATGCAGGAGGAACCGGTAGACATGTCATGACATTCTAGCATTGATAGATTTGCAAGGCTCAACTCTGCACATTATGACTTCTACACTAATTTATCAGTGGAAGAAGAGTAAGAACGTAATTAAGAAGCAGGTAAAAGCAGTATCTTTGGAGGGCAGTGACTGGGTAGGCTTAGGTCACCTACAGCCCCCTCCTCCTCCTTCTCTCTTGTGGGTGGAGAGGGGGGGTTAAGGTGATTTTGGATTAATGTTGGATGTGCATTTTAGGTCAGGATGGTATTTCAAGAGGTTAATAGAATTCTAATCTATTTATTTAATTAATTTGAATGAATCTAACCCTAACCCTATTTCTATGAATTATGATGTTTTTAGTGAGGTTAACTAGCTGATTATTATTCCATTGTTGTACCTCTGTCATGTCTGTTGCTGTACTGTACGTCATTGGATGTTGTCTGTTTCATCATCGAGGACCACGTTGGATGGATCTTTGATGTACAATATGTTTATTTTTTTTTATCCCAGATATAGTTTAATAAAATAACATACTTGATAGAAGAGTTTTAGAGGGGTTCTATACCTATGAGAGGCATATTTAGTGTTCTTGTACAGGAAAGAGCCGGTGTACAGGAACTCACACTGTATATTTACTTGACCACAAGTGTGGTGGATCTGCTTGGTGTTGCTAATTAAGAAATAGAAAAAGCCTACATCCACACTCATAACATATTCATGAACATTAAATTAACTGGGCAGTCAATAGGCAATACAACTGAATAATCAGAGGGCAAAATAGTAGACAATCAATGGGCAGTGTTGTGTATGGTCATAGTGTTGTGTATGGTCATAGTGTTGTGTATGGTCATAGTGTTGTGTATGGTCAGTGTTGTGTATGGTCATAGTGTTGTGTATGGTCATAGTGTTGTGTATGGTCATAGTGTTGTGTATGGTCAGTGTTGTGTATGGTCATAGTGTTGTGTATGGTCATAGTGTTGTGTATGGTCATACGCAGTATTGAATCATTTGACATAGCGCCTCTAGCCAAGTGATAGGGCATAATGCAGCTCTAATGTATTGTGGAGGTAGGCTTTATAAAGCCTTTTTGTGTGCGTCATTATAAAAAGTACTATAAAATCTGACCAACAATTTCACACATTTTTAACTGAAGAAAACCCATCTCCAATGGCGATAAACCATTGAAAACAGCGGTAATGTTGGAGTTCAATATTCTTCAAAACAACTGAATGATTAATAGTCAACATTTTGACAGACATCCTGAGTATGACACTTTCAGTGTTGAGTTGTGTGTGCCGGAACCCTTGGGCATTTTTTCCACCCAACATTTCAGATTTTATGGCCGGTGCGCAAGATGAAAGAGATTACAGCAGCCAAACACACGTAATTGCCAGTAATTTCAGATGCAATGATTCACAATGTTGCACATCAGTAACCTTAAAATTCACAAGTGTTGTTGAGAACATTGGTTTGGAGGGACCTTTGATGTACTCAACACTGGGCTCTGTCTCGGCCACAGGTACTGTACCCCTCGGGTTCTGCTCAAGGTTAATTCGGTTTATCTCAATGTATACACTGGGACACACTTACATACCCACATACCCACTTATACACTGAACTTGATAAAATGGCAGATCACAGGACTGTTGATCTTTGTGTATGTGTGTGTCTCAAATGCTATGTGGCTCACTCTTTCCATGCACGGGGGAGGTAAAAGTAAATGGCTGACTCAGAGAGGGAGGGGGATCCTCCCCTTCATAAATAGGTCTCTGGTCCAAGAGATGACACCATTGCCCATGGCAGGCAGCATTCAGCAGTGACAGCAAACATCAAGAGAGAGAGATGGACAGAGAACTGAAGGGAGAGCCAGGCTAAGAGGTTGAGATAGAGCAAGGAGACAGTTCATTGCCTTGCAGAACCCCACAGAGCCCAGATTACTAACGATGAAAATTGAGTTACTGCCATCAATTCCGGAGGCCTCAGAGAACTTGAAAATAAATACTCAAAACCCATTTCTGCATGTATCTCTCTTCATTCAAAGACAGAAAGACAATTACTGTATCTCCAAGAGTAAGTGCATAAGTACTGTAAGAATGGAAGCACTGCCGATGTATGTGACAGCGCCTTGTGCAGTGCTATAATAAAAATAATTGCAAGAATAAGGGCTAAGGAAAGAACTGACATAGAACTGTCAAAATTATAAAAATATCAGAGTACAGGTGCTAACGTTCATCATTTAAGAGATTAACAATTCCACAGAGATTGTGGTGTGAGAATTATGGAAGAGCACAGATAACGAGAAGCCCTCCTTTTGACTGGAGGCTTTTTATAGAGGTGAGAAGATTCCACAGCAAACGCCAAAAACATGCATTAACATACCACTGCAAAGCCAAGGTTAGCGAACCTGGACCTTACTCACTTATTACCCTTAACTATCCCTTTGGAAAAATACATCTATAATGTTTTGGCACACACAGACCTCTAATAACGAGCAGGTAACAACCAGTCATTATAGGGGCTTGAGCAGGAGATTTACAAATCTCAGGTTCAGTGGCATTGGGCAGGTTCCCCTTACTTGAAAATGGTTATTCTGTCAAGGGCATGGCGAGATACGCAATAAAGGCTTGTGATTTATTCACGGCGGCCGATAATTACTGGTGTCTTGTCACCTGTCAAAATGAATGGACTGGGAGAGTCCGAGGCTGTAGTCTCCATGTTCTCTACACCTAGGCTGTAAATCTGACGTGGTCGTAAAGTCATAAATCAGGTCTCTTGTGAAGAGACCTGCTCACTCATTGGTGCTGCATGTCTCCATGTTACACCAGGGAGTTGAATATTTCACTTTTGATCATAAATGCATGCCAAACGCCTTGCGGCGTATCAAAAGGTGAGTTGTGTGGCTGACTGGACAATATGGGTCTGTCCATTGGACAAGAGGATCAGCTGAACAGGGAGAGCAGGGGAGCAAAGTAAGGTGAAATCAATGCTTGCCCCCTTCAATAAGTATCCTATATTGATGCAATAATGATAACATTCATCAAGGAAACTCCCACCTCTGATCAATAGTCATGATTTGAGAGAGCTGAAAAGCCTTGTAATTGCTCGACCTGTAGGTGTCTCTCAGCAAGCGACATGTACAATAAAAGGAAGGAAGCAAGGTTTCCCAACGACCTCAAGCTCACTGTGTGAGGGCCTACCCTGCAGTTACCTGACCAACGCAAGGCTAGGAGCCCTGGCTAAAGGTCAGTCCAATCACCTTCCACTGTCCACCAGAGCAACGTACGCAAAGGTCTGTCCTATGTGTGCAGGGTTTTCTCATCTCCAAAACATGTATTGATTATGTGGTCTAATGAGGTAAACTGAGCATCATTTTTTAGAGTGTGCTCTTTCAAATCTTCACACTCAAATGACATTTCATCTATGAAAACTCACATAATGTGGCTCACCCTAATAACTTTCAGGGAAATTTGTAAAAAGAAAACGATTCCATTGAACACTCAACACAAACATGATCAGAATCTTAACCACTTCTGTGTGAGTAACCTTATATGAGAGGTGATTACTTAATTCTCACAGGATCAGTTGCTCCTTTAGCTCAGTGGGCTTAAATGATAGAATTGACAGAAGTGTGTGCATTTACTGTAGGGTTGAAATACTGCTTGTGTCTAAATTGAGCCCCTTCAATTTAATTCCAATGGGTGTCTTTTTCCTGGAAAAAAGTGAAATGACCCAGAGATGTACCTATTCTACCATGCCATGAGTGCAGAATACACAATTTGAATACCAGCATGCCTCAATCTTTCCATAGCTCAGTGATTAGTAAAGTTGTTGAGTATGTGGAAGACTGGGGTTCAAATCCAATGCAACATGTATAGATCAAACTTGAGCGTTCATTGAACACAGATTTGGTCTGTGTGGTGAACGTTTGCTTGGGGAGATAGCCTCAATGATTGCTTAAAACTACTAATCTGAAGGTAACCTTTGTCACATGTTAATACAATGTTTCTAAGAATAGGTCAGAGCAACATCTAAGTGGAAGAGTGCATACTAATATTAAAACATATGATATCTCTGGGACGTTAACATTATAATGTCTTGCAAACGTTATGTTTAGATGTCTGGTTGACAATTGGTATGAGACGTTGCCTCAATGAACATTTCTGACTGCCTTATTATAATCCTAAAATAACTTGTATGAGATGGTGTTACCAGATCCTACTTCACAAGTCTGTGCAATGTTTTGGTTTAATGTTGTCTCACAGTTATCGCCCATCGTCTCTTTATGGTTGGCATAAGACAGTGAATCAACATCCTTTGACATACCTTTATACAATGTTTGGACTTAGACATTGGTGGACCATACCATTTTCTGTCATGATGGATATGCAACCAAAAAACTATGTTAATGCAGCGTCAGCTTTAAAAAATGCCCATGGGGAACTATCTCAGAAGAGAAAAAAAAAGCATTACCATGGAGGGGTCAATGGCCCCAGCCAGCAGCGATTGCAGGTTCTAAATATTTGCTGTCATTTTCCCCTGGCTTTGAAGTCCAGGGCTTGCTCTGCTCTTGTCCTCAGGTGCTGCCCAGGCCTGATTTATGGAGGTGGGTTCCAGGGAAGCTCCCCTAAATTACATGGTCCTTCAACCAGAGCAGAGAGAGAGGAGAAATCGCCACTCTGGAGACACCTAATTGCATGGACAAACGTTACCCATGGCAGATAAGAAGGTTCCTCTCTCCTCCTTCTCACACAGACATGGAGAGAGGGGAAACAAGCACGACAAGAATTAGGCTATCTGATAAACGTTCAATTTGTCATGGATGTCCAGAGACCAATTTTCATGGAACTCCCATCAAGATGAATAAAAGAAAATCCCTCCTTATTCTATGAGGCAAAGAAAGCTGAGTAGCACGTGTGACACTGCCCAGACAGAGTATGGTATTTTTGATTAAAAACAAATGGTCATCAATGCATTTGTGGATTTAGGCTAAACTGAAGCAGATATCATACATTGAAGCAGCCTCTAAAAAACCTAACCCTACGTTATGTTCACGAGAGTTGAAAGCAGGTAACATTGACAAAAGATATATCTTTGGTGAAGCTACACAGACTAACCTGGAGTGCAAAAGATATTGAAAAAGATATGTAGGAAGCGATTGGTGTCACAAGAAATGAAAAAGCATGTAAGTCAATCATCATGCCAAAATGAAAACTTTGCTTCTGCTTATGTATTACACAGACATGAAGTGTTGAAACACTTAGAAATCCTACAGGGATGAGAGGGTGTGTCAGTGGAAGAGGAGGAGGAGGTGACAGCGCCATTTGCCTGGAGGGCACCCATAAAGCTGGAGAGAGAGCGCACCATTCCTCATGGGTGACTGTACCATGTGACTGCAGGAGCTTTAAAAAGCAGGTCGACCCGTCCCGCGGAGGCAGAGGTAATCACAAGGCACCAAAGAAGGAGGAGATCTGGGCTGTCGGCACAGCACCCAACACCGACAGCCCCCATAAACAAGCCACGGGGTGAGGAGAGAGGTCCCGTCAGCGGCAGTTACACTGCTTCTACCTCACAGCTTCTAAACACAGCAGTAACACAGCAGTAACACAGCAGTAACACAGCGGTAACACAGCGTCTGTACGGCCAGTGATGATGAGCTGCAGCAGCCAGGCAGGGTCGGAGTTCTCAGAGGAGGAGCTGGAGCTGAGCATGCTGGGTCCGGGTGATGATGACGATGGGAGCGATGGTAGCCCCAAGGGGCCCTTTCAGGACAGCGAGGGATCAGCCAGCAGCCCCGGCGAGGAGCTTGAAGAGGGCAAGGGCAAAAAACGTAGCCGTCCTGTCCGCTCCAAGGCCCGTCGAGTGGCCGCCAACGTGCGTGAGCGCAAGCGCATCCTGGACTACAACCAGGCCTTCAATGCCCTGCGCGTGACGCTCAACCACGACCTCAGCGGCAAGAGACTCTCCAAGATCTCCACGCTGCAGAGGGCCATCAACCGCATCTCTGCTCTCTCTGTCTTCCTGAGCTCCAACCCACCCAGTAAGCCCTGCGCCCACCGGGAGTGCCACAGGCCATCTGCGGGGCCGGTCGGAATGGGGGCGAAACGGGTCGAACCGCCCAGGGCAGCGGTCCCTCGTCTGGAGCCTCAGAACTACGTCCCATGGCACACATCGCTTTCCCATCAGATGCAGCCCCAGCAAGGCCTTCACCCTCAAAGGCTGCCCATAGAGCCACACCTCTATATGGACAGCATGGGCTCCTCTTGCCCCCCATCGCCGCACTACCCCTGCTATACGTCAGAGGGCCAGCTTTACCCCTCACATGGACACTGTGGTAATCCACTGGACCAGCCCCCTAGCCCTGTCAGATACACCCAGGTGAGTGAGGGGCTGGGGTACCAGCCAGGGGTGTGGGCCTCCTGTGCCCAGAGCTACATGGACACCTTTGTGGAGCCTTCTCCAGCTCTCAGCCTCCCTTGGCAGGTGAGCTACCTCCAGGAGCCAGGCCCCCAGCACAGTCTCCCCCTGCTCTGACACAAGGGGCAGAACAGGCTACATCCACCACTGTGATCCCTGGAGCCTGGAGAACAGACCAGCAAACTGTCAAATGATCTCAGGGAGAATTGTTGCAATCGATTCAGTATTACTTTACTACTCTCTAAAGCAAAGAAGAGACACTGATCTTTCAAAACGTGCTATATAGCAATGTAAATATGATAATCTTGAATGGAATGGGGATCTAGATTACAGAATGTTGTAAACATTACTGTTAAAGCCTTGCTTTTTCAAATCATAAATCCAATGAATGTTCTTATATGTACAACGTTCAACTACTCAACTCCTTTTCAGTGTTGAAAGTCTGAATGTATGTGCATAGGGAAAAGTGCACACTACTGAAATGCGATCCAAATTAAATGCAAATTTGGACCTTAGACATCCATGCTGAGAAGAGAATAGAACTAAAGCAATCACAAATCCAACAAACAAAGTAATTTATTTATGTATATACTAGTATTATATGTATACTACATTTTGTTTACTGTTGTTCAACTTCATAATAAACTATTTTAATCAAGTCTTGCAGTATTTGCTTCATTGAACTATCTGTACATTTGATAAATGGCAATGGTGTGTGCACATATGTGCAAAAGTTACTCATGCAAACTTGTGTGTGTGTGTGTGCGTGTTTGATTATAGCCCTAAGGGCTGCAGCCGCTATCTTCCTGGGTCTCAGATGACAGGGGTCTTTCTCTCAGCTGAGAAATTAGTTTTCTTGCCCATTCTTGTCATATTTCTAAGAAAAGAAAAGCCAAGGTGTTATTTACTTTACAAGGCGAAGTAAAAACATGGACCAACAGTGGGTCAACATCATCTCTCCTGTGCGGACCATGAATCATACAGGAATGCAGGGATTGAGGAATGTGTGTGTGTGTGTGTGTGTATGTAAAAGAGTGTGCACATATAAGCATGCATGTGTCTGTACATACACCTTTACAAACAGAGATCAAACCAAACCAAACAACTGCTTACAACAGCAGGGTCACTATGGGAATCAGCTGGCCTTGGCACTGTTCAAGGAGAACAACTCTCCTCCTACCTGCACCTGTACTCACAACAGCGTCCCCTCCCCTGCTGTATGTCATGGAAACAGCTTTAATATTAGACTATAGGACTGAGCCTACAGACAGATTTACGAGGGCTCAGGAAGGAAGCCCATGCCCCGTCATCAGTGTGGTGAAATCCCCTGTCGGGCTTCTCCGGCCCGCGGGTGCAATGGGGTGTGTGTGAGCACTGTTTGAACACCATGGGGGTCTCCCAGGATGGGCCCTGGGCAGCTGCTGATAGGAGCTGGCCTGAGGAAAACAACTGGAGACTCAATGGAGAGCCGTATGTGTGTACGGGATGTGGACGAGTGGGAAAGGGCGGAGGGGGGCATAACAATAGAAAAGAGGAGTACGTAAGGAGTGAGAAAGAAGAGGATGAGAGAGGGAGGGAAGTAACTTCAGTCTTTCCCTTCTTTACAGACGTGAATCATTGGAAAACCTTGACTCACCAGCCTAATCTCACCTTAGAATACACTTGACTGACAGGTTGCAGTGACAGATTGCAGTGACAGATCTCCTATTCCCGCCCGTATGGCAGAGAGCCAGGTCTGCTCTGCCTACATAGCTGTTAACCTGTCTGCCCGGATCTACAATAGACCCGTGAGTGAAAGTGTGCCCACCATGTACTGTACCACTCTAATAACCCTATTTGGCTCTCTAGTGTATAGTGGGGTTGAGCACTCCATAAAATCATGAAGTACTACTGGAATCATAATAACTCTCAAGTAGAATACGCTGATTTGTGATAGTCTACGTGACTCACAATAACACTTGTGATACAATAGAAATGTGGCCTGTAAGATACAGAACATAGAGTATATACAGTACATTCTACCCGTGCAGAGAAGTAAATAGACAGAGTTAGACATATGAGTTCTCTGCACTATTATAATCATCAACGATGACCCCACCAGTGCCCCCCTCAAGTCACTCACACACTCACTGACATCATAACACATATGCACACACATAATCATCCATCTGCTGTTTATATTGCTTACTGCTTATACTGTTCATATTGTTTATACTGTTTATACTGTCCATACTGTATATTTTTTAGTACTTCTATTTTTATTTTATTCTATTTTTAAACTTATTGTATTGTTGCACTACTCTGTGGCACTGTCACTTTTGCATTTCACTGTATACTTGTATGCACGTGACAAATAAAGGATCTTGAATCTTGAATCTTGAATCTTGAATCTTGAATCTTGAATCAGTAGAGGGCAGCCTCCACTTTTTAGCGTGCTTGACTAAGGCAACGGTTTTGTAACGTTTCCCCTACTTTTCAGTCAGAAGTTCAAACACTTTCAAGGCTGAAGTTTCAAGGCTGAAGTTTCAAGAGATCTAGAATAAAGACACAGTGTGTTGTTGTCTTTATGCAGAGGGAGCTTTTTCAGCCCAGGTTTCTCATGTTGTGACTCACCTGAGGGTTTACCTCACGTCTCGTACACGTAAACCCGCCAGCGATGCATCTGTCAGACCGTCACGCCTCCATGACGTCCTCCGCCACCGTGCTGACGGAAAAGAAGACAACAAAATGTGTGAGAGAAACGGTGCCAGAACACTGAGGAGTGTGTTTTCGTGTGCGTCCGTGGGCATGAGTACAACACGAAGGTGAGTCACCTGTCCGCCCTCTCACCCACAACACAGACCCTGACGCTTTAATCACACCCCACAACCAAGGTACTTCAGAGACACACACAAACACACTCTCACACTCTGTTTCTCTCACACACAAACACACTCTCACACTCTGTTTCTCTCACACACAAACACACTCTCACACTCTGTCTCTCTCATACACACACACACACACACACACACACACACACACACAGGTCTATAGTACACATTTGTCACAGACACCTATGGCGCTATGACATCATCAAACTAAGGAAGCCTGAGGACATATCTGACACCCATAGTCTGTTCCCATGACATGTATAAACAACCTGATGATGATTACTGGATGTTACTTTCCCAGACACACATAAATCACTGTCAGGCAGTAAATCAAATAACATTTCAGGTACGTCCTGTAGTGCAGTTGCAAAACATGAGCTCTCTGGGGAGAAGAGATGATACTAAACTCTAAATATGCATATGAATTAGGCGGATGTTTATGACAGAGAGGGTCTTTGACTGTCAAGGTACTCAAATACGGTGACACTGTAGAAGCTATTTCATGAGGGGTCTTTTAATTTAATGTTCTGTTTATGATATAGTGCTTTTTTGCCCCAAACATGGGCTCAACGCTGACCTGTAATTATGAGAGTGAATCACTCTCATTGTGAAAAATGTATCCATCCCTCCATGATGTCCTCCCCCACCAACCTGATGGAAAAGAAAACAAGTGTAAGAGAAATTGCCAAGTGGCTGATTAGTGTAGTTTTACACCAGAGTGTGCTTGTGGGAATATGTAAGACACAAAGGTGTCCCCTGCCCGCCCACACACCCACCCTTCATATCAGAATTCCAATAATGCAGGTTAACTGTTGACCACTAGGTGGCAGAACAGGACAGTAGTGTTCAGTGGAATGCAGGTGGCTAGGCACCTCTGAAGTGTTTTCTTAAGAAAAAGCCAGACAAGCAACCCATGCAATTGCATCTAGTAACCAACTGGTGGCAGCACCACACAAAGATAAGTACCAGTGGTTTAGGTTACCATATTGTCTTTTGGTGTAATATCTTGGGATATGGTCAATAGGGGAGCATGTATTTGATTCAATGCAGGGTGTGAAATAGTTGTATCTTGCCCCAGGTGCAGGCTCAGAGCATGCAGTACTGTATGTATAAACAGAATCTTCAGGCATGGTGCCAGGGAGCAGGTGACCAGTTAAGCATCATGCTAACTTTGTTTTGTCTGACACTTCCACCCCATACAATGTCACACAAGACTTTCTCAGCTCTTCAGCAGTCTTTGCCACATCTATCAGCAGGGTGATGGTGTAAATTGGGTGTGGCACTGTTCCAGAAGGAGGACAGAGAAGAAATCTGATATAGATTTCTTCCCCCCTCTTCCTCGGTCTCAGTCTCCTCTCTCTCTCTTTCTCTCTCTCTCTCTCTCTCTCTTAAACCTTGACAGCTGACAGGAAAGCACCATTTTTCAATCAACATATCCTCCAACCCCTGCATTAAGAGCAAACACCCTCAGCCAGTCACTAAACCACTCCAGGCACAGGCCTCAGAGGGGTGGCAAACCTGAAATCCGGTGTGTGTGTGTGTGTGTGTGTGTGTGTGTGTGTGTGTGTGTGGAAGGGCGTTCTCCACTGTAAAGCTAGCCTGTTACAACCATCAATCTGTGTGTGAGCCTCCTCTGGACACACCCCTTATGTCAGAGTGCATTCATCACTTAAGACAGCCAGTCAATAGCATGATACTTAGTGATGTCACTTCAGTAGCATGTGGAGGATGGCTGATGTCTGAAGGTGAACAGATCCCATACCATTTTCAAGGGAGGGTTCAAGAGAGGGAGGAGGAGATCAGGAACAATCTGAGACACAGTTTCGTTTTTTTTTTCATGATTGGGTCATGCCCTTTGATTAGAAGACATGACGCAAGCTTGTTTCAACTTGAGAGTAAGAATAAGTGTGACATTGTTGGCCCTGACCTGACCGCAACAGTAAAAATAGCAGCAGTTTCCTGGTGATCCTGAATAGGAGGGGACAGCTATGGAGACCTGGGACAAAGGTGATTCTCTCACCAGACAAGCGACACATTTCCCAAGGCACCATGGTTACCTTGCTAGGCTGGCAGAAAAGTGGCAGAGACAGAGAGTCTGTCTCCCTGATTTTGGCCCAAACTCAGAGAAGGAGATTACAGTTGTGAGCGGTATGCTGAAGGTGATATCATTGGGAGTGTTTGATTGCCTCTGTAACCGTCATTGAAGGTCTGAGGTTCGTCACAGCAGGGCTCTTGCTTGCAGAGTTGACGCCAATCGGGAGGCATGCTGGGCCTTTGTGCCCTTCTATCTTGGCCACATACCAGTCTCTGCAGATGTCTCCTACCTGACTCCATCATCATGCTTTGATTATGACTCATGATTAGTCATTGCACATCCTTTTAATTTCCTGTCATTATTTCCTGGCAGATTTTGCTTATTTGCTTTGCGATGAAGTGATGAAGTGATGCTGCTAAGCCTTTTATTTCTCAGCTATGCTGCCGGCAGTAATCAGGTAGCTATGCCATTTAATGACATTTATCTGACTGCGGACAAAAATGTTCCATGTTATATTTGACATGCATTGATAGTCCACATTCATCCATTTACCTTACAAGTGTATCTAAACCTTGTATGGGCAGACAAGGCCTTTTGGTTGCCTTAATGGCTATGTATTTTCAGCTTTGGTAACGTGCAATTAAGTCCTCATTCTCCTCCCTTATATCCTCTCCTTCTGCAATTACGCTGTCTTGAGTTGGCCTATCGATCACAACTGCTCAGAGGACAGTCTGTTCCAATTAAACACACATCACAAGTGTTGGGAGAAAATCAGATAAAACCCTGTCTGAAAAACATCTAGGGCATCTTTCAAATGTCAGCCTCCAGACTAGCCCCTCTGAGAGGCACAACCCTCAGATCTCTGTGTACTGTAGAACTCTCTCAGAGAATGCTACCAAAATGACAACAATCTAATTCAAGGGGAGTTCCAAACATACTGTACAGTATCTATATTGTCATTTTGGCAGCATTCTCTGAGAGAGTTCTACAGTACACAGAGATTTGAGGGTAGAGGTAGTGTAGAGGTACTGAAAGGCATCTAGGCTACATTTTAGTACAACCATCTTAAATGTGAACTAGTTGACTCTCTTGATTGGGTTTTTCTAGTACTTATTTCCATGTGAAAGTGAGAATGTGATCTCTGACACGCAGCATTATCTGTCCATACAATTTCTAGGTATTCATGTTTTTCTGTACTCCATTAATACATCTAGCCTACAAAAAATATAGTATTAGAAATACAATAGTTACAAAGGTATTTTTATAATAATACACTATGCCTTTTCCCTTTGCCTAGTGGTATTTCCCTGCGATAGTATCAGGCTAGTTTTTGCCATCCAAAACACTGACTGCACACGCACACATACGCACGCTCACATACATTCACTCCAGCATAAGGAACATGAACCTGTTCTCTGAACTGTCCTCTTTTTCTCTTTGATAAAGTGCTGTGGCACCACAATTCAATCTGCTCAATGTGTCTGCAGCTAGACAGAGAAATGAAAGTCCACATTGACCATGAAAGCAATCAAAAAGCAAACATACTATACAGGCTCAACTAGACCCACCTTCTCCCGCCTCCCTACTGCACTGCTGCCTTGAGCTATGAAATTATACAGAAACAACAACATAACTGCCTATGTACACAAACTCATAAAACGCACAATAAGTAAACAACTGTAAACTACTGTATGTGAGAAACTAATACAATATTTCACACTTTTAATACCCAGTGAAAATACCATAGGCAAGAGAAGACAATATGGCATAGAAACCAGCACTTTGTATGTAAATGTCCTGTAGGACTGGTATGACTCAGTTCGGTTGGCTGAGTAATGCTCTAATTAAAAGCCAAAGGGGAGGGATTGTTATTAATTTGATTTTCTGCGTCAACTGCCTTCAGATACAGAATAAGACTATGAATGTATTTGTGTATGTTTCAGCTGTCTCCTTCTTCCATGCTGAGAGGGATGACATCGTGTGTCTCCTGATCACATGCTGCCACGCACTTCACGTGATTACGGGTAACGCCATCCAATCAAATACGTAATGTTCATGTTTGCAATCTATCGACAAAAGCACGTGGTTGGGCCTACGGGGAACCGAACAGTGGTGACAGTGACAGCGACAGTGACTCGTCTTGGCAGGAAGGCCTTGTTAGTTTGTATAGTATGGAGTATGTGAGCTGAGTCCGCTACTCAGGCGTGTGTGGCCCGTAGATGCCTCTTGCCTTACCTGCAGGGCGTCATGAGGGAGCATGAAACAGTTTCTATTTTGAACATGACGAGCTTCTCCATTCAATTGGCCACTTAGCTTGCTTTTTGTTTCTTTCCCAATGTTGCGATAACTCACTATTCTAACAACACGGGTGTGCCCCAAAGTGCTGCATGGAAAAGGGGTTTAGGCGTACCAACAAACAGATGCTCAGTACTCAAGGAATTGTAGCTTGTGATATAATAGATTGAGGTGACAAACCAATGACATTACCATAATGTAAAATTGTAACATTTCCAAAATTATTGTGGAGGATGCTATCTAAGTATAGATGATAATGTAATTTACAAAGACAAAAAGGATAAAGACACCAGCAATAAAGTCAATTAATAATGGTTTATTACCAATATATAATTCAATAAAGACATGTTGGTTATCTGGTGTAATGAAATTATAATATTTAAACAAATGTATTTGAGAGTATGAAAATAGAATCTTGAGCTGCACTGGAGCTCTCTTCAGTTCTCAACAGATGGCTCAGTGTCAGAATGAGGCTCAGTAACATGCTCCACTGATCAGTGTAGAAGTGGGGCCACAGGTGAATCTAGTGTCACTGGGAACTGCAGGTAGTGCAGCTTGTAAATGCCTTCAACACTCTGTGAAAAAAAAAAAGCCTTCCGCCCTGGATTCTTGTTAGCCTCTGGAGAATAACATAAGGAATGTGAATTAGTACGAAATCAGGCCTTTAGTATTCCACTCCATGTCTGCATTTAGTTTAAGTAACTGCATATTGCATTTATGGAGACTTAACAGTGAGGAGCAGCTCTTCATAATTTTCATCAGTGGAGGAGGAGGAAGAAGAGGCAGCAACCTAGAAACACAGAGTGTGTACAAATAAGATGGAAACATTATTCAAGTTGATGGAATACATTTTCTGTAACATTCACTGCTTGGACATATCAAATGCTGATTCAGCTTTGCTTCATAAGTGATGCTGATCCACAAAGTATTTTCTAGAATATTGTTTCAGCTACAGTAGGACACTTTTAATGTTCACTGGAAACCCTCATTACCCCTGATTTGTTAAATGTACTCAGTTGTTTTGTGGAAACACCTTGCACTCACATTAGTTGAGTACAGTTACTTAAAAGGTTATAGTGGCCCGTAATTTTAAGTTGGAACTACTAGCAAAGTAATGCTCAATTTACAAACTATGTTTTGTTAGGAGTACTAAATACAACAGAGCTATTGTAACTCAAAAGTAATATGTTACATTTACTTAAAAGTTGGTCATTTGTTAACTTAACTTAAGTACACCTCACTTCCCATCAAGGTTTGTGTCAGTACCACATAAAGATTTTAAGTAGGCTACACTTTCGGAAATGTTCAAGTTCACCTAACTCAATGTATCTGTGTTAGCAATGCCTGGGGGCTTACAGTGTTCTTACCAGACTGAGGTCATTCTTTGTTCCCCAGGCCCTTATGGAGGTAAGGCTCCCCCAGCGACGCCTCAATCTTGGGCTGGTGTTCTTGAACTCATTCTCTCAAAAAAGGGCTGCTGGTTTAGCTCTTCAGTGCTCTATTTGTATGAATATCAATAGAATGCACCATAATCTCTCATGGCTTCCTGTTGAATGCAAATAAGTGTCCAGTCTTTTGATTTTCTTTACGAACGTAATATATATATTTTTAAAACACTGCATTTTTCTGACCAATTAGTATATACTAGCAACAAACATAACCACCAAACCAGATAGGCTAGTTCAGGATATCTGATAGCCCCAGACCCAAGGACAAATCCCCTCCTAATATACAGAGCCATCACTGAATGGAATTCTATACCAAATCACTTTTCTCAGGCAAAAACTAAATCCACCTTCAAGAATACAATAAAAGAACATCTAATGCGATTGACCATATGATTGGACAGATACTAATTCCACTGAATGTTTAATGTATTATTCGTCAGGCCATTTCAATTGTCTAATGTCTATCTGTTCAGTGTGTGTAATGTCTTCATGTAATTGTTTGTTCAATCAGTAACCTATTTATGTAACATCTCTGCCTTCTTCAGGGTTTCAGTCATTAACCTGTTTATGCAACATCTCTTCTGCTCACAAGCCGTTGTTATTAATGGGCATTGGCTGTAGATACAGTATGCAAGGCCATGATTTCTCACTTCTCTTACCTCTCATTGTGAAAATGGGTCATGGCCAACTTTCTATGGACCATGATCTCAGCAAACACCTGAGGGCTTAGGACAAACACCAGGGGGCTTCTTTCTTGAAATATTGAACTCAATGTCAATACTACAGCAAACTGCAAACATCCTCTGAAGTGGAGTGTCAGGAGAGCAAAACATCTTCATGTGTGAGAGGAGATTACTCTTTGCCCTGTTGACCAACAATCGTACCTGTTTGTTGCAGTACGCTGTACATGCTTGATAAGTTAATCACAAGGGATGTTCTCCTCAGAGCAATGTGTAGGTTTTAGACTGTTAGGAAACATGCCAGTCAGGCCAATTATCTGGATCTGGTTTTCACAACACACCAACAGTGATGGCGAGCACTCAAGTTAAATGTCAAACCAGTTAGCATATAGGTTGGTATGACAGGAAGATGTTAATGCACATATTATTACACACTGACATTATTGCTCTCGCACTATTGTCACTTAATTGTCATTTTTTGTCACTTGTATTACTAATATTACTTATTGAATTGTTCATTGTTGCTGACTGCTGTTGTTTAGCGTGGAGCAAGATCCCAAAACATTCACTGTGTCAATTACAACTGTATGCGATACATGTGACAAATACAATTTGATCTGATTTGATTTGATTTAATGCTTTGTATGCTGCTTCAGACTGGGTGATAGATCAAAGGGTAACACACTACAGAGCTGATGGAAAACAGTTCTTGGCTCAGACCACACGGCTGGACCCAGAGCATGGACTTGCTCTGCTGCCTGAGGTACAAGTAAAAGATTCCTTAAACACAGAAGTTATTACCGTCATTTATTTTCTTACAAATGGATTACCTGGACAAGATCACAAAGACAATGTACTTTAACAACAATTCTGAAAAGTAAGGCCATTATTAATTTCCGCTAGCAGCAAATTCTATTTTTAAATAGAATGTATATACTGTATCATGTCCTTTGTTTATGTTTTTTGGGGGCAGACTTCTAAGGATAAGATTTGATATTGTTATGAATTCAACAAGTTGAAATAGATTTTATTTTGAATGTCTGCTTTTGGTAACAGATTGCAAGGAGTTTGTGTTTTACTTGTAATGGATTTCAGAACACATATATTTGTGGTCTACTAATTATGATGTAAGAGCTATTCTTCATCTGCCAAGAAACAAAACACTGTTTACTTCTAGATATGTGATGACTTCTAGATGACTATTGGGCTAACTGAAGCAATTTTTTTTTTTTTTTTTTTTTTTTTCATCTTTATTGACTGTCAGAATATGTTGAGGTTGAATATGTGAATATGTTTGGAGGTTCTACCAGCCTACACAGAGCCATACATTCTGTCTCTGGGCCTGCATAATGCTATTGCATGAGAATGTTGAAATTATATATATAATCTACAATAAATATTGTATATGTATATACAGTGCCCTCCGTAAGTAATGGGACAGTGAAGCATTTTTTCTTCTTTTGGCTTTACCCCCCCCAAATGTTTAGATTTGAAATCAAACAATTGCTATGGGGTTAAAGTAGAGATTCTCAGATTTTATTTGATGGTATTTGTGGATACATTGGTTTCACCATTCATACATTATGACAGTTTTTATGCATAGTCCCCCTGTTTCATGGTACTACTGTACTATTATACAGGTACTGTATTCTGCTATATATATATATACACTCACCGGCCACTTTATTAGGTATACCTGTTCAACTGCTCATTAACGCAAATATCTAATCAGCCAATCACATGGTAGCAACTCAATGCATTTAGGCATGTAGACATGGTCAAGACGACCTGCTGAAGTTCAAACCGAGCATCAGAATGGGGAAGAAAGGTGATTTAAGTGACTTTGAACGTGACATGGTTGTTGGTGCCAGACGGGCTGGTCTAAGTATTTCAGAAACTGCTGATCTACTGCTGATCTCTAGGGTTTACAGAGAATGGTCCGAAAAAGAGAAAATATCCAGTGAGCAGCAGTTTTCTGGGCGAAAATGCCTTGTTGATGCCAGAGTTCAGAGGAGAATGGCCAGACTGGTTCGAGATGATAGAAAGGCAACAGTAACTCAAATGACCACTTGTTACAACCAAGGTATGCAGAAGACCATCTCTGAACGCACAACACATCGAACCTTGAAGCAGATGGGCTACAGCAGCAGAAGACCACACCGGGTGCCACTCTTGTCAGCTAAGAACAGGAAACTGAGGCTACAATTCGCACGGGCTCACCAAAATTGGACAATAGAAGATTGGAAAAACATTGCCTGGTCTGATGAGTCTCGATTTCTGCTGCGACATTCAGATGGTAGGGTCAGAATTTGGCATAAACAACATGAAAGCATGGATCCATCCAGCCTTGTATCAACGGTTCAGGCTGGTGGTGGTGGTGTAATGGTGTGGGGGATATTTTCTTGGCGCAATTGGCATCATGGATGTGCAGCCGACAAATCTGCAGCAACTGCGTGATGCTATCATGTCAATATGGACCAAAATCTCTGAGGAATGTTTCCAGCACCTTGTTGAATCTATGCCACAAAGAATTAAGGCAGTTCTGAAGGCAAAAGGGGGTCCAACCCGGTACTAGCAAGGTGTACCTAATAAAGTAGCCGGTGAGTGTATATGCTATTAAGGAATGTTGCCAATGAAGCCTCATCTCATACAAAATCTCAGAATATATATATATATTGTTTGAGATGAGGCTTCATTGGCAACATTCCTTAATAGTTCAGCTCAATGTCTTGTCATCATATCACCCATATGTTTACATAATGTGAAGCGTTAGTACAGCATTCTCTCTCTCACACATTCAGATTTGGTTTCATATGTTTCATATGTTAGAAGTGCCTCTGATTAATTTGATTAATTAATCAATAACCACTTCTACGGCCGCTTTGACAGGGACAACAAGGAGGTGGCCATCAAGGCTGTGCTCCCTGCGGATCACCAGCCCCTCACTCTATCTCCCACCGACGTGTGTGCGGCACTGAGCAGGACTAACGCACGCAAGGCTGCTGGTCCTGATGGGATTCCCGGACGCGTCCTCAGGGCCTGCGCTGTGCAGCTGACTAAGGTTTGGACTGACATATTCAACCTGTCCCTAGCCCAAGCAGCTGTCCCCGCGTGCTTCAAAACCACCTCCATCGTGCCGGTGCCAAAACACTCCACTGCAACGAGCTTAAATGACTTCCGACCAGTGGCACTCACGCCCATCATCATGAAGTGCTTCGAGAGGCTGGTCTTAGCCCAACTCAAGACCTGCCTACCACCCACACTGGACCCCTTTCAATTCGCCTACCGGCAGAACAGGAGTACAGAGGATGCCATTTCGACGGCACTTCACTCCGCCCTGTCCCACCTCGACAAGACTAACTCTTATGTGAGAATGCTGTTTATTGACTTCAGCTCAGCATTCAACACCATCATCCCCTCCAAACTGATCTCCAAACTCAGGCAACTGGGCATCAACCCCTCCCTCTGCAACTGGATTCTAGACTTCCTGACCAACAGGCCGCAGTCTGTTAGGCTTCACAACCACACCTCCTCAACCCTCATCCTGAACACCGGCGTTCCACAAGGCTGTGTGCTGAGCCCCCTCCTTTACTCCCTCTTCACCTACGACTGCACACCTGTACATGGCTCAAACACCATTGTTAAGTTTGCAGACGACACAACGGTGATCGGTCTCATCAGCAACAACGATGAGTCGGCCTACAGGGAGGAGGTACAGCACCTAACAGTGTGGTGCAACGACAATAACCTGGCTCTCAACACCAAGAAGACCAAAGAACTCATTGTGGACTTCAGGAAGTCTAAAGCTGGCGCACACACCCCCATCCTCATCAACGAGACTGAGGTGGAGCGAGTCACCAGCTTCAAGTTTCTGGGTGTCCACATCTCTGAGGACCTCTCCTGGACCCTCAACACCTCCACCCTGATAAAGAAGGCTCACCAGCGTCTCTTCTTCCTGAGGAGACTAAAGAAGGTCCATCTGTCTCCTCAGATCCTGGTGAATTTCTACCACTGCACCATCGAGAGTATCCTTACCTACTGTGTCACAGTATGGTATGGCAACTGCTCGGCATCGGACCGGAAAGCACTGCAGAGGGTGGTGAAAACTGCCCAACGCATCACCGGTTCCTCACTCCCCTCCATCGAGGCTGTCCAGGGCAAACGATGCTTGCGTAAGGCACGCAGCATCGTCAAGGACATCTCTCACCCCAACCATAGACTTTTCACCCCACTCCCCTCCGGGAGGCGCTACAGGTCTCTCCGCACCCGAACCAGTAGGTTCAGAGGCAGCTTCTTCCCTGCGGCTGTCACCCTACTGAACTCGAACACTGCACCGACCTGACAACCTACTACCCCTGCAACCCCCCCCCCCCCCCCCCCCCCCCCCCCGGACAATTGCACTATTGCACTATTACTCCCCTCCCCTCCCCTGCTCTTACTCATACCACTGCTCTTCTGTACATACCTGTCCATACTGTTCATACTGCACATAATGCACATATCCTTATATTTTCTTTAATACTACTGCACATACTGTACATACCTGTTTATACTGTTTATACGGCATTCCATATTCATATTTATATTTATTCTGCTATCTACCTCATGCTACTGTTAATACATATATACTGCTAGACTGCATTACCCATACAGCTCATATGCTGCTACACTGTTCATACTGTAACTATTTATTCTGCTATAATGCTACTGTACTCATATACTGCTATACTGCACTGCTATATTATACTGCACTACTACTGATCATATATTGCACTACCTGCAAACACTGTTCATTGCACTTTCTGCTATTTTGCACTTCTGGTTAGACGCTAACTGCATTTCGTTGTCTCTGTACTTGTACTCTGCACAATGACAATAAAGTTGAATCTAATCTAATAAAAAAAAAGATACATTCCATTTGTCAAGTTGTCACTAATGACAGTATCTCCAGGATAATGTTTTGTTTTGGCAGAAACCAATCGAAGGGAGCTAGTTTTTTTCCAATGTAACCCTGAGCCTCCACTTCAAAGCCACCTCCGTCAACCTGAGGGGGGCCAAGACTCAGCATCACCCAACCGGCAAATTTTAGCTAATAGAGTGGGCCAAGCTAATTGTGAGGAGTAAATTGGTCTTCTCTTAAAATGTTATCTGTATGCTAACTCTGGGGTCTTCTCAGGAATATAAAACGACACCTTGTTAAGTGAGTGGACAGGCTCATTTAGACGGGTATTTTCACTGGCTTATCCCTAATTATTTCATTTTCTTATCCTCTTGCAGTCCCCCTCTAATGGATTGATTTTTTTTTCAGGGAAATTGGTTTGTAAAAACGTCCATGAGAGGAGAGAATGGGTGGCAGGAGGAGAGGGTGAGGTGGGGGGAGGAGAGGAAAGAATGGGTGGCAGGAGGAGAGGGTGAGGTGGGGGGAGGAGTGGAAAGAATGGGTGGCAGGAGGAGAGGGTGAGGTGGGGGGAGGAGAGGAAAGAATGGGTGGCAGGAGGAGAGGGTGAGGTGGGGGGAGGAGTGGAAAGAATGGGTGGCAGGAGGAGAGGGTGAGGTGGGGGGAGGAGAGGAGAGAATGGGTGGCAGGAGGAGAGGGTGAGGTGGGGGGAGGAGAGGAGAGAATGGGTGGCAGGAGGAGAGGGTGAGGTGGGGGGAGGAGAGGAGAGAGCAAATAAGGGAAGAGGAGAAGAGAAAGGGTGGAATACAATGTGAAGAAAATAAGGAAATGGGAAGTTGAGAAGAGGAGGGTGAATGAATGGTTAAGAGAGGTGATTGGGCATTATTAGGCTCTCAGGAGCAAGTACCCAAATATGATTTGACTTTAAACCAGAAAATTATTCTGACATTAATGCAATTACAATAATGAGAGCACATCCTCACATCTCTAGTGTACTATAAGCTCCCTCCATGCAATGTTTTAAACCCTTTCATCACACAAATGAAAAGCAAATGAACATTATTGATGCAACCCTAACACATTGAGGTCAATTTAAGAATATAGATCCACATTTACACAGTCTCTGTCAAATAAGTCTCCCTGGGGAACTATAGAAAAAGGTGCTTGCATTTAATGAGAATTGAAATGAATTGTACTCGTTAGTCAAAGATAGAGGCATCATATGCCAGACTGACTGTGCTGAGGCTTTACTGTCTTTGTCTGTGCTGCCAATATACACAATTTAATCAATTCCCTCTCCTGAGTCTGAGAAACAGAAAGAAATGGCAAGAAAATGCAATTACGGTGGAAGAAAATGTGATAAGGAGAAAGAATTGAACCCCAGCTGTCAAAAGAAGATGGATTCGTTTTGGTGGATTAGGTAAGCCAGACAGTCAGGCTGTATATTTTATTAAGTCTTTAAAAATATCCCATCTTACCCAAAGGTTTTTATAAACTGATTGTGTATCCAACTGTACATACCTGAAACAACCAGAGGCATACAGATTTTGTGATAACATTCACCACAGAGGGTAAAATCAAGAAGAAAGAATTACGTTCTCACAAGCTGCATACTGTAACTGACAAAGAGTGCCTTCCAGGTTAAGTCAGAGTGTGGGCCGACATCGTATTCCAGATCAAAATATTTTTTGGGATCAAAAGAAACAGATGCAGATTTGAAATATTTCACCTAGAGAAGGTTCAGCTTAGTTATGCATGATATTGGTAACATTTACTAGGCACCCTTTCTTTTTGGCATCAAATAAGAGATTTGAAGGATTTCAAACAGATGATGACTTGTTACTAAAATGTATTTTCTAAGCCTAGTCTAGCTCTAAAAATATGTTTTTGTGTGCTGTGAACAGCATTGGCTCCCCAAAATGTGTTAATTAAAGGCCCACATTAATTACGTTTTGTGGCTGATATATGACATCCTGGTGCTGCACAATGTTATTGCACAATGATTCAAGTCCAAAAAATGTGCGATTTAGGTCAAAGCATGTGTAATTTTTCTAGTACATTATACTTTCTGAGCTCCTCCTAAAATGATTTCCCATGTCCTGTGACGTGTGACATTTCAGCATAGAGCTCCAAAGTGTGACGTGGCTAAACTGTTTGTAAAGTTAGGAGGCAGAGTCAAATATAACCATCTGAACCCCCTTCACCGGCTTTTATGCGTCAAAAAACCTTGCGACACATTTAATTAAGAATTCCTCCTAGCTATATCTGCCGTTACATTTCCAAATAGCTCTGTGAATGACTAACATACCACTTGGTGCTTCCATTCTTTGAGTATTTCTTTCATGAAAAGCCAGAACACTGGCTGGTGTGGGTGTTTCAATCTAGCACAATTGAACTCTAGTAGTTGATACAGTTCTCCTTTCCAGTGTTACTTCACAATGTCCAATCTCGAACTGCAAGGATGTTGAATAACTAGGTATCCTTGGGTTATTCAATGATTAGGTGACATGGTTACCCTGAAGACAGTCCAGCTTCAATACACATTAATATGCTGTATAATACCATTTGAAATGTATACCCCTGGATAAGATTCTCAGCATATCTTTACTTTCCACCTCTATTATGCTGTAAGTCTCTCTAAAGTGTATGCTGCAGAGCCAATTGACTTTGCTTGATTGATGCTATTGAAATGCCGTCAGTTCTTTTCAGAAAGAGAGAGTTTTCTGGAGCTTTGCAGTTGATGATCCACAGACAATTCAATTGTACAACTGGGTAAAAAGACAGCCTCAAGCCCTCAATCTTTAAAGGCAACCTACAGTATTTCATGACTGTTTATCTTTCAGCACCAAAGCTGAAGTTGAATATCATTTGGATGTTACAGTGCTAACTGCTAACTGAATGTGCCCCCGGTTCATTGGGCTATTTTGGTGAACAGGTAATTAGAATGCAAGAGAGGTGGATTGTTAATGTGATAGCCCTCCCCCCACATCTTGAGAGGCAAATGGCCTAACCTAGCTGAACTATGACTGGTCTGGTGAGCAGAATGAGAACAATTATTCAAGGAGGGTCAGAGGACAATGGGGCTGATTATGAGTGAATGTTAAATTGCTCATTTAAAGTCATGAAGGGATATGCAGCCTGTTTCAAATGAGTTCCATTATTATATATCCATTATGCAGTTTAAATCCTCGTAAGCTCCTTTCAATAGTATCTATTTTTTTTTTTTTTTTTTTTTTACAAATGTTCCACTACAATACATTCCATTCACTAGTAATGTAACATCAGTAACCTTCTGTGTCACTTGCAGTGTTGTTGTGACAGTACATCAACTCTATGTTATGATGAGATGAGATTATACTTCATTGTGTGCTTGTAAAGTAAAAGCACAATGACACATCAACACTGTACCCTGTTTTTAAGACTATTCATTAATATGCGTGAAACCAGTATGCAAATTCCTAGCTGTTAGGAATCCAGAAGCAGGGAAGGAAGTGTCTATACTCCTATTAACCAGCTCTGTCTCTAAACAAAGGTTTCCACTTTACCCATTGAATTTGTGGATTCAATTGTCAATCCTAACGAAGCACACTATGTAAACCGCACTAATGAGGTACATTAGACCTCCCCAGAGAAAAGATAGTACATCACAATATATAACAGGGTCACAAAGACAAGAGCAATTTAAAATGTTATCTGGTGCTGCAGGCTTCATTAAATATCTCGCCTGAAATAGCAAATGTAGAAGCCATGGAGATCTCTTATTCTGAAGCAGATGTGTTTAAGCACGTAGCACACAGTGTTATATGCACTAGGGTTAGCTCTTACAGTAAAATAGAACTTTTTTATAAATGCATATGCACTTGTGTTATAAATGCATATGCAGACAGTGCAGTACACAACTTAATCTGAAAAGTCTCCCACCTGGACAGTCTCCTACCACACAGAACAGTCTCCCACCTGGACAGTCTCCTACCACACAGAACAGTCTCCCACCTGGATAGTCTCCTACCACACAGAACAGTCTCCCACCTGGATAGTCTCCTACCACACAGAACAGTCTCCTACCACACAGAACCTCTGGGACTGCACAAAGAGTGGGAGAAGCAATGGGAAAGAAACACACTTTCAAAGAATGTTCGGTTATATTGCCACACAATAGACATCATATAACAATGCTTTCTCTTTTGTTGTTTTCTTAAAACCGTCTGACTGGGGGATGACATAGCTTGAGAATACAATCAATAATAGAGTACTTCATATTCTAGTTCCAGCAAGAGTGAGATACAATAGATGCTAAAAAAGCATTACATTAGGCTGTGCCACACATCCATCCTCAATGATGGATCTCTAGGAAAAAATATTAGAGCTCTGTGGAAGGGTCATTCAAGGAGAAGCAGCTCGTGGTTCATTATTAATGAAAGGCAGACATGATTGGTCACATCTCTCTGTATATTTCAATTGGCAATCCTCATCTGAACTTTGGAACTTGGGTGTTTTACCTGTAACACAAAGATCGAACTAAATCAAAAAGGGAAGTAGTTAAATAATAAGATAATCACAGCAATAAATGTTGTAAGACAATTTGTTATTTTGTGGGCTATGTCCTTGAATGTACCAGTATGTCATTGCTACTCTGCTCTATGAACACACACACATACAGTACATACATACAGTCATGAGAAAAAGTTAGGACACCCCCCAAAATATTAAGTTATTCTCTTAAAAATATGGACATATCAATATGTTATCTTCTTTCTAACAATGTCTATAGATAAAGGGGATGTAATTGAACAAAAAACTATGAAAATGTAACTTTGTAATCATTTATTTAACGAAAAATTAACAATAATGCCAATTCCTACTGAGGAAAAAGTTAGGACACCCTATGCCCTAATAGCTAGTATTGCCCCCCTTGGCTGAAATAACCTCAATTAGACGTTTCTTATAACTGTCTACAGGTCTCTGACATCAATTGGGAGAAAGTTTTTCCCACTCCTCCTTGCAGAATTCTTTCAGCTGTGTGATGTTCGAGGGGTGTCTTGCATGCACAGCCAGTTTCAAATCAATCCACAGCATCTCAATAAGATTAAGATCCGGGCTTTGACTTGACCATTCCAGAACTCTCAATTTATTTTTCTTGAGTCATTCCTTGGTAGATTTACTGGAATGTTTTGGGTCATTGTCATGTTGCATGGTCCACATCTGCTTCAGCTTCAACTTTCGAACAGATGGTCTCACATTTTCCTCAAGCACCCTCTGATACAATACAAAATTCATAGTGGATTCTATGATGGTGAGCTGACCAGGCCCTGCTGCAGAAAAGCAGCCCCAAACCATGACATTTCCACCCCCATGCTTCACAGTTGGTATGAGGTTCTTGTTCTCAAATGCTGTCTTGGTTTTGCGCCAAACATGTCTACTCTTACTGTGCCCAAATAGTTCAACTTTGGATTCATCTGTCCAAAGCACATTGTTCCAGAAGTTCTGGTCTTTCTCTAGGTGTTCTCTGGCAAACTTTAGTCTTGCCCTGATGTTTTTTTTTGACAGCAGGGGTTTCCTCCTTGCACACCTCCCATGTAATGCAAACTTGTTCAGTCTCTTTCTTATGGTGGATGCATGTACTTTGACATCAATTGTGGCAAGAGATACCTGTAGGTCTCGTGATGACATTCTGGGATTGTTGGAGACTTCTTTAAGCATCTTTCGGTCAGCTCTTAGGCTGAACTTGCTTGGGCGGCCTGACCTGGCCATGTTGGTGGTGGTTTTAAATGTTCTCCACTTGTAAATTATTTTCCGGACAGTGGAATGGCCAATTTCGAATAGTTTGGAGATCTTTTTATATCCCTTCCCAGACTCATATGCATCTACAATTTTTCTTCTGAAGGCCTCAGAGAGCTCTTTTGATCTCGCCATGGTGATGCAACTCACTTCAACAATCAAGAGCAAACCAAACTAAATATCTGAGGTTTAAATAGGACAGGCTCCTCCAAAATCCTCTGTAACGATGTTCTAATCATTTGCACCTGATGTGGTGCTCTTTATTATAATTTTAGGCATTTTAAGTGGAACTAAATGTAGGGGTGTCCTAACTTTTTCCTCACAAGAAGATTGCATTTCTATTAATTACATTTTACCAATAATTTTTTAAATAATTTGTTTCAGTTGTATTTGTTTAGTTATATTACCTCAATTTTTCAATATTGTTCAAATGAATATCAAATGTCCATATGTTTGAATATGTTGAAGAAGACAAAGGTTTTCATAGGGTGTCCTAATTTTTTCTCATGACTGTACATACATACATGCATACATGCATACATACATACATACATGCATACATGCATACATACATACATACATACATACATACATACATACATACATACATACATACATACATACAGTACATACATACATACATACATACATGCATACATGCATACATACATACATGCATACATACATACATACATACATACATACATACATACATACATACATGCATACATACTTACATACATACATACATACATACATACATACATACATACATACATACATGCATACATACATACACACATGCATACATACATACATACATACATGCATACATACATACATACATACATACATACATACATGCATACAGTGCACAATACTCAGTTCAGTCATTGTGCACAAGGGTTATTTTGCCTCCTCTCTGTCTGCCTTTATCATCCCTATCTATAGATATTGCAGAAGTTTGAATACAATAAGACTCCCCTACGCGCCTGTCTCCCAAAATGATTTAGAAAAGGAAAGGAAAGGAAATGGAATTAGTCAGGCTAGAGATGTGTAATCTCAATTGCCTCAAGACAGTTTCTCTCCAATTGACCTGCTCAAGCAGCGGGCTATTCTAAGAAAACCCTGACAACCAGAATTAAACAATTCATATGAGAAGGAAGCTTCTAGAATCGGACCAGTAGCTAGTAAAGACCTCCTCGTATGACTACAGAGAAGCCCTGCACAGAGTCACTGTTCAAGAGGGGAGGAAGAGAGGGCAGGAAGGGGCCTGTATAAATAATAGCACCTGTCACATACGACTGAATAAGGGGACACTCCACCAT
This sequence comes from Argentina silus, assembly GCF_951799395.1. Taxonomy (NCBI): domain Eukaryota; kingdom Metazoa; phylum Chordata; class Actinopteri; order Argentiniformes; family Argentinidae; genus Argentina; species Argentina silus. Next base: position 26,373,267 of record NC_139656.1, on the reverse strand, counting down.
CACAAAACGCATGGAAGAAATACAGTTTTAATACGCCTTCCCACATAATCAGATTAAACTTTATTAAACGCACTCTGTGGATTGGGGATATTTATGACTGGGAGAGGGCATTAAAACAGAATTGAGTTGTGAGAGAGCTCCATCTCTGGGCATCCTGTGTGTGCTCAGACAGTGGCTAGGCACTGGTGAGTGGGCTGAGAGGCTGAGTTGACTGCAGGTTTATTGAGGCTGCTGTTTGAGAGTCTATCCATTCGCCAACATTTGGTCTACACTGACAGCACCACTCATGAGAGGAGAGCTCCTAAAGTGAATGCTTATTTGGAAATTGGACTTTGTTTTGTTATTCTATCTCCCAATGTTAATCATGTCGAAGAGGCAGATAGAAAGCATGGAAATGGGACTTTCAGCAAATGCTTTCAGTTGCATGGGATATCATTAATGGCCCTCTTTCAAGGCCATAATCAAACAACATTATCCAGCGCCATAGATTTTCAAACAGTCTTGCGTGGTAATTTGACTAACAAGGACCAATTTTCGTGAGAGCATCAGAGTATTTTTTCCCAACATGAATTCTAAACCTGACAGTGTCTATTCTACTATTCTAAAAACAATGACAAAATTACAACAAAACAGAAGTGGAGAGATGATCCAGTTATCTTCCCAATCAGAGTATTGTACATGGAATACACACGGAATATACAGTATATTCCAAAAACACAACTCTGCTCCCAATCTTCTGTCAATCATGTTCTTGGGGTTATTGGTAGTTGAAAACTCTGACTAGATGAATGGTACCAGATGTGTCCAGAGGATGAAGGCAGAGGAGGGGTCAGTAGACACCTGTTGAGGTCCTTGACCTCTGCATAATCTTAGTGAGCACATTGGTAGTACAGAGCAGGATATTTATTTCACAAAACACCTGCAGCACATAATGGAAAAAACATGATGTCATTTTATTTTCTATTTCATATGTATGGAATGGCACACATGAATGGCACACAGAGAGACACCTTAAAAGCCATTATAACAAATACATTTCATTTCACAATTATCATTTCACAAATGAAAAGAGGGTTAAGGCCATTATGTGTGATAAAAGTCCCTTCCATTGCTTGGCTGTTCACTTCTCCCTCCTACTGTAGGTGTATTGATATTGATGGTCCTTCTCATCGCATTTGTCCAGACACTCATGTAATCAGAACACTGTCATTAGTGAATACATTCTGGCCACTTCAGAGAGATACCCAGGGACTGTTTGTTCCTCTGCTGGACTCAAGTCACTCTACTAAACATCTATCACTTCGGGAATTAGCCCAGCCTCCCCGTCATTATATTGAGTTTATGAGAGGTGATCAATCTGTAAGCACTACCCAAGTACTCTGTCTTTCTACTGCCAGGAGGAAGGAGGAGGCCTGTGATAGATGAAGGAGTTCAATAAGAAGAGAAAATAGAAAATACATTTTGAACAGCAGCAGTAAAGGTGGTATTGAAACTGAAAATGAACAACAACAAAAAGCTATCAGTGTTCTCTGGGAAACAGATTCAAGATTCAAGATTCAAAGTGTTTATTATCATATGCACAGCAGAAAACATGTTTCACTGTACAACGAAATTCTTGCTTTGCTGTCCGCAGAATGCCAACCAATGTAAAATATACAATACTAAAGAATATACAATATATACTAAACAAATGTACAAGACAGCAAAATTTAAGGCATAAAATAAAATAGCAGCAATAATAATAATAAAACAGTGCAAATGTAGCAGTGCAATTATGCAAACTGGAAAGTTCAGTTATTGAGGTAGTACGGTTATATTAATCTCCTATGGGTTGTTTAGGAGTCTGATGGCAGTGGGAAAGAAGGAGTTCTTCAGTCGGGTGGTCCTGCATTTAACACTTCTGTACCTCCGGCCTGAGGGTAGAAGTGTGAACAGTCCGAGCTGGGGGTGGGTGGGGTCCTTGAGGATGGAGGCGGCTCTCCTGTGGACTCTGCGGTGGTAGATGCTCTGCAGAGAGGGCATTAATGTATGATGTATGACTGAATGTATGATTAATTCAATGTATGAACACTGTGTACAAAACACATTGTGTGCAGCTTACAAAACATGAAGACACTTCAGCATACTCGATTCAAAGGCAGATGAGGATGACCTCATGATGTTAATAGCCCTCAGACAGGAAGTTACCATTTCAAGTTGAGCTATAAAAGAACCATCCTTGCCATGTAAGTGGAAAGTATTTTACAACTGGCCTTGTTGAATTCTGTCATCATTTCAGCGACAGTGTGTTCATTATTTGACAATGCCTACAGTATGCCAATGCCAACCCATGAAGCTGAAAATATAACAGTCCTTGAAGACAAAGGTCAAGAAGACACATTCACCATTATCAGTCTACAACAGGGGCTTCTTAAAAGCACTGCAAGGCCACTTTGTCTACTCTTATGCAAATAATGTAGTCTGCCTCCAAACACAAAAATAGCTACAGTGTGTCCACCATTGGTGTCCACTGTGTTTGCTTGTCATGTCACCTGTGGACAATTATTATCAAATCTCCATGCCCCCCCCCCCCACACACACACACATCATGCCTCCCCCCCCCACACACACACAAACACACACACCATGGGCTGATTTAAAGACAACTATAAAACCCAGCTTTAGCGATAAAAACAGACCTTTTCAGTCCTCCATTATTCATCTGCCTGCTATTTCCCAAGTCATTTTCCGTTTGTACTTTAAATTCTCTCCTTCCTCTCTCAATTTTCACTACTCTCATAAAAATACAAAACCCTTAGCAGATTCTCTCAGGCTGACTGCATTTCCACCAAGATCTGAACAAAGCACTTTAGTTCTGACAGTGACGTCTGGGCCAGCTAAGTGGCAGACCAACAAACAACCACACACTCCGCCTGTCTTTTACAGGAGCAAGCATTGGGACTTGGATATTTATATTGTTCACTGGTGAAATACAAGCGCCACAAAGAGAAATAGTTTCTAAACCCGGCCATCTCACCTTGCCACCATTCCGAGACAATAGTTCAAGACAAGACAGGGAATCCAATAAAACCTAATCTCCTGATTGCAAATAACAGAGTGGAAATAAATCACTTAACCTACTGTCCTAGCACAGTGCTCAGAGAGACAGGTGTTTTGTGTGCTGGGGCGTGTTAGCATGTGTGTTCCAGCATGTCAATGACTCATCTCATCAGCTGTAGATCATTCTTATTGTTCTCAGGTGACCTGACTCATAAATCAGAGTGCTAATCCAAGGGACTGAGACCAGGACAGTGACATGTCTTTCGTGCCTCAAGTTCTTGTGCATTGGCAACATACAGCATCAGACAACATGTCATTCAAAACAGACAATAGTGGATAATAGTAGCCAGAATCACTTAGCTAAGAGAACCCATTGTGCAACATAGTACAGTAACATGCAGTGTAATGTACACTCACCAGCCACTTTATTAGGTACACCTGTTCAACTGCTCGTTAACGCAAATATCTAATGGTATGGGGGATATTTTCTTGGCACACTTTGGGCCCCTTAGTACCAATTGAGCATTGTTTAAATGCCACAGCCTACCTGAGTATTATTGCTGACCATGTCCATCCCTTTATGACCACAGTGTTCCCATCTTCTGATGGCTACTTCCAGCAGGATAACGCGCCATGTCACAAAGCTCACATCATCTCAAACTGGTTTCTTGAACATGACAATGAGTTCACTGTACTCCAATGGCCTCCACAGTCACCAGATCTCAATCCAATAGAGTACCTTTGGGATGTGGTGGAACGGGAGATTCGCATCATGGATGTGCAGCCGACAAATCTGCAGCAATGATGCTATCATGTCAATATGGACCAAAATCTCTGAGGAATGTTTCCAGCACCTTGTTGAATCTATGCTACAAATAATTAAGGCAGTTCTGAAGGCAAAAGGGGGTCCAACCCGGTACTAGCAAGGTGTACCGAATAAAGTAGCCGGTGAGTGTATATGCTATGTACAGTAAATGAATTTGTGTTGACCAGATAGATAGTCATCACTGTGGGATTTGGTCACAGGTTGACATGAAGTGACAGTCAAATCCACAAAAATAGGTCGTTACTGGTTTTGTTGTAGACCTCCTTCCTGCTTTCTGCCATGGCGAGAGTTACTTCAGTGTTTTTCACATGCATTTCTCGGTGCCATCAATGTTTTAATTATGAAATGAAACACATTCAACCCCTAGTACCTTACACGCCCGTCCATTATTGGACTAAGCCTATTAGAGCAGTGAAATGGCGGGCAGAGGGATACAGTTTACCCTCTGTGATCATAAACCAGCCACACATTCCATAATTAGACACCATGGATATGGTGTGAAGATCTCCAATTCCTCATTCTCATTACCTCTGCAAGGGACGCGCCCAGGTTCTCTCATCTCAATTTACAAACAGCGTGGACTCTGACATTGATTATTCGGGTGAGTTGCAGTGAAAGACACAACTGGAGACTCATAAAGGCAAATTGGTAATACTTCACTGAAGCTCTGTCGTAATAAAGCCAACAGAAGCATATTTTTAATCATCTCACTGTAAGACAACATCTTATGTACAGTATAAACAAAAAGGAAATACTGTACATGAATTTAATGAACACTGTGTACAAAACACATTGTGTGCAGCTTACAAAACATGAAGACGAATATAAGGTTGAGAGTGTCTTACACAATTTTACATTTATAAAATATTTCCATCTAAAGTCTTTGTTGAGGCCATTAAATGAATTGCAAAGGATAATTGGTAGCTACCTTGAGAAAAAAAAGTCACATCTCTATTATCCTTTTGGTTGTATGCTGCAATCATCTGAAAGCCCATTGTTTGGCCGTAAGCAAAGCCAGAATGTGTGTTCCAATTGATTCCAATTACAGTTGTTTCTAATTACAGATGAAAGAGCAAAGAATCTGACTCATGATCATTAAATCGATAATTGCTTTGTTATCTAAAAGGAAACAGTGAAAGGACAGTTGGACAATAGACGTATGCATACAGTGTGCCTAATCTTGAGAAGGCTTGTGGAGTCTGTTCTAAATGTCATTGTGATGTTTTCAGACAACTTCTTGTTAGTGCTTGTTAGCTGAGCTAACAAATCTTGTTTAGCTGCTCAACAAAGATGTAAGAGCAACAAAGTTCCATCATACGAACACATTTCAAAGAGACCAAAACACAACCTAAAAGCGTCAGCTATAATGAGACTCGCATGTTTCAATGGAATTGTTCAAGCAGAAATGGTCAGAAGCATCAAACAGGCACCATAAAAGCCCTGACAAGCTCACACAGAAAGAGTAAAGTGGCCAAATATGAGGGGCCTGGTCCATCATCTGTCCATTTCAATTATGCTCAGCTGAGTCGTTCCCCCAGCGGCTCTGAGCCCTGAGTGAAAGCCAGGCGCTTGGTCTGGGCATGAGAGAAGATGAAAAGGGAAGAGAAAGCCTAGCATGAGAGTGATACAGACGACTGAGAACGCCGCTCACGCAGCAGGAGTCCCAGAGATGAATGAAGAGGATCTTCTTCATGCATAAGTCATGCAGTGTGAAGTGTAAACACTGGGGGCTATCATTCCTGCTCTGAAGAGCAGAGAGAGGGAACGAGGACCGGAGAGAGAGAGAGAGAGAGAGAGAGAGAGATAGGGATAGAGGAGGGGAGTGAGAGAGATGCAACCTCCCTCTTAAAAAGCATGCCCTTCACTGTTCCTCCCCAGAGGTCGGTGCATGACCCGGAAAGTCAAACAGTTCTCTTAGTGTCATGGCACAATAAGTAGTACCCACCTCTTCAGGCTGAATTCAGATTATTCATATAATCCCTTTACTGGGAGCATAATTAGATAGTACATTTGCATATTTGTCTGCTCTACCCGGGGCTGGAAATACTGTACTACAATGTGGACAAACAATGGTGAGAACACAGATCCGTCTATTGCACAGCCTTGGAATGCAAGATCAATACACGGGCATTCATTGTTTAAAGAAGTGCAGACGTCTCTAGGTGCAGCAACCATTCAGATCATCCCATTCTATTGGGTTAATTGACTGATTTAATAAGGTTTGAACAAAAGTTAAAATGTTTGACTATCACTGCAGTACCTCAATCTTGATAACAACATTCTATGATCTTCCATCAACTTAAAGATTATTGACAAGATGGTCTCCAATTTGACATTAGAACTGAACGAGCATAGAATAAATGTCAATAGTCACACAGAGCAGTGGCATGGTGAATTACCCTGAACCTGAAGTATGCACTTCTCTTGCCAGACAGATTATAAGGATCATATATCTCACGAGCTGTTTTCTATCAGCTTTGGAATGTGAGGAGTTCCATTTCTTACAGTGATTACTTGTGGATGATTGAACCAGAAAAGGCATGTAGAGACATGCTGATTGTGTTTGCTATCCCCAAAGCCTTAACTCTATAGTCATCGGAGTGCCTTAATCCAGTTTATCCCTTCAAGGCAGAGATGGGGGATTGCTCATAATCAATCTCTTGATTGTTTTGTGACCTTGAGCAAGCGAATAATAGGATTACTCATGAGCAGGGCCATGGTTGGCAAGACCACTGCCCAGGAGATACACACAATGAGACAACAATGCCCCTGTGCTGCTCGATCGAAATGGCAAGATTTAAGTGAGCTTTCTCATTTAACTGATGGAGCCCATTTTGCTTTCTCCTTCAGATCGGAGGAAGAGATGAAGACACTGTGCCACCAGAGAACTACAGTGGTCTACCTCCGGCTTTCATCTTGAGTCAGTAAGCTGTAGCAAAAACAGTTTTGTATGATTCACATGACACCCCATCAAAGGGGTAGGTCACCACAAAACTGTAGAGACTAAATGGCTGTATAATACAGTGTTATACACAATGTATAACACTGCCTTTATGAAACAATGAATACAGTGGAGAGAGGCAGAGACACTATTAGAATCTCAAACAAACCCTTTTGTGTGGACAAGCTGCTTCCCTCCTGAGTGACTGGACAAGGCCCAGAGGATGGCAAAGCTTTTGGCAGGATTAGTCCAAAAACGGAGGAGGGAGGCAGATGTCTCCACTAAGATTTGTAAGAGAAGAATTTGATAGAGCTGATTTTTTACAAATGTATAGCATCCACAGAGGTGAGAATGTGCCTGTGTCACAACTGTAAAAAGACCAATTAGCATACCCACAGAAAGGGAGAGAGAGAAATTCAACTCTGTGTGTGTGTGTGTGTCCATGTGAGCCTGTGTCCTGTGACTGTGTGTGTGTGTGTGTGTGTGTGTGTGTGTGTGTGTGTGTGTGTCTATCTATGTGCGTATGTCTCTCTCTTGTAATGGCTTTCATAATCAAGACAAAATACTATACATGCTTGCAGCGAGTAAAACTGACAGCTGACTAGTATTAGCGCTGGCTTAACATCCATTTTTTACCTATTATAGTAGAAATTACTCACATCATCTTAGATGTTGTACTCAGGTTTACCACTGTGCTCTCCCCTTCAGTAGAGTCACAGGAGAAGAATGCAAACTGCAAGAAGCAAAGAGGGCTCCTCTGCAAAGAGGTAGGCTAGGAAATAGACTGAGGGGCAGATCACTGAGGGATTGCAAGTGCATTACAAGTAATATGTCTTGAATATGAGTGTATCAGCTCATGGAAAATTCCGTTTGACTCTTGACAGGGGCACTGCTCAAACCACTGCACTGATGCCCCAGATGCATATGTAATATCATCATAAAGCTTAATATTACTAGTGCAAAAGGAGACATGTATTTCTTTTATAGTCTGTTAGATATTCTTTATCAATTCATGAAGAGTAAATCAGCTGGAGGGGGTGCTCCAAATACAAGTCTTTTGTTTTATTTATGTAACTCTTATTTTTTACCAGCTAAGCAAGTTGATAGGGATGCACTGACTGCCCCCAACAACCCACCCAGGCACCTGAGTAGCACTTATATAGTTTAATATACCACTGGCTTTGGTTGTTTAGTTTATGAGAGTGTACTGTAACTGCAATGTAAATTTAGCAATGTGCTGCATGAGGGAAAACTCCTACTGGAAGAAGCGGTAAAGTACATGGCGCTGTCCATGGTGCTGATCTCGTCTTCTGTTCCCGCCTTTACAGGTGATGTATATCCAAACTACATACATCAAGTCTCCAACTCTCCAATGTCTTCAGTATCCAATGATCCAGTGTCTTCTCATGGGCAGACGTTAGGGCTGAAATGGTCAGAATGCAGTCTAGAATAGACCACACAATGGCGAAGAATTGTCATATAGTTGTTGTTGTTGTTTGCTACACAGCATTCTAGACATGTTCTACAATAGACTGGATTAAGCGACCGTGGCCGCTGGGGGACACTTCTCCTCTGCACAGCGACGACGGACTCTGACGCGATGGGATCACCGATGCAAATGAGTATGCTCCCCCACGCTCTGCCTGCTCGGTTATAGCTGCTCTGCTACGGAGGGAGACGGAGAGGAAGGGAGGAGAGCGAGGCGAGATCGGTTAGGTAACGTTTCACACTGCTTCACTGCATTAGGATACGAAAAGCTGTTTTAGATCTGAAGTACGTGGGAGAGAAGAATGATATTGCCAGATACTGCATGGTTAGATGCAATGGTTAGATGCAGCTCCGATAGCACCAACATCCACGGTAAGCGGTTTAACCTAAGCCTACTCAGATTTATATAATATTTTTTCACAGTGGTGAGGCTGTGTGGTAGATGAGTGAATTCTACGTTATCTTGCGCATTGGTTTGTATTAGTTTATTCAGAATTTTCTCGCTGCCGCGCATTGAATTAAAGCTCATCATTCAATTACAGTGAATGATTTTACAATAAGCATGGGTTTTAAAAGTACATTCTTATAAATTACAGTGAAATCGACCAAAGTTTGATGTTGACTGTTCCAAGACTATCGTAGAAAGATCCTGTCTTCTGTGTTACTGTAGGCTACATGAGCAAACTGTTGCTTCCATTCTCAAGAGCAGATGATCTTTAATCCTGAAGATCCAACAACCAGGAGAAAAGAATTGCCTTAACCTGAACCTAACGGAACTGTTGTGAATTGGCAACACTGTATTTATTGAGAGCGCTGGCAGGGCTGATTTCTTTTGAATGTCTGGTTAAAAAAAACAACAACCTCTGAACCAAAGTCACCTGTATGAGTTAACTCTGGTTATGCACATTTCAACACAATGATGGAGAGCAAGCGTACTACAGTTTACATTTACATTTATGGCATTTAGCAGACGCTTTTATCCAAAGCGACTTACAACAAATACATTTGTCTAAGTAATTGAATCATCTATCCATCTATCGGTCATCATAAGAAAAAGTAATCTATGCTAGGACCAGGGGTTTTATTTATTTTTTATTAATTTATTTACAGTGGAGAAATGTGTACAGGGGGGTAGTGGGAATGAAGAGGTCTTTAGGAGGTACGTGTCATACAGTATACAAACAAATCTTAAAGATAGGACAGGACATCACTGCTGAACACTGCATGACATGAACTAAACTGTACAAAACATTGAAAGCACTTACTTTCAAGGCCAACTTGTCTGAAATGGACTAGAATATTTTGCATCCTGCGTCTCATTATTTTCCGTAGCTGTGAAACCTGTAGGTGGATGAGCTGGCTTTGAGATCTGCAGCAATTAACAACTCAATATTCCCCAGACTCTTCTTACTCATCACAAGGAATTGATTTATTAATCTTTTTTAATCAAGATGTTTCACAAGTGAGCTATGATAATCTTGTTTCACTGGATGCACACATAAATATCCCCTTAAGACACTTTTAACACATGTAATAATTTCACTGTGATACAAGAAAGATTTCTGAGACCTACCGTACTGTACTAAAATGTTATCTGACAGTGTTGCACACTGTAATGCTTAAATGGGTCCCAAATCCAATTCAAAATGTTATTGAAGAGGCCCTACTGATTTCTAAGTCTCGTTCTGGCTGCTGTGTGAATGTAATGGGTTTGTTATGGTACAATCATCAAAGATGGTTCACAAACCCCAATCACATGCCAGTGTGGAACATTACACTGGGGGAAAGTTACTAGAATGAGATGGACGAATAACACATATGGTGCACTTGCTTAGTCAATGAGCAATTTATTTGACTAGAACTGGGAGACAACCGCTTCCCACAGCCACTAATGGTTATAGTACCACAACAGGTTTACAGAGATGGTGTGATCACGTGAAGAAAAAGACAAACAACAAATAGCATGGGAAATGACTTCATGCTTCAAACCAGGAATACACCAGCCCATATGTCAACATTAGCTGTGGATCTAATCCCCTCTGGCTCTGGTTCTCATTCCCGGAATTTATAGTGGTCGTATACAAGGAATAATACGTTCTGCCATTTTGAATCAGACCTGCTTCTATTTGTGCCCCAGGCTTTCCTAAGAGGCTCCTTAAGAGGGTTGGCTGACCATTGCCTCGGAGATTCGTTGGAGACCGTTGCCTTGGAGGGTGAGGGCTGCTCCGAGGGCTGCTCCGAGGCGTCTCTAAGGTATCTAATTACAGTTCTCCTTTTGGTCGGATCAGGAAGCAGCATGGTGATGAACAGAGGAGCGCTGGCAGTTTGAGACAGCAGGTATCGTGTAGCTGGACTGGTATCGTGTAGCTGGACTGGCATCGTGTAGCTGGACTGGTATCGTGTAGCTGGACTGGTATCGTGTAGCTGGACTGGCATCGTGTAGCTGGACTGGTATCGTGTAGCTGGACTGGTATTGTGTAGCTGGACTGGCATCGTGTAGCTGGACTGGCATCGTGTAGCTGGACTGGCCGTGCCTCGGAAAGGTTATAAAGAGGTCATAACTGACATTGTGATGAGGTTGTAGATCCCTCATCCTACTCTGTGGAGTGGCGGCTCACCAGGGTGAAAGAGAGGGAGAGCTCGACAGTGGGAATGGCGGCGCCCCTCTACAGACTGCATTGTTTCCTGCGGAGAGCTCAGATGCTCCTCCTCTTCCTGGGCATTGCCTACCTAATGGCGGGGAGCATCCTGCTGCTGCAGCGCTCCAGTCTAAGAGTGTCCCAGCCGGGGCTTGCCAGTCTCCCACCCCTGCTGTCTCTGCCAGCGCCTCCCACAGCCCTGAGGGCTCCAGGCCTGGGCATGAGAGCACGCTCCAGATGGGCAGACACCCAGGGTATATCAGGAGGGGGCGTCAAGGTGGGGCGACACCGGCCCACCTCTCGAAACCTGGGGGTCCAACACCTGCATCGCCGCTGGTTTCAGGGCCTCATTCCGGACACCCAAGAGCAGAGAGGTCCTCTCCACAAGAGCGCCAGACACAAAGGTACCTTCTGCAAGATGATCAGAATGCCAAAATGGTTGTTGTCCTACAAAATGGTTGTTGTCCTACAGTATATCAGCTTTACCACTGCTCAATACAGTGAAGACATGTGCAATTGCTTAATTGAACCTCCAGTGTTGTTGTTGAAATGATTATAACAAGGTTTTCCTTTACTGTTTTGTTTTGACATGGCAAGGGACCTACATCGGTTGCTTCTTGCATGATGCCAATGAGCGTGCCCTGGGGGGAACCGTGCTGTACGACTTGCGCAAAATGACCAGCTCTTTGTGTCAAGACACCTGCTCAGAAAGGTAATGCAAGCTTCTCAGCACAGAGCCCAGTGACACCACAGAGATGCTTGCATGCTATCTTGGTAAACGATTCAATGTGTGTCATTTGGATGAATAGGTCCTGTGTTTCAGTGGGGAGCCAGGTGGCAGGATGGCAGTGGAGGAGGGGGGGTGCGGAGGTTCTAGAAGGCTAGATCTGGATGTCAAGGGGAGGAGTAGTGAGTTAGAAAGCATTGAAATGGATGAGAAACCAAATTAATCAATGAATGACGAAACAGTTAGATAAATGTGACTTGATATCCATTACTGTATATGGTCTTATTGTGAACTTCGGTTAAAAAGGTCTAGTATGTCGTTTTTGAGCTTTCAAATTTTGCTAAATGGCCATGATAAATTGTTAGTGATCATGGTATGAGATCACATATTGAAGAGAGTGTTCAGTGGAAGAGATATTGTAAGCCTTTTCTCCACCCACACGAGGACTCATGCTGTTAGCTTTAGTCATTGAAATATGCACACGTAAAAGTCATAGCAATTTATGTGAAGCTCAAAGGAAATATAGAAAGGTCATTTTGAATAGATTCTGTCTTTCCCAAGGAGAAGGGATAAATAGAAGGAGGTAGAATGACTCACATTGCCCTTGGGATGTTAAGTACAGAGGATCAGAGATGGGCTCAGTCCACACATAGCCATTACCCAGACCTACAGTATTCAACATGTAAAGCGGTAGCCAATATCAAAAGGGATGGCTCTTGAAGCCTTAATTGATTTAATTAAAATGTTTGCTAGTTAGATGTTGCTCTGGGATTGTGCAACCCAAGCCCAAGGGTAGGCCTACGGTTAAAGACAGCCCTCGGCTATGCCACTGTGTTTGTGTGTGTGTGTGTGTGTGTGTGTATAGATACTGCTCTTTATCAGCTATTACAGGAAGCTTAGCTGTGTGGCGAGGACAGTGCTTTTTGTTTCCATGATACCTGTATGACCGTTGACATATTTAGATCTCTTTGATGTAATGCTTTACTGTGAACCCAAATAAAGTATTCAAATGTATCATCTTCTCCCTCTCGTTATAGTGGCTACCGATTTGCAGGTCTGGAGTACGGTGCAGAGTGTCACTGTGGCAACCGCATCAGCAGTCCCCGGACACCGGAGGAGGACTGTAGTGTGGTCTGCAGGAGGGAGAGGGGGACCCCCTGTGGGGGCGTGGGGCGCCTCTCCATCTACAAGGTGGAGGAGCAGCTCCCAGGGCAGAGAAAATGTGAGTAAATTCAGCCTGGATAGAGACTGGCCTGAATATGCATGCAGTACGTCAGCAAAATAGCCGCTATGCAATTACCTATCTGAGGTAAGTAGATGAACTATATATAAATGCCAATGAACAATGTCCCCAAGAGACTTGTATAATATGCTTGTAGACAATGTGCAGTGTTCTCTGCATTGCAGCTAATACAGAAACTAACATGTACTGCATCCAGCTAAGGTTATAGGCTATGGACTGATATCGCCATACATTTGTTCTACTTTCAGTCAGAAATGTTCGCTACAGCGGCTGCTTCAAGGTGCCAAAGAACACCACCAACGCCTTTCCAGTCTACTCCCTGCAGCCAAATTTAACTTCACAATCCTGCATAGAGACCTGCACAGATAAGGTTTGAATTCCCTCCATACAGGCGAAAATTACTGATCCATTTATTTCATCTTCGCCACCCCAGTCTTCCTCTCTCTTCCGACCATCGATCAGTAGCTGTCTCCGTTCCCCGGAGATGGGAATGGCATGCTCTCTCACTGTGATAGAGCTCCTGGAACACAGTGTGACTGTTTAAGGTTTAATGTGCCTCTAATGAGAAATAGATGGGCTCTAGAATCAGTCCTTCACACTGGATGCACCAGTAGGGTCCTCTTTTCACAGAAATGGCTGGTATTAATATGACACACCGTCTGGCGATCATATAGCAGAGCCGTTTGTTTGATGGATTCACTCCTTGTGTATGTACATATCATATGGTGTTTTTCTTCTAGTATGTCTGTGAGAGTGAATCTCCAAGTATTGACTCCCTCAAGAAAGATCATTCCCTGTGTTAGAGCAGAACACAATTCCATACTGTGCTGTGTGGGATACTCTATTTTGACAGTGAACATCAAAACTAGGCCATCTACTACAAAAACTGTGTGTAATTGGGGAAAAATTAGAACCTAGGAAGGAAATGGGGCAGGAGAGGTGGTTCAATCTTATATAATCCCCCACCGTCATGTCACCCAGGGGTGAAATCCAATCCAGCAGAGTAGATAGGAGGACCAAATCATTCCCAGTGTATGTTGTACACTGCTTGAATGTATACCTCTGATGTTCTGTTTTTTTGCAGGAGCTCCCTTTAGCTGTGCTGAGGAGGCCACATTGTTTCTGTGCCCTGGCATCATCTCTCTTCAGACTGAGCCAGCAAGTGAAGGGCCAGCCCTGTGTGGAGGCCAATGGCCCAAACCACACCAGCAGTTCTAAAACTACATCCCCGTCTGACCGAGAGTACTACCAGGTGTACCAAACACCTGTGCTTGGTGAGGCACTATAATGGCCTTGATGTTCACCTTTACTGCAGTCAAACATATTGCTTAAAGGGGCAATCTGGGATTCAAACAACAACAAAGTGTCCCCCCCACCACTTTTTTTGGTAAACAGCTGAGGGATGGGGTTGGAGAAATGTAACAACTCTTAAATTCATAGATGGGGCTATGGATGCAAGCACTGACCATCCATGAGGTCAAAATAATAGCATTAACTATTTTCACTTTACAGTGTTTGTATAAAATCACATTGTTTCCAAACAATGGAGTAAAACATGCAGAGCCACTTGCAACGAAACAATCGGACTTGCCGATTATCTGAGTGCTTACATCTGGTTATTTAATCCAGGGAGGCAGGGGATGGCGGGTAGAACAGCAATGACTATCATCTGCTTGGGAAATGTAATTAACTTGCGACCAAAAAGCCGCCCAAATTTAGCTGAGGAACAACTAGTCTGTTAAACATTGAAATGTAAGTTCGCTTTCATATCAGACAACAGGAAACGCTGTCTGAGGCTCTCTACTCCCCGCCCATCTGAATTATCAACCAATCAGAAATCACAATTGAGGTCACCCGGCTAAAAAAGTTGATTGAAGTCGGAGAGGGAAACACGCATGTGCGGGACGGTCTTATTCACACTATCTCCGATGTCCGAGAAATTAATCCACGTTGTAATTCTCACTTATGAAATATTTCCTAAGGACCAAATAGAACAATTAATAAAAGCCTAACATAGATCCGTCGTTGGTCAACCTCAAACAGAAGGGGGTTGATCAAATGGCTACACATAATTCTAACATGGCTAACCATCAAATAGGCAGAAAATATCGCTTCTCAGTTCTCCGTCGATTGGCTCCGCGGTGCCCCTCCCCCTCCGTGCTCTCAGCAGCTGAGGCTCTATGATGTGAAATGGTTGTCAGATAACACATTTAATTCACACATTGACAGCTACATGATATAACATAGGCTATTGCCCTGCAACGCTATAAATGAGGACAATTCACGCAATGTACTTCATGTACTTTTTGGCCTGGGCCAAAGTTATGGCCAACGGTGAACGGCGGGTTAATTTCCAATGTTGTTAATATTAATTGAATTGAAATTGCATGAGCAAAAATCGGAAATATATTTTTTTATTTTCAATGATAATACATTTCCAACGAAAATAAAGATGGAATTGTAAATCATTATCATAAAAAATTTACAGGATTTTCTCCAACTATCATGAAATGCACACTTAGTCTGGTCGAAAAGCAGAATTAACGTTAGTCCTGTTAAAGCGTCCACTGGAGGGGGTATGTCGCCTGCAAATGAGACATTTATAAGTTATAATCTTCAATAATTAATGGCTATATATCATTAATTTAAAAGAAAAACAAAATAATGTAGCAATCCCAGATTGCCCCTTTGAAAGTAAATAAAGATCTTATTTGAGAATTGCCAAAAAAAGTGCATTAGCCTACATCTTAATTGTAACTTGGGCTAAGGAATCAATAGCACACTGCATGGCAATGCTCAACCTGACACACACTGACAGCTCTGCCTGTCTTAGACTCCAGGTGCAAAGAGAGGACATTTCTGCCTCAGAGATCCAGCTCCCTGGTGGCTCTCTCCAGTTTTCCCGGAGCAGGCAACACCTGGGTACGTCACCTGATTGAGCTTGTGACAGGCTACTACACTGGCAGCTTCTACTTCGACGGCACTCTATACAACACAGGTGAGGCCACAGCTCAGGTGTTTGCATCTGTGAATAATAGCTACAATATATGAGTGTTCTCTGATACATTGGCTTGTGAAAGATTATCCCCTTTGTACTTTGTTTCTCTCTCTCTCTTTGTGCTGTGTGAAACCTCAACCAGGTTTTAAAGGGGAGAAGGATTACTGGAAGGGTGGGCGCAGCATCTGCGTGAAGACACACGAGAGTGGGCAGAGAGAGATTGAGATGTTTGACTCTGCAATCCTGCTGATCCGCAACCCTTACCGCTCACTCATGGCCGAGTTCAACCGCAAGTGTGCCGGACACCTGGGCCACGCCACAGACACACAGTGGAGGAGCAAAGGTAATGCAAACCACAGCAATGCTCTTGAAAATGGGTTGGAGTTAAAGTGACTGTGAGCAAAGTAATGGTCATGATTCACACAGAGAGAGGAGAGTTCATATGATATTTAATGCAGTTATCATATAACGCTGCAAATACATAATGTGCAGACAAAACATTCTCCCTACACTGATATCTGTTTCTCTCCACCTCTGCTTAGAGTGGCCAGAGTTTGTTGACAGCTACGCCCCGTGGTGGGCGTCCCATGCTCTGAGCTGGTTGACATTTGGGCGGCGCCTGCTGGTGGTGCACTATGAGGACTTGCAGAGGGCGCTCTTCCCTCAGCTCCGCCTCATCAGCTCCTTCCTCAATGCCAGTACCACCGAGGAGAGGCTGATATGCGCAGAGAGCAACCAGGACGGCCACTTCAAGCGCTCAGGAGCCCAGCGGCCCACCTTGGAACCTTTCACTTCTGACATGAGGGTCACGATCGATTCCTACATACGTACCGTAGACCAGGCCTTGAGGGACAGGAACTTCAGTGGCTTGCCACAGGAATACCTACCCAGTTGATGTTGATGATGATGATGATGTCATCCAGAGCCCCTATAAGCACCAACGGATGAGTGGTGTGGGAGTCATCCCTAGTCCAGGAGTAACAGTCAAGTCATTAACACAGCTAAATGAGCAGTTTTGAAATGGTGCTTCTCCTTATGTGCAGAACGTTTTCATAATAGTGGCTCAGAGATCAAGTGACTATCCATGAACATACTGGCTGTTGTAATTGGACAACCAGTTACTTTCATATCTCAGACTCACTGTGAATGTCTGCTGAGTGTGAAAAAACACTGAAGAGGTCAGCGATAACTCGTTTTTTGGGGATGGGGCTTGTTGAAAGACTCTTGTTAAAAGACTCCAGAGCCAGGATTCGGTAGTGTGAGAAAAGGGAAGGATCATATTTTTCTTAGTGGAGTTGAGAACATAAGCTGATTCATGCTTGCTCTGGCATCTGCTGCGTTTACAGTAAACACGGCATCCACAAATGGTACAGCAGTTATCCATCTTGTGCTGTCCGAAGCACTGCAATGGTATGACTCTACCAGATACACCTCCCCCACCTCAGCAGCAAACGAATCAGTGGATCAAATGAGTTGTTACAAAATTTGGGAGGTGTATCGCACCGTATGCAGCTTTTGATTTCAGCCAACAGGCACTTCTGTTTTCACTGTGCATACCCTGTGCATACCCTCTGCGTACCCTCTGCGTACCCTCTGCATACCCTCTGCATACCCTCTGCGGCATTCACAGTGTGGAGGGTTGCACCTCCCAAATGTTGTAACGCTGGATCAAGCATAACCTGGGTTTATGGAGCAAGTGCCTGTCTGCACAAAGACCTAATCAAATAGTGTAGACCACGAGGCCTTTGTCCTCTAACAGAATCTTGTGTTTTTTTTGTAATGTTTAATATCAGTTTTACCTGTAGAGAGTTTCTAAATGGAAAATGTGAGCATCCAGCAATATTATCTCATTGTTGAATGGAACTTGGCTTTTGCTAATTAAATCTCCTGTGCTAAATTTCATTGTGAATTTTTCATTTCATTTTCGTTTTTTTTTGCAACCTTGGGTGAGCCTGGTCTTGTTTGTGGTAGTGAGGAGGAGTAAGGACTTACACAGACAGATTTAAAAAAAATAAAATAATGAAGCCTATTTTATGGAAGTGAAGCTTTTTCAAATAGGTTTCCGTAGGGGGAGAGCAGCTCTTGAGAATAATGACACTTCAATGGAAATCATTTTTTCAAACATGCCTAGTGTTCAGTCTGTTGTTGCCAACAAGTAAACACATTCCAAAGATGGCCAGAAAAGCATTTGAAGATTAACAAACAAATAATTGATAATATTAATGAATCTAAAAGCTGGATTCGAGCACAGGCAGCAGCACTGGCATCTGTTTAGGTAGATTAGTGACATTCATGGAACAAAACAAAAGCTAACTAATTAGAAAATAAATATGGAGTGAGTAGCTCTGGCTGTTTGCCATTGTGTTTCTCTGATAACAGAATATAAAGAATTTCACACAAAGACAGTGGAAAACTAATCAGCTCATTGAACCCTATCATTTAAATTAGATTGTGTTGGTATGAATTACATACATTTGCATACTGACTTGGGCTCTCAGCCAGTGACACAAGATGTCGAACCGCACTCGCATTAGAACCCTAGATTAAAACCATAATCTGTCAGAAAGGCCGGGCCTGTATCCCATAGTTTTAACAACTACAACGTAGTTACCAGAGTTACTACTGTACCTCATTGAGCTAGTCTAGTCCACTCAATCCATTGCTCTAATTACCTTCTAAAGTTCAACGTTTAACTTTGGGGTAATTCAACAGTGAAGTTATTTAAGGTCACTAACAACTGTGAAGACAAGGCTGTTGGATTGAGATATAACTGAAGAACAGATCTTCTCAACTTGGACTGAACCCTACTGCATACCTCAAAGACATGCCAAAACTGTGATAATTCAATAATTCACAATGGATAGGTTACAGATGTAAGGATTAAAAGTAGCCATAATATGCAGTCGGCTAATTCTGAAGCGTAAGAGAAAAAAACATTGGCAAAAGCACTTTGAAAGAAAAAAAAAGAATAAATTATGCATCTATTGAAAAGTTCAGTATGAAAAGCAGCACTCAGGAGGAATGCTCATTAACGGTGCTATGTGGAATATGGTAATGAATGATATCCAAATGCTGTTCTGCCAATGACACTCAGAAGGCAGCTCTTAATTATGGCATGAGTGACATGCATATAGGCCCATCATGTTGATTGCCTTACAAACATGTCTGCCTGTCATTTCACAGTGTGTGGTCCTGCATGGCTCAGTTTGTATGGTGCTAGCGAATCTAAGGTTGTGGGTTTGAATCCTGCTGGAATCACTTACAGTATACAAAAAATATAAGCACTCACTGTAAGCACTCACTTTGGATAAAAGTATCTGCTAAATGGCATATATTATTATGGTTATTTTCCACAATACTTTATCACATTAACACAGTGTGAATAACTTTTAAAATTAAAGCTTAAATATGGAAGCTGTGCCATAAGGCCCCCTTGTGTGGTGTCTGCCAAACAAGTCTGTTGGACTGACAGAGTGTCTGTGTTGAATTGACACACCAAACGGGGATTCCATCTGCTAAAGAACATTTGACACTAAAACCCACAGGAACAGTCAATCACTGGGTGACAACAGAGTAGTGAGTGCACAATGCTGACAATCATTTCACCATGAGATTTTCTTTCTCTGCTCTCCACACTGAGGATGAGGCTGGTACTTTTTATGGAAAATTGATGTTCTTCATCGGGTTGTAACCTTCTCTCCAACTGCTCACAATACAATACACTCCATTTCTTCATATTGATATCTTCACTTGTACAGCTGGCTAGAGCTGCTAATGAATACTGTGTATTGTTTGTAAACACACAAGTCAATCAGTATGCACATTCCCCCAGTGAGTAACCTCATCCCTCATTAGTAACAGCAACTCAGTGTACAGCATGTAAATTCACTTCCACAATGCCCATTATTTCAGCACCAAATCAGAAAAATAAGAGAATTGTAATGATATGGCAGCAAATTAGGAGAGCAGTTGAGTCATACGCTCTACGATCAGAGTGAACCCAGATTTCCCACGTGCCAAATGTCTGGCAACTGGCTACTTTATAACTTTCCAGACATTTTGAACCACTCAAACACCACTGATATTCATAATGTATTCATACAACCCTCTCTTGTCTCAACAGGGCCTTTATCAAATCGATCAACATTATTTTCCTTGGTGAGATGCAGCAGCAAAAATAGAATTGGTCAGGACAAATGGAAGAGACAGATGAGACACAGGTTGTTGTCTATTGGTAATATTTCAGTGGAATCCAACCTTTGTCCTGTATCGTCTCTTCGCTCCCTGGAAAGATAAATCAGTATGTTTGCAGCATAAGGATAAGCCACAAATATAGACAAAATCATAAAACTGTCAGATGTGGTTTGAATCTTTTACTTTATCATTGCCCAGATGGATTGGTGATAAAATACGTTCATGATAACATGTCTGGGTGAGCAGTTGCCAAAGCTGTAAATACATTTCTTACAGTACAGTATGTGAGTGGGGTTTGATTGGTGTTACAGTATGGTCAGCATAATATCAGATATCTCTGAGAAAATAGCACCATGCATCCCATCCAAATTCTCCAAAAACGATTCTGTTTCATCCTTGAGTTTCTCTCCTTACTGCATGAGCAGCACATGTGGGAAACCTGTTGGCTGCAGTCGATTTAGGGTTTATAATTTCAATACTTCAATGTCATTTTGGTACAGGTAAGGAGGGCTACCCTTTACTGTGTTTCATCAAACGGTGTAATGGTTTCTGCCATGGGAGGTAGTTCCAGATTATAAGAATAATATATATAGTAACTGTCAAATCTGTTATGATGTCAGAAGACAAGCTGTCTGGTAATGCCTGTATTACTCCCCACATGTGTCATGACAGGAGAGAGGGATTGCCTATAACTCAGAATGAAATACAAATACTGACATATATGAAATACATATACTGACATATATGAAATACAAATACTCTTTGAGGTGGTTGTTTTTGGTGAGCTTCTCTGAAAGGCTGTGAATACATCAGAGTTGTTATTACTACTATAAATTTCTATTGCTATGTTTTTCCTTACCTTTAGCACATCCGGTAAATTCAGTTCATCTGCTAATGGGGCCTGAGTGAATGCTCCCGATTTACTGCCCATGTCTAGCCAAGATAAATCAGATGCAAGCTTTTTGTAACCTCTGGAAATGAGTGGGTTTATGAGAGCATTCAAATCAAAGCAAGCATTCTTAATGCATTGAAAACCGCATAAGAACACCTGGATCAAAAGAGAAGATCTGCTAGCATGTACAGTTATAATATTATCAACACAATTTGTGGGTGCATAAGATTGGGCTTAATGCACTTTTCATAAGTGTACCGTACTTTTCCTCAAGAAAATAAATAATATCGGTAATTAAATTCATCCTCCTCAAAAGGACCTTGTGTGGTGTATCTCCTTATGCCTGTTGTGAATTACTGTCTCTACGAGATTGAAATGCACACAACATCATTTCAATGAACACCCCCATCTCTCTTTAGGGACAGCATTTGAGTGCTCCAGTACCTGCACGAAATCCAGACTTCCTGTGTTTCCTCTCAAAGCTGTGTAGGCCTTTTAGTCACCCTGGCTTTTTGAAAAGCACTTTTAGTTTTAAGTAGAAAGGAGAAGGTAACAAATGATGGTCCTGGGCTGACCTTGACCATGAGTCATTAGCTGCAGCTCACGACTGATCTGACAATATTCTCAGTCAACATGAAAATGGCCATTAAAGCAGCCTATGATTACATAATAACCCTTAAATGTAGACACTTTAATTAAATCAAGTGTGTTCTGATTTGAAACATTCATTCATCATATATATTTTTATGTGGTTCAATGCAGTCTTACGACAGGTAGCGCGACTCTGTCCGCTGATCTGTCTGATAACTTATGGGAAGGATGTTACCATGGTTACAGTGGGACAGAAACTTTTCAGCGTCAACCCAGTCATGACAATTCAACAAAACAAGAAATCAAGTAATTTTCAAGTGTCTTTCCGTAATTTCTTAATTACATTATTGTTTGACTAACAAATGAGTTTTAAAGTTGAGTGTGACGTATTTATTACAGTTGGCAATGAGGACGAAAACTAGCATAGAAGATAGGTCAGTTAGCCATCTGGTTTAGCCGTCACATCTCGTACGAAACGAAACGGGTTCCATCATACTTCTGTCTATACAAAACAGTGCATACAAGTACCTCTAAAAGTAGCCAGTTACTATAAAAAACCAACGTTTTTAATTGAGTTTTGATAGTTTGTAAAGTAGGTTGTCGTGCCGGCACTACATTTCCGCAGATATGGAAAATCTTTCAAAATCAAGAATCGTTCAACGATTTATAATTCAGACGAAGTGGCGTCGCGCTAGAATCTTACCTGATGTAAAATGATGGTTAAAGGTGCTTCGAATGAAGTGGGACCTTACATTTTGTTGCGGTAGTGACACTGTTTCGGTAGTGACAGACTGCTATATTTTGTCTTATTATATACCATAGACTTAATACATATCCACTTATTTGGCTGATAAACATATGAGTCTAAATAAATCTTCCATAATTTAGTTGTTGTCCTTCCATTTGCATCTATGCGACACAATGATTCAGACTTGCAATTAGACTAATTGACAGTTGCTGAGAGCCAAAAGTCACTTTCCAAGTTATTTTCTCTGGTCCTCCATGCAGATTGCAGCTATACCAGCTGTGCATTTAACCACACCTTGATATAAGAAACAATATTACCATATTTCAAGCACTGTTGTCACAATCGCAACCATGATGTCACTACCGAAACGGCGGTTATAATGCAAATAAAATGGTGACAAATGTGATGTTTTAAAAATT
Organism: Argentina silus; assembly: GCF_951799395.1. NCBI lineage: Eukaryota > Metazoa > Chordata > Actinopteri > Argentiniformes > Argentinidae > Argentina > Argentina silus. The sequence continues at coordinate 26,350,522 of NC_139656.1, read as the reverse complement.
CAAGAGGATTAGTAGTAGATAGATAGATAGATAGATAGATAGAAACTTTATTTATCCCTAGGGGAAATTCAGGTTCCAAGTAGCTTAAAGACATAGAGACATCACACATAACCTACACATACAACATACAACATACAACATAAGCAGGATTGTAAACAGGAAGTATATATGAACGCTATAGACAGATAAGAATAAAGATACTGAGAAAAATATACTAAATACTAAGTAACAGACAAGTCCACATTGATGTGCTGAGGCTGTATGATAAGGGTGATAGGGCAGGGACTGACCCTGTGGTACAAGATGGTTCAAGTATGATTTGGTGAGGTGCAAAAAGGTAAGGCAAGACAGTGCAATTATAGGTCAGGAGACCAGCATTAAATACTAAATACTAAATATGGGCTAAATAAATATGGACTATTTTTGAAAAGTGCATTTTTGAAAAGTGCATTTAGGGAGGTAGGGGCTGTGTATAAGGCCTAGCATAGCCAGTAAACATTGTAATTAATGAGGTGAAACACTAAGGTACAGGACAGTAATGTGATACAGAGGGTGGAGGTTATGCAAAGAAGTCCATCTCTTTGCCTTTGATTGACATATTGTATAGTTGTATGGCTCTGGGGACAAATTATTTACTCAGTCTGTCAGTTTTGCATGTCAGTGCTCGTAGTCTCCAGCTGATCAAGCTCTTCTGCTGGATGATGGTGTTGTACAGTGGATGACCTTCTTAATACCTTCGTATTCCTATGACCTAGTATGTAGTAGTATATGACATTCCATCCATAAGAATGAGTTCATGTAGTTCATGTATCAAAATGTTGTAATCCTAATGAAATCATAAAACCCCCCACCTCTAACAGATAGCGAAAAAGAAAGTTTGAATCATGTTAACGATTTTATCTTTATTTAAGTTACTCTCTAAGAGTTGTGTTAGCAGGTTAAGAGATACCTGACACATTGTTGATTGGATATGTGTTGGAAGATCTTTAAAATGTGTATGCAAATTTGTATTTTTTCCATACCCCCAATTTGCACTATTTCTGTACAATTACCCATACACGGATGACAACAAATACAAAAATGGTGTTAGCAATTGCAACTACAAATCCCATCAAACTAAATGTTTTCATAATGCTCCATTGCCTATGAAAAAGTAAGCGGCCAACATATCAGAATGGTCGATCGTGCATGACGAGCACAACTACGGACTGGAATGGATGGCATCCATAGCAGGCAGAGTAATTGTGTGCGCTGAACCCAGTGGACCTCATTTTCCCTCGGTGTGCACTGAGAGGCATCGGAGTGGATTCATCTATATAAATGGAGTGCGACTGCCTCTAAACCAGTGAAAGTCACAAAACATTACAGCTCACCACAGAACGAGCCTCTCCTCTCTCCAATGGGTCGTCCCATTAAAATGGGGATACAGTATAGGCTACTAGGCAAGTAGAACATCTCTAGTACATGTTTCTCCACTGGGAATTATTCATCTTTGATTATATTTTTTCACACTTCTATGCACTGGGTGAACCTTGCTAATCTCATTTAATATTTTTAATAGACCTATACTGCTTTTTTAAATTGAACTAGTACATTATATGTAGTGTGGGAACCTTGCTAATCTCATTTAATATAGGGCTACTGCTCTTTTTCATTGAACTACTGTATTTATTGTACTTTATGAACAATTTACCGTTCAGTAGGCTGTGCTCTCTATATGCAAGTGGGTACTACACCACCTGCTGGTATAATGGACGAATTAAAAGATTACACATCATTACATCCAGGCTTCGGTACACAAGGGGCGTAATTAAGTAACATTTTAAAAATTGTGCAGGGACACAAAACAAAACTGAGACTGGTATCCCTAGTGTCCATTACATTTTATTATTATTATTATTTTTTTAAAACATCACATTAAACTCACTTGTTTTCTAAAATATTAGATTTCAGTAAATTCAATTTAAAATTAAATCTATATAATATAACAAATATTTCCCATGAGTTGAATGGCTTACACTTACGCCATTTTACCACCAATCTGATGTTGTAGTGGGGTCTTTGTTTTATCCTCTATTTGAATGCATTTACGAATTTCAGTCCTTTTGTCATTAGATAGACCTCATCAAGAGCTGTCTATTGATATATAATTGTTTGGCCCTGTAAAGGTGCAAATCTTCACCATGCTGGAATGTAATAATGAACTTGATTGACGTACAGCTCATACATGCCGTCCTCTTTGCTGTCAGGCCCCCATGTCGTCATAGCATTTGCACGAGCATTTGCATTCGCACATCATTACAGGCCGAAACTGTCACTTGCGAACCAAACCTTGACATAGCCTGATCTAGCCTAATTATTCAGACGAGAATTGATCACATTTGTAAAATAAAGATTGGCCATAATGTCTAGAATACCGAAACACTATTGCGATCTACCCGTATACCAACATTTCCCGCCACGATCAAGAGACCATGCAGCACTTGCCTCCATCAGGTCCCCAGTTCATCTCTTTTACAGGCCTATTTATTATAAGCAGCTCGGCTACTAAACTAGGACAGTCTGGACTATTGTAAATGATCCACTGTTTCCACTGTGATTTATTTATGCAGTTGTCTTCACAACCATTTGCCAGGCAGTTATCCTAAGTGACCACCTACGTTTTGTGACATTTTAAAAAAGAATTGCCTCTTGCGTTGTGTGTAATGTTAAATGGTGATTCGTGTGGATGATAAGATTCAGATTGATCAAACAATGCCCTTATCGACTAGGCTATGCTACAATCAACTCGGACATGATGAACAAATCATAGAATGGATAGAATCAGAACAAACCTACACATACATATTGTTCGTACAATTGAAATATGATGAGAATTTTTACTGTATCTTACTGTATATAATGTTTCAGATGTCTATTTTATTTTATTCTATTATTCTATTGTCACTTTATTTTATTGTTGTTGTTTGTGATGTGAGCTGCTGTAACGCCTTAATTTCCCCTCGGGGATCAATAAAGTACCTGTCTGTCTGTCTGTCTGTCTGTCTGTCTGTCTGTCTGTCTGTCTATCTGTCTGTCTATCTGTCTATCTGTCTATCTATCTATCGATCTATCTATCTATCTATCTATCTATCTGTGCAGTCAAAAGGGGTTTCAATATAAATCTTATATGCTTAGGTGCAGTATATTTCATTGCACAAGATGGCGTCAGAGTTCTCTGTAGAGTGCGAGTGAGGGATTTAACGCACTGCACCAAAACCAAGAGATACAAGGCCTATTCTATTAACATCACTACAATTTGGAAAGTCCGAACGTCATTCTGAAGAATTTTCCTTGACATAGACACAAATTTCCATCCGTAGATGAATCACCAAATAGAAGATATTGTCCAAATGTCGACTATTCAATGTGAAATCAACAGCTGTAGACCTACTAAACCACATTAAAGTGAATATTGGAGTGTCAGTTCCATTTGTTCATTAGTAGGGGACTGGTGAGAATGTTTTAGCATGATTTACTATTATGTTTATATTTAGAAACTGAGAACATTAGTGTTCATATGCAATTGATTGATTGTCTTGTTCAAGTTTGTTGGTCTGACAGTTTGACAACAATATATCTAGTTTCACAAATATATGTATATAACTAATAGAGTAATTAAATGCTATTTGTACCACCAAAATATGTTAGACTAACCTGTAACATTACATTGTGTCAGAAAAAAAATCTCTGATGCATTTGACAGGAGGTAATTTCTGATGTCATTATGAAGAGCTTCCCTACCTTTATGGTGCGAGAGATGATATTATTAGGAAAAATGTGAATTGATTTCTGGTTTTACCCTCATGAATGCTAAAAGATAAAGGAGAGTAAGCATAGGGGTCAGCATGACAGAACTGTGACAGCTGCTAAATGAATAAAACATAGGGCAACAGGATGAAGATATCTCTGTCTTAACATGGTATATATATGCAGTGGTCCTATTTTTCGTCTGGCTTAATATTGACAGAGGACAATGATCTAATTCACATGAATGTGAGAAGCCTCAGTGATATTCCAGTGTGATGTTCTTTAACCCCAACCAGATATTATTCTAGGGGGGGGATGAACTTCCAGCCAAAAGAAAGCCATGGACATTGTCAGGGCTCTGTCACAACAGTCTTGGGCGTTTAATTCATAAGACAGTGACAAAGGTATCATACAAACTCACTTGCATTTGATTGTCGATTGTCGGATGTACTGTAAAAGTATTTAAAACTGTAAACTAGTTATTTTACCACAAATGCTTGATTGCAAAACACTGCTGGCTAGCATTTGCTTTCAACCCTCCAACTCTGCCTGATGTTGTGTGAACAATGCTGCTGTGTGTCTCCAGATCTGGGCGCAGGCATCAGTGAGCTTGTGAGAGACGGAGACATCTGTATATCCAACTATTCTGCTCCTACAATCTACTGCTCACAGCCCATGGCGAGAGCACAGGAAACGCACACAAGCCTGGCTCCGTGGCAAGCCGTGTCCACCATCATTGTTATGAGAGTCTCTCTATTTTTTTGTGTGAAAAAAGATGAGTCAATAAGCTCTGTATCTGTGGCCTTGTTGCTCTTGAGGCAGACAGTACGACGGGCGGACTTCAGCATAGATCAGAGGATATTTGATAAATTAGTCCAATTGTGTTTAAAGATCGTATATGGTTATACAGCGTGTGGTCGATGATACGAGGGAACCTATGAAGGCCAACGTAGGCCATTGTTATTGTTGCTTGTTGTCCTCAATTCAAATCAGTTAAACTGGTTGATGATTTGATATGCACACAACATTGTTAACTAGTACAAATATATAAGGTGCAGACTCTACTTCTCAGTGATAGGGAGCATACAGTATCTTTCCATATCGTTTGATGCTAAGGGAACCCTGGGCATCCCTGCTTGATATCCACTACATCTGCATGTGTACTGTTGAATTGCTTAACAAATGACCAATATGAGACCACACATGCAGCCATAAACACACACACACACACACACACACACACACACACACACACACACACACACACACACACACTTATCTTATCCTATTGACAGTTGTTTTCTTTGGCTGACTTAATTTTCTTTTTTAAAGCTTTATTTTTGCAACAGTGAGAAGCTTGTGTTTGGCCATGTGCAAATGATGTCTTTTTTTTGCATCCCTTGGGGCCAAACTTCAAGAGAACAGTCAGCAGATTCTGATAACATGTACAAGCACAGTGTTTGTTTTACTCATCAGAAATCAAAGTCTCCTTTGTGTGGAGCAGGATTGGATTTCCAAGCCGGGTAGTTCAGGAGGAGTTATGAGTTCAGCACAACATTTTAGACCTGCTGTCTACTGATTTCCCAGCGATACGAAAACAGACAGCTAGTCCTCTCTAAAGCTCCCTTACAACAACATACTGTCATGAAATAAAGAAAGTGAAAGACCCCACTATGCTCAATATAAATCCAGAGACAAGAACTTGCATAGAAATTGAAGGGCAATGATGAAAATATACAAAATGTCACTTTAACTCTATTAATGCTATCATAATTTGTTAATTTGTTATGGAATAAATGCCCAAATGGCTCAACATCTTGATCTCGCAAGACTTTTAGTTACAGTTCATTACCATTTAACTCAATGGGATGAACCTCCAAGATAAGTCTCATGTTAGCCAATGAGTAATTCTATCCAGATAGCCTATCATGAAGACTCATTGGCTGCCACAATATGGCAGGTGCCTGACTAAATGTAAACAAATGTTTTCCTTTGTGTCTTGTAATAGTTATACAGCTCTTATTTGTTTTGTGTTATCAATTCAAGATTATCATGCAACTTTATGTGAACAGTGTCCTAAATTCCGAAATATAATTTTCTCTAATGATGATATAAATAACTGGACCCTGGAACTTTGACCATGTCTGAGTAATGGGGGTTTGCAACACAATAATAACTACCTGAAGAATGTGTGTGATAAATCTATAACTCAACAATCTTTTTTGCAAAAACACAATGCTCAGTGTCTCTGCTCTCAGACATGGTCAAATATTTGAAGAAATGGAGATGATGCGACAAGCAGGCACTGGTAGACTGGCTAAGCTCTGTGCTTTGTTCCCAGATTGCAGGGTTAACGATTTTCCGTCCTGGGTGGCGGGGGAGGAGCGTAGCAAGTGCTCCGAGTTGGAGAATTAGGATGCAGCTCCCGTCGTCAGAGCCGAGGAGCTGTCTGCTGCCTTCCCAGCAGCCCTTGGGCCAGTGACAGGGAGATGGATGATATCTGCAGCTTGGCCGCACTGCTCCCTGAGCACAGTCTGGCTCCAAACACACACACACACACACACACACACACACACACAGATGCGCGCGCACACACACACACACACACACACACACACACACACACACACACACACACACACACACACACACACACACACACACACACACTGTAGTGTAAACATGGGTTATTTTTGTCCATTTCACCTCCACCCTCCTTTGGCTACAAAACCAACATAACCAGGGAATCAAAACTTTTATTACAAAAGGAAAATATAACTATGGTGGCAGGTTTCTTAAATCATCAGTGTTGAAATAGTAAAGTGCAATGATCCCTCTCAATACATTCATATAAAAAACACAGACAGATGTGTGAAATGTATCCATTTATTTCCAACTCATAAAGGTAAAAATGTACAGTACAGTATTTGCATTCCATTGTTTGGTCTTTCCCAATAATAACAGTACAAACATTTTTCTAATTCATTCTTTCAATGAAATAATACAACAGCAGGCAGGACATCACATGCATCTTTCATTAAGGCTCTAAAAGCCAAAGCATCAAACATCACCCAAAACCCACAGTGTTTAGGGAACTTGTGAGCATGAATCTGTGTTCAAGCATTACTGTGTTTGTGTGTGTGTGTGTGTGTGTGTATGTGTGTGTATGCATTTGTATGTGTATGAGTGTAAGGGGTTCAGGGGGTGCCTCACCCTCAAAGCCTTCTGGGACTTCTAGCTTGCCCTACTCTTTTCTCTTGTCCTCCTCCTCCTCCTCCTCCTCCTCCTCCTCCTCCTCCTCCCTCTCTCCTCCCTCTCTGCCTGTTCTCATTACCCTTACCTGCTGTCCTGCTCCCCTCCGTGGCGCTGCCGCTCCTGCAGTCAGCCTGAACCCAGTGGCCCTGTCGCCTGGGGAACAGCCACTGCATACCAATGACGAGGGGAGAGCGCTCTGCTCTGTGCTGTCTGAAGAACGCCTCCACCCCCCTCCCCTCCTCCTCCTAGCTCTGGAAGGAGGGAGGTGGGGGGCAGAGAAAAAGAGAGAGGGAGAGAAAAAAAGAGAGAGAGGGGGTGACTGGGAGAGTGAGAAAGAGAGAGAGGCAGAGAGAGAGAGAGGGAGAGAGAGAGAAAGAGGGGGGGGGGGGAGAGGGGAACATACATCACTGTTTTAAGTGACTGCAGTGGGACGGGCTGAGTAAAAGGTCGTCTCGTCTCTCCCTGTGCACAGTGGGCACCTCGGCAGAGGAGAGCAGCCCCCAAACGACTCGGGGCTAATTACCCAGCCCAGGCCGTCTGTTACTGGAGCCACGCCGTGCCGACATTTTTACTGACTTGTGTTGGGCAAATACGCCATGTTGACCAAAACACAGAAAAACAGAGTTTTTAAAGCTGTCTCATAATGACATGGACAATAAAAGGACACCCAAAGTATGATTTTCACTTACCTGTGACGAGAGAGAGAGAGAGAGAGAGAGAGAGAGACAGAGAGAGAGAGAGAGAGAGAGAGAGAGAGAGAGAGAGAGAGAGAGACAGAGAGAGAGAGAGAGAGAGAGAGGGAGAGAGAGAGAGAGAGAGAGAGAGAGAGAGAGGGAGAGAGAGAGAGAGAGAGAGGGCCCCACGGCTCCTAAACAAGGATAATGACAGTAATTATTGAGAAGAAAAAATAAAGAAAGAGGATGTTAGCCATTTTACAGTGATTACAGAACAATGTTTAGCGACATTTTAGAGGGGAAAGTCAATTTGATTGATATTTGAGTAACACAAACATTTCAGGCAGAGTATACCCTGAGGAAGGTCTGTCGACTTTAATGTTGGTTTGTTTGATCCAAGTTTATTAGAATACTCACACAGCATTTTACATTAGAACTGAAAAACAGACAATTCACTTAAGATCACGTATGCACAACTAAATGGACAACGTATAATAAAATATGTATTATCATACGTCTGTGTTATCATAGACTATTTAAAAGCATTTCAATGAAGGGGGAGTTATTTATTTTGTTATTTCTTGGCACAGAGTTTCTTAGTTTCTTAGTGCAGTTAATATTGGGACAGAATTCTTCCTGTGCCTCTTGCTCCACGCTTTGGGCATTTGTGGTTTCTGCTTGTGGCGTGTTTGTCTGTTGGTTATTCGTGCTTTGGATGGTGGCAGGGGGAGTTGAGAAGGCTGAGGGCAAAGTCATTGCATAGTTTCTCCCTTCTGTCTGTGAGGGAGGGGAGGCAGGTGAAGATGGTCAGGAGAGCTTGGGGGTAGGTGCTATATGCCTTCTGTCTGTGAGGGAGGGGAGGCAGGTGAAGATGGTCCAGAGAGCTTGGGGGTAGGTGCTATATGCCTTTGCCAATGATTATATGGTAAGCGTGTTTCTGTGTGTGCATGCCAGATACTAACAATGCGAGATAAAGCTACACCGGGTCCAAGTGTTACAGCATATCGTCCGATTTGCATCTTAACTGAGTCTGGTGTGTGTGTGTGTGTGTGTGTGTGTGTGTGTGTGTGTGTGTGTGTGTGTGTGTGTGTGTGTGTGTGTGTGTGTGCGTGTGTGCGCATGCACGTGTGTTTGGATATGTGTCCAGAGTTTTGCAAAGAATACCCGTGTGCTTCCTTCGAAGACTTCGTCTTCCTTTCTTGCCAGACGAAGTAGGCTATCATCATAACCATCCACTGTATTCAATCTGAGTAAACAGATTCTGTCTGTCCATGTGGCCACCTGTGCTTGGGCTGAGCAGTGCACTCGAGGACACACAAGGAATTTCCACTGTCATGATCTATTTCAGCAGGGACACAAAGGGAGTCAATTTGCAGTATTTCAGTGTGTGTGTGTGTGTGTGTATGTGTGTGTGTGTGTGTGTGTGTGTGTGTGTGTGTGTGTGTGTGTGTGTGTGTGTGTGTGTGTGCATAAAGTTCATGTGTAGCTCTGGGCTGAATAACACGCCTTGATTGGCCATCTTTGCCAGGTAAAGGGACAACTGTCCAACTGTCTGGTGGCCAACGGGTTAAAAGCTTCGCCTGTGGTGACAAAGCGAGGCCAGCTGTAGGTCACATTCAAGTCCCAGCCACTGGAAACCCAACCTGCAAGACAGAGCCTAATTATCCTAGCCAGTTGCGGTTCAATAACTCCAGCAAGCTGGCAGCCAGATACTGTGTTTCCCTGGCAACGCCTTTTCGAAGTGATTCGCAGATCGGAGAGAGGCGGGGAGGTAACTGTGGACGTGGGGAAAGGAGGGTGGGGGGTTGGTGGTTAGGGCGAAATGGTGGGGTAGGGGGGGAAATGTACCCAGCTAGAACACCATGGACCGTTAAACTCAACGCACACAGACACAAATGGACAACATATCTAAACACACAGGCGCTGACACACCCACCGGGCCCAGTTAAGATGCAAACCGGAGGCTATGCTGAGACCCCCGTGCCACAAGGCCCTCACAGGGGTCCTCTATTGAGCATTGTCACTTGGCTTTTGAAGACATCCCTTCAACCGAATATTCAGCCCCACTCTCCAGACACCCGTACTTCAATGTTCTCTGCCCTCTTGCCTGGGGTGAAAAGCCTCACAAGTCTCAAGGTACCCAACTGTCCTTTCAATGGTCTCTTTACCCTCCAGCATTCACTCTAATCTGAAAACTTAATGAAGTTTATCCGTTGCCACGGTTGCCCTGAGAGTAAGAGGGGAAACGTGGTCCTGTGCATTTTGGTGCCCTGGGATGATGACATTGTGATATTCCCTCAATTGAATTAAACTGAAAATTGAATTCAGTGTTGGATCGCTTTGGGCGTGGGGTATATGTGTGTCTGTGTGTATTGCAAAGTGTCATTTATGCGTTTCCGTGTGTGTTCAGGTGACTGTCTGGCCTCCTGCCGCAGTGTCTGGAAACTCAGACGTCAGGCTCTCTCCCCAGCCTCAGCAGTCCCCCCCCCCTCCCGGTCCCACTTCACTCTGGTCTGCTATCAGATACACCTGCTGTTCCCACCATCTACCTGCGATAAGAGATCCGCTGAGCTTAAAGCTGGATAACAGACAACAATACCTGATAATCAATGCTAAAAACAAGACGCTAATTCCTTAAATCCATCTGATTCCCATGTCAACTATGGCCAATTGAAATGTGCCGGGCAGCCGTTAATCTGACCTTACTGCTTTAGTCAGGGACAAACGGGAGCGCGGCGTGTTACACAGACACCTCCTCACAATGGAATGCAATCTTTGTCACACACCCGGGTTCGTCAGTGGACAGACTTTAATCTAGAATCAACTGAAACCAGGGTTTTATCTACGTCAGTTCAGGGATGCTATCAGTCTTTTCTGCTGCTGACTAACAGAGAATGTGGACCACACATCCAAACATATAGAACTGCATTGATAAATGTGTATTACAGTAAATAATGAACCTTTTTACTGAGCCACAGAGTCTGAATGCAGCATGAAATATTATAATATAATACACAAATAAATAGAGAATTTTAATAAAGATTATATTCTGTTTCTGGTTAACTTCAATTGTTAATAACGTAAAATACAATGTACAAGTGGCATATTTGATCACTGCATACTTTAACTACAGCACATTATGGAGGCATCTTCACAAATGTGTACAAATGCACAAATATTTTCTGATCTAATGTGTTTAATTCCATTCCATTGTGCGTGTTGTGGTTTAACCATTGTTAATGGCAAAAATAAGTGTAGGAAAAACCTGATACTTTGACTTTAAAATGCTTTGCAGAACACTATTGCAGATGATCAATAGAAGAATCTCACCTTTTGAATAACAAGCCAGCAAATTAATCTGTTTGAATCTGTTTTTATGTCTTTGACCTAAGGACACGCTTCATACACTGACTGAATATAGAGGCAAATAATATTAGCATCTTCTGTCCTTGCTTCAACCCGTCCTTGCTTCTAACAATAAGGTCTTCAGAGAATTATCCTTCTTTTTGGCCAGAAAAATATGATGAATACATTTTGGCCAGATAAATATGAGTGAACACTTGAATGATTCATTGTCTATTGATGTAAACAACGTGAGAGCAGATATAGGCTTGTTTCCTATTGCACAGCACTTAAATTATTATTTCCCCCCGATCGTTTTCACGGCTTTCATTTTCTTTAAGGAGTAAACAAACTGTTTTAGTGAGACGTTGAACATATCAACAAGACTTTCAGAGAAAATGAGGTGAAGAGAATCAATAATCTGAATTATAAATGTCCTCTAAATTAACTGGGAGGATACTCTACAACTCAGAAAACTGCATTTCGTTTTCCCTCTATATCTCTGTCTAATATTCTCTGTCTCTCCTACTTTCTCCTCTAATGTGATAGATTCCACCAAACAAGCAACAAAGAGAACTCATAAAATGACGTTTCAACCTATAGCCCTGAGATATAGGGCAGACAAATCAGAAGAGACAGATTTAGAGAAAAATAAGTTTTACACTGAAGTTGCTTGAACACCATTTTCTTGCAAACTAGTTTACAATTTCGGCTACTGTTGTGTGGAGAGTGAAAACAACATACTCTATACCAGTTTGTCATTGACAACTAGTGTTACTCAGAACAAAGTTTTAATTCCCTATTCAATGTTGTTACAGGCTAGCCTTGAAGTTGCAAAGCTAATTTAACAGGGTAATATTTATTGGATCCTTCAGACAAGGAGTGGGCTGAGCAGCCTGCTTTGTTAGTGCATAGGGAGCGGTGGGGATTTCATCAGTGGGCTTGAGCGCTGCCAGGCTTCACTACGTGTCAGACAGATCCTAATAAAACTGTCTGGCTGTTTTGTGGGCACCAGCTCTGCACTCGCTGCGCCGTGTCTGCCTGCTCGGTGCTCGCCGCACCGTGTCTGGCTGCTTGGTATTCATGGGGCATGGCACTCCTTCAGCTGTTGCTGGGGGCTCTGTGGCATAGGCACAGACTGATTAGTTGGCATCGGCATTGTTCACTATGAAATCAAACGGGGAATAGGAAAAAAACATAATTAGGGAGCGAAAGATGGAGGGAGGGAGGAAGGGAGGGAGGGAGGGAGGGAGGGGGGTGATAGAGAGAAAATCAATTGTTTTGAAACTGCATTTCTAATGTGTGTAATTTAGCAGAAATTAGGTTTAGAAGACCAAGCTGCCTTGGGAAAAGCAGAAAGTTTAGAAATCAGGTCAGCTAGCTGTGTTGGTGAATGAATGCACACCTTTTAATAGACAGTATTAAGGAATATAACTCATTTGTATTTTATTTTAATTGTCGTCTTTGTTAAACGTTCACTTTAGATTTGCAGCCACACATATGTTTCAATTTCAGATCCAATTTCAAATCCTTCCAGTCTTTCGGCCTTCAAAGAGCTCAACCATTTGTCTGGAGGTTATGAGGTTTTCAAAAGGGACACAAATTGTATGAAAATTATTAATCAAATATTTGAAGGCTACATACAGTACAGTACAGTTTTACACAATCATGCTACGCAATATGGATTGTTTAAGGTACAGGTCAATTACTTAAAAACGACCCAGTTTGCTTGAATGGCTGTAAAAAAAAACAACTCTGCTGGTCAAACAAAACTCTGATGCTGGTCAAACAAAACTGCAATAAGTACTTTATAATTAATTGAAATGCAAACTTTAAAACTTATTTTTTGCAATTTATAGCTAAAGAACTAAAGAAAACCTGCTTACAGGTTTACTGGAAGGCATCCTTGGTAATAACATCTACATATATACTCAGTGGAACTTATTTGTATCAATTTAGTTTCAAATCACAAAGAAGTTCCCATGAAAGCATAATGCTCAGGTTCCTCAGGAATTTATAGCGTACTAATTCTTATTCATGGATATGTGACACACTCTTCTACATTTCTACAACTATTCTAATGACAAACTGGTACCCTTAAATCACAATATCAATATTCAAATGTAAATATTGATTATTTGCTGGATAAACATTAACATTATATTTAATTGCTAAGCCTTACTAATGAAAAGGGACAATTTTCATTATATTTCTATGGGTGGGCAAAATATAGACTAGAGAGAGAATATTCATAACTACACTATCTGTGAACACAATACAGTAAATGGGGCAAATTGTAGATAGAAACAAAACTGACGATTTTGAATAAACCATTTTGTATTGATTCCATTTGAATGAAAGGAAATTTGGAGTGTATGCTGTATGTTTTCTATATCTGAAACAGCATTGTCTGACACTTGTAAAGTCTCTGACTGCCCTTGCTGAATTTAGTTTGAATGGTTGAGTTGTATGCAGCTGTAATGAACAGATTCTGGGAAGCTGATGGCTGTTTGCTAATGGCTTATCAAAAATATTGCCATGGGTTTGTCAATTCTTCTATGCTGTCGGGGAAGTGGGTTCATCGACAAGAATGCAGGGTGTGGTGGTTTGGAGCCATGGGAGTCTCTACATTTATTCAAATGATTTCCCTGTATCCAAAGACACTGTAAAAGCAAATCACAGACTTGTACTTCATGCATAGGAATGGTAGGTACGTGAGCCTATACATCAGTGTAAGTATAATTCAAACACACAGAAGCAGAAAAAAATGTTCAATGCGACATTTCTTGAGCAGCGGTACAGTGTACATATTGGTAGAGTAGAACGCCAATGGAACTTGTATTGAATGTAATGAAAATGACTCTAGTTTAGTGATGAACGGTGGCCTTAATGATTCGAAACACTTTGTTAAAACAAAACGTATCAATATCAACCCTTGTCTTGACTTCTGCAAAGCGCCACACATGCATGCTGTATATCCCGCCATGCTTTGCAATGCAAAGATTATCGATCATATTCAATAAAAAGGCAAAGCTCCATCAACAGGAAAGAGAGAGAAAGTACTGCACGTTTTTCATTCTATTACCCCTTGCTGTCTCTCCATCCACCTTCCTCCCTTCCTCTATACAGTATATGTTGATGATGTATGTCTTTTTCATGTCAGCAGATGTTCCATCCCGACTCCACCCTTGGAAAATGTAGTTGCTGGTTGGTCGTGCTCTCCGCCTGCGTCCCAAGAGCCTAACCCGTGATTTTTCATCAAGAGAGCTCACAAGTTAGGGTCTCAGGGAGCAGGAGAAGTGCAGAAGGGTCCACTGAGGAGCTGCAGTCAGCCGCGTGGGGGAGGGCGGGGGGGGGGGGGTGAACGCCACCCCTCTCTCTTCCTAACCACCACCACCACCACCTAAAGGTGCCTCTCTACTGCCCCAAACCCTCCACACCAGCCCCCGCATGTCTGGCCAGCGTCTGGTTCGAGCTGACCGCGTGGGCTATGCGTCGACTGGGTCCGCAAAACAACAATCGCCTGCCGTGGATGGGACCAGAAAAAAAAAAAATCACCCCATTTTCCCCTCCTTTACTGCAGATAACTTATCCCTTCGTTTGGTGAGCTCGGCTCGAGCCGAAAGAAGCCGAATGCTGCACACACAAAGACGGCCGCAGACAAACGTAAAAAGCAAACACAAATGCCACGCACGCTGTAAACATCACAACTCAACAACAACACACATAACGGCAGAGGAAGGAGAGACGAGAGAAGGCGGAGAGGGGAGAGAGGAGGAGTGAGGCTCGTTGGAGACTGTCAGACTTTAATTTTTCCCCCGTCGCAGCGAAGAGATAGAGACAGAGACAGAGACAGAGGCTCAGACAGGCGAGTCTGCACTCCCTGCTCTGTGCTAACTAGCCTTTGTGCTGGCAGAGGAAAGCCCCCCAGCCAAGCGGCCGTTGGCTGCCTCTTTGTCCTCTGAGCGTAGGCAGATCATCAGTCTACATCTCTCCCCCTCGGGATGTCTGGCCCCGACAACCCACCACCGGACCCTCTGTTCGCCTGCGCTGACCGCCAGAGAACTGCCTGGCGGCCCCTGCTCGCGGGCTTCCACCACGGAGGCGACCGCAGACTCTCCCCTTCTCCATCGATAGCTCATTGATAAAATTAAACAATAGAAAAGGTATCACTATGAGGCACTGCTCTCTGGCTAGCCAGCTCGGTGGAAGCTGCAGGTAAAACACTGAACCGATACTAACCAGGATAAAAAAATAACAAAAGAACAGAGTTGTCTCCTGCACAGGTTTACACAGAGCATCCTCCAGAACTAGTGCTCCCCCCCACTCACCACTCGCCGACTGCAACCCTCCACCCCCCCCCCCCCACCCCCCTTATACACACACACACACACACACACACTGCTTTCTCTACCCCCCCCCCCCCCCCCACCCCCCCACCCCCACCCAACCCCATCGCCATGGCTAATAGCTTGGTGCAGCTTGGTACAGTAGAGAAATAAGTTGTCACAGCCATATAGCAGGTAGGAGCAGGAAGCCAGTTTCCATCACATATCACAGAGCTTCTCTCTGATCAAACATAAAGACACACAGATGCAGAGTACAGACACACAGGCAGTTGTAACCGAAACCACGCTATCATTGTCATGAAAGACACCAAACTGCTCTGTCATGAATCTTAACGAAGCACCGCAGCCAAAACAATTCCATATCATTTTCACCCCTCATGCACCCTATCCCCCCCCCTCCCTACCCCCAATCCACCTATCTCAACTCCTCCCCCACCTCCCACTAACAATCAGATAGATGCCTCTCTCTGGGGAATGCCGAGCAAAGCGGAGGCTTCCGGAAACCAGAGTGCTCCATGTCGCCCCATGCCTCGCCTCACACACACACACACACACACTCCTCCGTCTGTGTGTCGACTACGCCTTTGTCATCCATCTTTGAGCGGAGGATGAGGAAGGGAAAAAAAGCAGGAAAAAAAGAAAGAAAAAGAGAATGAGAGATGCTGAGATGGTCCGAGAGGAGAAGCTGAGATGGTCCGAGGGCGACCCCCCTCCCCCTCCCCCACGCTCTTGCATCATCAGCTCCATCTCAGTATCCACCCCCTTACCCCCCCCCCCCCCCCTCCTCTTCAGACACTGGTACCTCAGCCACTGTCATCCCTACCATGTCTTTTTTTCTCCTGTGAAGGTCCAACGCCACGGTGACAACAGGGCCATCGTGAGAAAACGGTGATGCCAAAACATTTGTTTTTTGCCCTACCCCCCAACCCCACTGCCATCTCCATCTATACCCCCCCCCCCCCCCCCGCCACCCCAATCACCATCCCCACCCTCTGTCCCCATCCCCACCCTCCGCCCCCATCCCCAGGTCTCTACCTGTCTGCTCGTCTGGCTGTCTGTGACTCCCGTCTGCGGCTGCTCGCCCAGAGTGAGCTACAGCAGCGGGAGTCTGCAGCGACAGCCCTCCCTCTCTCTTTCTCTTTCTCTCTCTCTCTCTCCCTCCATCCAGCCTCTGCTGGCGCACACGTTCCTTCCGAGCTGATCAATTCCTTCTCTTTCCAAAGGCTCACAAACACACTGCAGCCAGCTGGTTGGCCGAGGAGGAGGATGCGCTATAGCGCTCATGCTGTCTTACAACAGACGCCGACACTGTCAGATGACACAAGCCCACTGACACACAACACAGAGTAGACACCAAACACAGACATAAACACACCACCGAGACAGAACGGACAACATCAGCACTAAACACAAAACACAGACACCAACAAATACCAACAAACACAGCCAACAAAGAACAGGCACCCACATAATGACATAAACGACGGAACACAGACAACGAAATAGACAGTCACCCCAGCACAGACACAGAGGACGGAGTGCAGACATGAATGCGGTCACCCAACACTGAACACAGACACCAACACAAACACCGACACTGTCACAATATTGTGACAAAAGCTGTGAAGCATGCAGCCAGTACTAGGGGACATTATTTCTCCAGTCAGACAGAGAAAATATTCTCCCATACTAGTATTTTTACATAACAGTGATCTGAGGTAAAGATTCATAAAATGGGAAATATTTCTAGAGAAGCTGAGAGCTGATACAAGCAGAGCAGAAGATCGATACATCTAAGATACAAGCGGGTACGTGCGATTTTCTGCCTGCACCGGTTTGGACAAAATCGTGGCTAAACTGATGTATCCTACAGGATCCCTTTCTCTGCCAGCCTGTCCCCTTAAGATTCAGCACCACATGCACACTACAGTGCTGCAGTTAATAAAGGAGGACCTTTAGCAAAACCACCCCGTTGCTGAATGCAGATCAGCTAGACATACAGTACATACGTACGGCTGATTACGTTACGTCCAGCACACGAGAGCATCAATGTCCACCATGCTCGTAGCATTTGACGATAAAGGCCATTATGATTGTTACTTCGGACAAAAGTGGTCATCATTTGTCTTGGCGCTACGTGTTACTGTATGGTGTAGTTTACGTGTTACTGTATGGTGTAGTTTACGTGTTACTGTATGGTGTAGTTTAAAGAGTGGAACATAGACAGACGGTTTGTGTTAGTGGAGAAAGGGAGTCATAAGTCAGAGCAAAACAAAGAAAAATGATTGGGAATTTTTTTCTATCTGAAGGAGGTCTGCCCTTGACGGCTCGTCCTAATCTCCGAGCCCCCGACCTATCACCCTAACACCCTGGATGGATTAGGGTCGCGACCCCATGCGACAGAGAGGGGGAGGGAGAGGGGCCTGCAAATGTTATCATTGATTGATTATGCGCTTTAATTCAAACAGCAAGCAAACCCCCATCTCGGCTGCTGCAGTGCAGAGCTCCTTTATGAAAACCAGTCTGGTCTTCCACAGACATCGGTATCTCTACCTCACAACAACATAGAGAGGAACAATGGAAATATTATAAAAAAAAAAAAAAAAAGCTATACATGTATTCGGTTTTCACAGACAATGTCAATACCGTGGCCAGGTTGAAGTCTATGAGGGATGGTTAAGGACAGGGCTGGTGCTGGTGATGTTGGGGGGTGGGGGTAGGGGGGGTTGTTGTGTATGAGAGCCAGCAAGACCGACGGGGGGGCTGTACAGGAGAGCTGGTGATCAATCAGCTCCATTACAGCCATGTCACTGCAGAGTCTGGAGCTGCCGCCGCCCCGCCTCTCACCGGCATACACACACACAGACACGCACATGCACACATGCGCACGCACGTACACACACACACACACACGCATGCACACACACACACACGCACACGCACGCACACACACACACACGCACACACATGCATGCCCCACGGCACCATGCTCCCTGAGTTGGTCCAATCACAGCAGAGCTGCCCCCCCCCCCCAACACATACACACACGGCTAGACGACACGCTCTGACCCTCCTACTCCCCCGCCCCCGCCGCCTTCTCCCCTCCATTCTCCCCCCCCATCTCCCCTCCCTTCTCCCCCCCCTTCTCCCCCCCCATCTCCCCTCCCTTCTCCCCTCCCTTCTCCCCCCTTCTCCCCCCCATCTCCCCCCCATCTCCCCTCCCTTCTCCCCCCCCTTCTCCCCTCCCTTCTCCCCTCCCTTCTCCCCCCCATCTCCCCTCCCTTCTCCCCTCCATTCTCCCCTCCCATCTCCCCTCCCTTCTCCCTCCCCTTCTCCCCCCCCTTCTCCCCTCCCTTCTCCCCCCCCTTCTCCCCTCCCTTCTCCCCTCCCTTCTTCCCTCCCTTCTTCCCTCCCTTCTCCCCCCCCTTCTCCCCTCCCTTCTCCCCCCCCTTCTCCCCTCCCTTCTCCCCCCCCTTCTCCCCTCCTGTCCTCATCACTTCTCCCCTCCCTTCTCCCCTCCCTTCTCCCCCCCCTTCTCCCCTCCCTTCTCCACTCCTGTCCTCATCACTTCTCCAGTCTAGACTATGTGCCATATTTAAAATACCATGGATGCTAGTTTTGGGGGAAATAGGGAAACATTTGCACATGCACAAGATGTGATCAAGATGATCCTGGGATGTTGTTGATCTAACAGTAGACACTGAGATGACACGTGTCAGGCAGGTAAGGATATCCCCTCATTAGAACAGACAGGGAATAGAAATAGAAAGTCTTCATGCCAAAAGGTTATGAATGACATCAAAGAACAACCACACCACAACCACACCATACCACACCACACCACACCACACCACACCACACCACACCACATTCTGTTTTTCAAAGCACCCGACAAAGGACCGACTCCACTCGAAGCGGGGCGATGGCACACAATGAGCACGGGAACCATTATGCACCATCAATGTGCTATTACACCATTCATTTTACAATGCGTCTGGATTCATTCCGGCAGAGAGGCAAAGAGACCCATATCCATGGTGACACACGGCAGGCAAGCGTCAGACAGGTATCCAAACAAAGGACTCATCACAGACAGCCCCAGTGGTGGAGAAGAGGGACGTGAAGAGGGGTGGGGTGGTGGGGAGCCCAGAGAATATGTGATGCGCAGCGCCTCGCCAGCCAGCCAACCAGCGGGACATTAATGACGATCATGTCTTGTCACACTGGCTGACGGGCCAGTCAGCGGACCCTGCCCTTGCCCCTGCCCTTCCCGATCAATGGCATTGATCTGTCCCAGGGGTCAAGGGGCAAGAGCGTATCGATGGGGGGAGAGTGGCTGACGCAGCAGACGGAGGTAGAGGGGCTGACTCCAGACAGATCAATGACACCCCCGTCTGCCATGGATGTGTTATGGTTATTCATTTGCCATTAAACGGATCACATTAAGGGGATATCTAGCCTTAGGGAACATAGCACAGACCTGACAAAATCTGACTCTGCTGGTTGAAAGTAGGATAGTCTTGGGTTTATGTAGCGACAGTACGATACCCGTCTGGCCAGAGGTGGCAGACCTCTAGTCCTAGACGTTTTGTTGCCATGGTCTCAGGTCGGGTGTTCAGTGACGAAAGGAGCAGCGCTCCGATTTTTTAGACAAATGTAATAATTGTAATTGTAATGTAATCAATGGAATTTGGGCTGGACTTTCAAGCATGGGTATTGTATCAAACAATGAGACGTCCAAAAATAACACCCCTAGTTTGTAAGATTGCCTGGCAAACATGCTTTGTGTAAAAAACACACACACAAAACATCTTGATGTGGTCAGATGTTGTATAACTAAGACATGAAGGGGTCACTACTGCCTTGGAAATGAAGCTGGTCCCAGGCTGGATTTAGCTGAAAGAGATTTGGAAATTCATCTTTATCCCTTCTGCTTACAGATAAACAAATACATAAACAAGGTTAGAGATATAGTTGATATTTTTTGATAATAAAATTGCATTAGGTAATCAGACAGATACAAAAAACTAAAGATGTGGTTTAGAGATACAGTTTATATTGTTTGATAATAAATTACATTCAGTAATGGGACACTTGAGTGCCTCCCTGATATAATTTGCTTGAAAACATTCTCCCATTACTGCGTGACCTACCATTACACAAGAGGTAAAATTACTCTGGATAGCATATCGTGGAATTCAGCATTTCCTTAACTGAATCTCTATTTTCTTAATACTTAAAACGAGTTTGAGGACCTTGGGAGTTTCTGGCCAAAACAACTCTCTCAGTGTCCTGGTCCAGGGGGCTGTTGGTGCAGTAAAAACAAAGCCAGCGCCCCTATCCGCCCCTATCCGCCTCTATCTAATCCCATCATTTATTTGTCCAACCATCCCATAAATGGAAACCCAGCTGGAACCAATGACTTTTAGCTCTGCCGCTGGGCCAGCTGGACGGAAGAGTGCTGAGGCAGCAGGATTCTCCACGACGCCGCTTGCACCGGTACATCTGGAGGACCCATCGGGGTTCAGAGGTGAGGAAAGACGGGAAAAAAATGGATCTCTTAAAATAAACTCGGGCACGACGCAGCTTAGCCCTCCTGGTGTGTTTTAATGCTGAGGAACAGGATAAAGCCGCGGCTCTTTAGCATACCTAAAAGGTATTTGTATATACAGTGCTCCACATTTCATGTTTTAGTTATTTTTACCTAATTTACGTGATCTCTAAATCTGGTATGGAATTAGCATGGACCTACAGTATTTCACATCGGTTCAAAATTACCAAGATCTTCTTGCTCTGTGAATCCCAGAGAGTCACAGCCGAGGTGTCGTATATACCACTGTGGTGGTTGACAGAGCAGCCTGTAGATCACACTCCGACCGTAGAGTTACGTAGCACAAGATAAAAGGCCCTCTCGGGTTTCCAGGGTTTTAGAAGGATCAGGCTAAACACACTGTCAACCTGTTGGCATTGTGAACAGGCTGAGGGGGGTCATTAAGCCTCAATGGAGAGGCCTCTCACACTCCACCATTGAAGGTCCATTAATATCACTCTGCGTTTGTTTGGCCCTAATTGATAGCTGCTAAGTCCCTTTCACTAGCCGGGCCGCATTGATAAGAGGCTCCACCAGCTGAGAGGCTCTCTGAGGCGCTGCTGAGGTACTGCTGAGGTACTGCTGAGGTACTGCTGCTGAGGTACTGCTGAGGTACTGCTGAGGTACTGCTGCTGAGGTACTGCTGAGGTACTGCTGCTGAGGTACTGCTGAGGTACTGCTGAGGTACTGCTGAGGTACTGCTGCTGAGGTACTGCTGAGGTACTGCTGAGGTACTGCTGAGGTACTGCTGAGGTACTGCTGCTGAGGTACTGCTGAGGTACTGCTGAGGTACTGCTGAGGTACTGCTGCTGAGGTACTGCTGAGGTACTGCTGCTGAGGTACTGCTGAGGTACTGCTGAGGTACTGCTGCTGAGGTACTGCTGAGGTACTGCTGAGGTACTGCTGAGGTGCTGCTGAGGTACTGCTGAGGTACTGCTGAGGTGCTGCTGAGGTACTGCTGAGGTGCTGCTGAGGTACTGCTGAGGTGCCGCTGAGGTACTGCTGCAGGGCCGTGGGTGGTGGTACACTCCTAGCAACTGGGTGTCTTCTGTCAGGCTATCAGAGGGCCCTCTCATAGGCTTAGTGTGCTTCTATTTTACCTTACCAAACTCAATTTGATAGTAGCCTAAAAAGCGTCTTCAGGGTAAAGAGAGCATACAGATGACACGTGCCTACTGTATATAGGCCTACTTGCTTTGGTTCAGTATTTCAACACAAACATCTACTTTAGGTGGTCTTTTGTCCTTGTCAAAAAAGCTTACAGTCTGTTATGGGTTAGATTACGAAAACTCAATTGGAGCGAAATCCTGTATCACCATATTCTGTAGAGACTCCCAGAGCAGTGCTGTGTGTTCAGACTTGACCCTTGACAAGTGGTATCATCCATCAACAAAACCAGAAGAACACTGCTGGAGTGCTGAGACGATGGCAGGGATTACTCTTACTGTTCTTTCTTTTCAAATAAAGTTAGTAACAAACTAAGGTCTAAAACTATCCTTTAAAATGGATTCAGGTGTCCATTGTTTCCCCTTTGGGGTGTTTCCATTTGTTTTACAAGCAGTGGCACAGTGCCAGACACAGACAGAGTCAGAAACTAAGCTAAGCTTCATGGATAGCCCCGTGGTAAATAGAGACTTCAGTTTGCATGGACAGGTTTAAACCTGAAACCAGACCACATATCACAACTGCACCCCATCGCTCATTGAAGGGGACGCAGGTTTGTATATCATAAATGGGGCACACTGGAAACATAGAAACATTCAGTCGTTCCCATGCTGAACAGTTTAAACATTACATAGGTCTGCTGAAGCAGTTTAAGAAGTGGCCTTGGTTACTGGGAGGTGGGAAAATCAAGCCTCTAAACCCTTGAGCAATACATTTAACCTGAATGAACCTGAAAATAATATTCAACAGTGCAAATGGATACGCCATAAAACGTAGAGGCCATGTCAGTTGTTTTGGGACAAAAGCATCTGCTAAACAGAGAATCACAGATTTATTATGATTATTACATTTCATACTTTGTGTTTATGTCCAACCATCTGTGCATCATAAAGTTTGGCAGTGTTTCAGAGCTCACAAGAGAACGGTTCAGATGATGTCAAGGCCCTGCACTGAGTGAGCCTTGGCTGAGGCACAGACCTAGGCCTCATGGAGAGGAGTGTGCCAGAGAATCTGCTATTGAGTTAAATGGCTTCCACCACACAATTATGCCTCGGTGAGAAAATGGACCTTTACCAGTAAGCAAGACACTTGAGGATTGTGATTTTCTTTGTGTAGATTCCCCACAGCCGTCAGCTCCAGCACCAGCAGTAGGAGACAAATTGTTGAATCAACAAAATAACGTTTAAATTAGGCCTTCCTTAATGTGTTCAACAAACACATCAGCATGATAGCTAAACAAACTGAATTACAAAGAGCATAGAGAATTGTGTACATTTAAACTGTATTCCCCTCTGCAGATACTGTATACAGTACATGTACGTTAGACACAAACTCAGATACTGAAGGAACAATGAAAGAAAAAAGACTGCTGGTTTGTTTGTTCTATGCTTTTTGTGGTTAAAGTAATATCATCCAGGGAATGTATAATATTACAGATACCCACTGTGATGGATGCAGTGTGGTCATTCTTCCCTACCACAGTGGATGACATCAATCTAAAAATACACCACATCTCATACTAACACTAATTGAAGGTTTGAGCCCCTCAAGGCAGACTGGCCATGATGGTTGTGCTGGAAAGGTCAACTAAGATCCTTAGTAGGGAAAAGCTATCATGTGGGAAAGGCTATATGAGATTCACTGTCACCTAAGAGACCAACCATTCATTCTGTTTTGAGAGCATTACACATCTAATGAAAGAAAATCTCACTGTGGATTATGAGACTTAATATGACGACTTGTGATTATTCCTAGCAGTTATACATTCCACATTAGAAACCCCTCATTCTGACTGACATCTATGCAAAAACAGTGTCAATGTTAAAAAACAACAACAACAATCTTTGCTTTGGGAGACGAGATAAAGATGGCAGTAAGTTACTGATGTCATGAGTGTGCTCCAAGGAAAGCTAGAAGGTTGTACAGTTAACTCCCAGGGTGTCACTCTAAACCATACAACCTACTACCTCAACCCGGATGCACACATCCTCACAGGCGTTCCTCTTGTCCTTTGCAGTCCAAGAACATCGTCTTCTAGTTGAGTTTGTTTAGTGCTCTCCTATCTTGGGAGGATATAATTGCTTTGATCAAAAGGTTGGAATATGATACCAGATAGAACAGAATGGTTTCAGGCTTTGTTAGAACATTCTGAATGTTCTATTCTGTCTGGCCAGATAAAGTCGTGCTTCCTAGGGATAACAATCCAACTTACAACGACGGGAAGATCAAATATCTGATCCACTGATATGACCTCAGGTAATGGGGAATCAGAAAGAGTGAAGAGCTACAGCTCAAAAAGGCGTTGTTCACACCACAATGACAGAGACCCACAGAGGCGAGCTTGTGCTGTCAGATTTGCCACAAGATCGGATCTACGGGTTTATGCCAGGTGGTTTTATTATCAAAATAACATGGTGATTGTCCTATGCCACAATTCTGTTAAGGTGCTAGGACAAGCACTGTATTGTACAATTTATGGCTATTGTAACATAGAAGTGAACAAATCTGCACATTTGAAAATGGCCACAAGTGCTTCAGGAACTGTATGTCATCTTAACACCATCCCAATCAACAATACAGGGATGACAACTCAAGAGAACACCAGATCCATCTCAATCACTTACTTGAGAATTATACATGCTTCTGAAGTGTTGAACTGGTCAATTGTAGAACAACTGTTTCAATGATTGACTACAGTAAAGATATTGACGTGAAAACATCTTCATAGAATTTGTCTGACCCAATGACCAAAGAGGGCTCATACTGTATAGGCCAGACACACAATGACAGTGCCAAATCTTGCATTTAGAGAAAGTGTTTTTATGAATATATGCATATATTTTTAAGCATATATGAATGAACACAACATGGAAGGTAACCTTTTATCCAACGTTAACATACCCTGTTGATTTTGTGTAGGAGATGGAGTTGTCCATGGTCATTTCACTCGCTTTTCCTCTCTGAAAATAAAGAGAGAGAAATTAGATGAATAGGTTTGAACAAAAGCATCAGTCACACAGAACTCCACAGACTGGTGGTTCAGTTTTTAAGGTTTTACACAAAATCCAAGAAGGCAGAAAAATCCATCATGGTGGAAGTTATGGGTCCTTGAGGCAAATTTGTTTATTGTAAGGAGAGAGACCAGTGTAGCAACTTTCATAACTCTAAATTAAACAGAGCGGCGGTGCTAAGCCTTAGATTTTAAGTGCTTTTTACAGCACCACCTATAGGCCAACGAGTGCCATTTCTGCTTTTTGAGTAGTGGTGGACATGGACCTTGTCCATATTGCCCAAAAAACAAATTTTTCCTCAGTTGGTTCATGCGGTATAGGGCCGAGGGCCCAAATATAATAATAATAATAAGAAGAATTCCTTCAATTACAAAAGGGTTTCAGCCCCTCGGGCTTTAACACCTAATAAAACAATAGCAACAGTACAACACAAACTTATCAACTTGAAATACACAAAATGTTTAAGAAGGAAAGAATAAACATGCAGCACAACAGTGTGAAGAAAAGAAAGAAAAGGACCAGTCATCGCATCTCGACAGCGTTTGGTTGATTCTTATACATGGAAAGTAAAATGATAGAAATGCGGATGTCGTTGTTTTGCAGCGGTTCAGTTTAGGAGCATGTTGTGTAGATTTCCTTCTATCCCAGGCTAGCCCCCAGAGAGGCATGCCAGTCCTCCTCCTGGCCAGCAGAAATGAGGTTGTGGCGAGAGGTTAGCCCAACTTAGCCGAGACAGCAACAATTTAGAAAATCATGGCAAGGAGCTGAATAAATCTGCTGGACTGAAAGGGATGCCAGTGTAATCGAGCATGCCATAGTCAGCTTCCATTAACCGTGCCAACGACAGAGTTTACCAAACATCGGAATATTCCCACGGCCGCAGTGCGACAAAGCCAGGTATGAGATGATGCGAGAGAGTCAGTGCCAATGCAACTTACCCAGATTTCTACTAGCATTTGGGATTTCTCTGACCTCTCTTTTCTACCCGGAGAAAAGCAGCTGGAATTATTGTGAATTAAAAAGGGATGAGATATATGAGTGCCACACAAAAAAGTCGTGTTGTGTTTCTGAACTCAGTTCCATGGCAAGTTGGGTTAAATACAGCGCTGCACCATCCGCCATTTTCTCAGCAAACACAAGAATGAAAGAGGAAAAAAAAGAATAGAAACCTTTTGCTGGCATCGCATTCCAAGTTTCCCCCTTCTCTCCCTCCCTCTCTTTCTGCCTCTCCTGGCACCATAACAAAACCTTGGCTGGAAAGGTCACGTGATTTCCTACCAAAAAGCCACAGCATTCCCATAAAGCATTCTGCTGACATTGTGAAGACATCTTTTGTCTAAATCAAAACCTTAGCCCAGCCTGCCCCAAAATTCGGCACCTTCCAGGGGGGAGGGAGTGCAAAGGGGTGGTGTTCGGAGTCATGGCAACCTCTACCTGGCAGGCTGCCCATCATCTCGAGGTGGGGAGTAGCAGGGGCTAATGTGGTGTCGAACAGGAATGCCTGGAGCCTTCCAAAGTCAATTTGATGTTTGTGTTGGGGCGCTTCGATTTCGGCTCATAGACCAGTTTTTTTTTTACACTGACACTGACACTGGCACACACACACACACACACACACACACACACACACACACACACACACACACACACACACACACACACACACACACACACACACACACAACGTATTTTCTGCTGCCGGTTTCTGTTGAGGGGCCTATATCCCTAATGCAGCTCAGGAGACATGGCTTTCTTTACTACTCCCTGTTATCATGACAAACTGTTGCTGTGGCTGGAAACTCAAAGGCCAATTTGCAAACACAACTTTTGAGGCTGAGTGAAAGCTCCAGAAACTGCATTTTATTAATACATTTGGAAGTTATGCAAACTGACAGTCCAATTTTTCATGGATAGGTTTTAGAAGTCTGTTGCAACATTGAGAAGTCTGCTTAAATATGTAATTCCCTGTCTCATTATTTCAGTTTCTATAATGAAAGTGTGAGTAATGCAGAAAGATAATACACAAGACAACTTTGATCAATCCACAATATTGTGTCTGAGAGCATGAAAAGCTGAGGAACGCACGTGAGTATTACACAAATAAAAATGTCTTGTCTGTGTGTCTGTGTGGATATACTCGTGTTTTCATTATGTATTATGTAAAACTATGATTTCAAGAGAGAGTCAAGAGATGTGGTTGTGTCGCATTACTATGGGTGTTCCATGAATCAAAAGCTGTGGAGACATGTTGCTCTCTCACACACACAGTTTAACCGTGAGGCCCTCGTACAGTAGGAGCCTACAGGAGTCAGGCGGTTCATAGTAATAATTCAAGCATATGACATGGACCTCTGACTCACACAGAGCAAAGCATCCACCAGGGAGAATCTAATTTATACCCCAAAAGCCTCTTTTACATGTGTTTCCCCCACATAATTTAGCCTTAAATCAAAACCGCTGAGCATCTGCCATGCTTGCTCACCTCCGGTAATGATTAAAAAACACATATGCTGAGACTGTCTGTCTGTGGTGGGAGGGTGAGAAGTGAGAACCATGCCAGAGAGAACTGAGAACCATGCCAAACTATGTTTTTTTTTCTCGGGGGCAAATGCATATTTCAATCTCTCTGTCTACCTATTGGCAATATGGGTGAAGATAAAACATGAACAAAACCAAGGGAGGACATGCATAGCTGGAGAGCACATCAAAATACATACATGAGGCTACAACACACTTAATATACAGCAATGAACATAAATAATATCTATCCAAACTCATTGTGTCAGGTCTCTATCGTTCATAGTGATTTGAGTCACCTGAGCAGTCTGGTGTCCGGGCCAGGCTTTAATAAGCAGAGTAATAAGAATCTCAAACAAAGGCCGGTGCAGGGCTCAGGGCCTCATCTGCTCCTGCAGACACTCTGCTGAAACAGTTCCAAAACATCCCCCTCACCGCCCCACTGAGGGGGTCATTTCATATCCTGAGAGGCAGGAGGCCAGGGTCAAAGTTCAAATGAGACCAGGGGAAAAAAGGCTTCCCCTGGGATGGAATATACTATCGCAAACCAGACAGGGGTGAAAAATCAGACAGACCTCCAACCGATAATGCAAAACAGTTGAGATTCAGGCAAGAGAGAGAGAAAAAATAAGAGCGAAAAAACTCTAGAAACCAATTGGACATGACAGACTTTTTCTAATTGCAATTTAACTAATGGAATTATCAAAACAATATCAGGAGGTAATTTAGAGATGACTGTACTGATACAATCTAATGCATGAGAGAGAGTAAGTCCCCAGAAAAGCCTCCCTGGTGTAAGACTAATTCGCACCCTACATGAACAAACATATCAGCAGTTTTTCCACATTTCTGAGGCATACCATTTGCTGTGAGAGTGAAATGTCAAACATTATTTTTACACGGCTAGTTAATCTTCACCACAAGCCTGCACTACAGGCAGCCTGAGCTCTGGGGGAAGATAATATCCGTTGTTTTATTCTCCAGACTCGCCAGGGAGAGAATCTTATCACCACTAATTTAATGTTGCCTCGAGCCATGACAAAAAACAGCCAACAGGTTAATCCAGACGGGGGCTCAGACTTTACTGAGAAGAAAACTGCACTCTTGTCATCTGCTGTTGTAAAGTCGATGTTTGTTTAAATTGTGGCGAACGTACAGAAAGTACAGTAACATGTCTATTTTGGACCAGCCCCCCTCACTTGAAAAGCAAGGTTAATTATACATCCTTACATTTTGTGCGCCAGGATCAACTGTAAAACAGCCAAACAAGTCTTCATCCCTTTTCTTTAGCCTGTTCAAGGAAGGACAACGCTGCAGGCAGTGAGTGAGAGTGAGAGGGCTGAGGTTGTGCAGTGCACTGGGTTTACAGGGTTTCCCTTGCAGAGAGGCCTTGCCTTGCCTTGGTCTGGCCCCTCTTCTTAAATGCTAACAGAGGTTTGCCAGGCACTGAGCCAGGATGATGACTTTGCCTGACCCGCCTGTCAGTCGATCCTGCTGCCTAGCGCCAGACTAAACACTGACACTTTCAGCGAGGCTCATTGGCTGCAGCTGCCCACTCTGGATCCAATCAGCAGGGTGGGAGGGCTGAGGGACGAGGACTGGGGTTCTGAGTGGTGGAGAGAGGAGAGGCTGTACAGAGACAACTGACTCAACCCAACCAACCTCGGTACCGCCTCGAAACAAGGAAACATTTCAGGAAAAACCCTGCATTGCAGGAACAAAGCTTTATCTGGATTTGTTTTTCCTGACAAAAAAAGTTCCTGTTTCCTGCTGTCAATTCTATTTTTTTCACTGAGAAAGCAATAATTCTGGGCAGGTTGTCTCAAAATGAATTGCGTAGGAGCCACAGAGTGTCTCTAGAGGTAAATGTCCATTGATAGTCCAAAATGACAGTCAGCAAAAACACAGCCTATTCATTGGGCAGAAGCTTGGTTCTAATTAAGATAAGCTATACAGTAGTTGCTTTGAGTTAAAGTCATTACGCGAGTATAGATAGGCATGCATTTGCTAAGGTAGTAAATGTTGAGGCCAAACAATAACAAAATGAAAGGGCATCAGTCTCTGAATAGCACTGAATTGATTACCTGGCTGGGCAGACTTCAGGACCGCTATCAGACCTTGTGCTTTTACCATCGCTAAAAAGGATCAATACCTAATGAATTCCAAACGTTGGAGTTTGGAAAACATAAATGTATCTTACACATGAGTGCATAAAGTCTCTCTATGGATCGATGAATATGGCATTACCCAAAGCTGGAGAAATGCATCATCTTAATTGACCGGAGCATTTCAAATTAATTAAAAAGACAATTAAAATGGATTGTATTTCTATGGCACCTTTCATCCCAGGATCTCAGAGAGCTTTACATTGTGTGGGTAGCTAACCCCATAACCTGACATTGTGTTTTAATTGCCATTACTTCATATCAGGGTACTCAGGAATTAGAACAAGAGGAGAATTAAAATGCTAATCAAATATAGCATTGGCTTCATATTTAAAAACGGATAGGCCTGATTGAATTACCACTGGACAGATAAAATACAGTGTTGCCACCGAAAGCTAAGTACCCAAACAAAGTAACGCTGAGATCTTCTCAAGATAGGAACCGCTGCAGGATGACGCCATCAACCTTGCAAAAGGTTGAATGAGACACTTACTGTATAACTTTTCCTTTCATCAGTCTCATTTTCATTTTCTCCAGTCTCAAATTTGAGCAAGCGTTGCCATAGACATTCCAAATGGAGCACTGAAAATGACGAATGGAATGGAAAAATCTGAGTTAAGTGTGAACAAATATAAACATATTTTTGTCATAACTAGATTTAAACACACACGTTTCGAACACAGGTATCGATGTCTAACAAAACAACATAATTTCAAACCGTTGTCTCCTTTCTGTCATTCCATTAATTGTTGGACATATATTATAAACATGTAAAACAGACACCATATTCAGTACTTTATCCCACAAGTTATTTTCCACAGCTCTCCCCAGACAATGAACAGGCTGTAATATAGTGAATTAAGGATAACTTTTCATTTGGCATGTTCTCATAATGATACCTTCTCTCAGCGTGTCCTTACCAAATGCTTTCCCAAAGATAATCCCATGCACAACCTCTCATTATCAAAGCAATTGACTGACAATGGGAAAGGGAGCGCTGGAAATGACTCAAATTAGCGTAAGCCTTTGGAAAAAATATTGCTGATTTAAGACTGTAATTAGGCTCTTGCAAAGCAATCAGACACAATTAGGAAGTACCAGTCAATAAGGTAAAACTCATAAGCTGAGGGAGATGAATTAATATTAGATCGTTTTTTAAATGTACTTAAATACTTTTCCCCTTACAAGGAGTCATAGTGTCTTTACAGCTATGCAGTAACTAATGCTTTTCTCAAACAAGTGGAGGAAAGCAGGGGACTTGCAGGTGAATCAGCAGTATCGCCTCTCAAGGAAGAAGACCATTGGAGTATAATTGGCTTCCTTAGTACCGTCTGAGCAGGTACTAGGCATGCACTGAATGCTCAAGACTGCTTGTGGCACAACATTCAGGGTTGCCAAATAACAATTTACATTAACTTAAACAGGCAACTGTCTAGGCTGTCTCAGCGAAATCTGGGTTCAAATATAACGTGAGGAACTTTTGTACTGAAGATTAATTGGGAAGTAGAGCTTCATGGCCAAAAGTCTAAAGAATTCAGACCAAAAAACGAATTGCAATTCACTGTTTACCATGCAATACATTAATCTATCAACATACAACAACATAGGCTATCTGTACATAATAATACCTGGACAGATAAGCAATCTATCATCCTGAAAAATGTTTCTGCACCAAATCAGGTGTCTATACAGTACATAGCCTAGCACAGAGCAGTGGGATGTACAAATAAAGTGTTCAACGACATTAAACATGGTCCTAAATATTCTTATGCTCCCTGCTGTATTAAAATATGCTTTACAATATGCATTACAGCTAATTCGTGTTGAGGGCCATATTTTTTAATTATTACAAAACACGAAGCACTATCACATGTTCAGTTCCTTTTTCCCAAATGAGTAAGCACTGTAGAAAACCCACACTATTAAAATCCACATTATTTCTGCCCTGCAAACATTCACCCATTCATTAACATCCAAATGAGTTTGGTCATGTCTTTCCAGTAAACACTGTATAATCAAACAGTGGCTATTTTCAATAAGGGGTGGGAACAATATCACTTTTCTTCAGTGTGTGTTTGACTGAATTGGAGCCTCAGGACTGTCTATACTGAATGTACAGAAACTTCTGCATACTGACTTATGGTGGGTGGTTTTGGTTTGCAAAGGTGACATCAAATCTAGTGTTCAGCAACTGAAAAGACAGTTAGAACTTATTTGAATTAGACTTTCAAGAGATGAACACATAAAGTTTGTGTTAAAAGAAAATGACAGAATGTTTGCCTCGTCTCACTAATCTCATTAAAAAATTAAATAGACATTTGTATTAACATTTCTGATATACTGTATCTATTAAATAGAAGAGGTGCAAGAAATATTGTTGTTTCAACCGGGGTAAAGACACATTTACAGGCAGTGATGTGTAAGCTATAATCAGCATACAACTTCATTCTCCATCTCACAGTTGCAGTGTATAAACGGCCTACAGTAGGTTAACATGGTGTTGTGGAGAATCATGCCGAGCATTGGCTCAAAGTTCCTATTCGTCCAATTGGAATTAAAATATTTGACTTCCATTATCATCTCTTTGGCTATCTTTAACAAAGGAAAGTGACACCTAGCATGGTCTGGAACAAGATGGGGGGGGGGGGGGGTGTTGCAAAGAGATGTGTTCCTGCTTAAACATGTGGCTCCTCACCAAAAAGCCATGTAGCCTACGGAGCACGCGTGTCACTCAGCCATGATTCCAGGCAGAGCAAACAGGATGGGACAGAGCAGGGATTATATGGCAGCTTGGTGTTTCCACTGGGGCCTCCCCTGCTATGCTACATGTTCCCAGCTCCCTTTGTCTGACGTTAACCCGTTAAATCCCATGGAAGAGCCCATTCAGACTAGTGTCACACACCCCGGGGGGCCATTTTGTGTGGAACAATGATCCTAAAGGGGTTACATAGCATCGCCAATGACTCCAACTCCCCTCCCTCGTTTGTTTCCTGGGAGGTTTGTATATTCACTTATTGTTATGCGCCGTCTTAAGTTGTCGCAAACACCGTTAGCTAACAACATTCCCTAAAGAGATGTCCCCCTCTTCTGGACACAAGCATTCAATCAACACCAACACAAGTCATTGATAGGATCACACAGTGGGTATTCATTCGTTCAGTTGTTGTTGAATGCGATGTTTGTCTTGGTGTGTGTGTTGGAGCTGGGTACATATGAATAACATGGAATAACAGCAGTATTGCTGAGTGATTGTGTGTGTGTGTATGTCTGTGTACAAGCTCTGCAAGAAAGTGTGAATACTGCAGAAATACTGTCCAAGACAAATGTGTGTGTGTGTGTGTGTGTGTGTGCGCGCATGTGTTTATAAGTGCTTTGTTGTAAGGTGTGTGTACAGACAGTGTGTGTGTGTGTGTGTGCATGTGTTTAAGAGTGCTTTGCTGTAAGGTGTGTGTACAGACAGTGTGTGTGTGTGTGTGTGTGAGAGAGAGAGAACATAGCCGTGTGTAGTGTACTGCGTGGTGGGGACACTGGGAGAAAGTGTAATTACTGTTTTAATGCCCTCCATGATTAATGATGTGTGCCTCTGAAACCAGTGCATTGGGCCAATGGCAAATTACCATGTTAAAAATAGCAGATGATGTGAGCAGGTCAGCTAGGCCAGAGTACAGAATGTCTCACAGTGTGTATTTATATATTGTACGTGCACACATGGGTAATGTGGTTCAGTAACCCAATTAGTGCTCTCTCCTCATTCACTTACAGACCAACATGTATGTCGACGTGTGGTGTGTGTGCGTGTGTGTGTGCGTATAATATTATTGTATAGTATATGCAGCATCTGTGCATGTGAGTGCTTATATGTCTAAGTATGACCTATTTGTGTGTGTGTCCAAAGTAAAATGAGAATATAGAATGACTTTAAATGCATGAGTTTCATGGAACTGTTTTGGTCAGAAAGAAACCGTCCTCGAGACATGCCTTACACACACACACACACACACACACACACACACACACACACACACACACACACACCATTGATATCAAAACAAACACGTAAAGCCTCTTCGGCCTATGTTGGACAAGACATAATAGTTGTTAGCAATGGGTTATCAGGTTAAAGCAATGAAGAGGGGAAATAACTAGGATTTCATTTAATTTCATCTCCATTATGGAAAATCTCTAATTCTCTCTAACGATTTAAAACACAATTATCAAATGAAGTGTGAAATGATCTGAAGTGAAATATGATAAACTATGCAAAGAATATGGCAGCAATATCGGAATAATGGCAGCATGAATGTGCCTGACAGGACAAATTTGAATATAAGTGGGCAGCTCAGCCAATTTTTGTTTTACAAAACAATCCAGTGTTTTAGGATAAGCCATGTAATGGTGTAAAATGTACAGGGTACCATTGTTAAGAACAGTATAACACACTGGTTGCACGGGTGGGGGTCCTTGTGTTGACATTATACAATCAACCCGTTAAGGTAGTGAATACAGTAAACCTAACCCTAATTGACCTCATAATTCTCCGCCATCTGAGGAGAAAAGCAGCTTTGGCCGATTCCAGACTGTGACTACACAATGCCCCTGTTTCTGCAGTATTCCATGCAGAATTCTTGGAAGGTCTCTTGAAACATTCCTGAAATAAGTCAAGTTCACATTGCAAGTCAAATAGTATTTTCATTACCGCACTGCAGTATGCATAACCACTTTTCGTTTGATCTCAACAATCATCCCTCACCCACACACTCCCTTCTCAGATGAAGTGCACTTGACTTGAACCCAATAGCACTCTTTAACCACTGTCAAACAAAATGCATTTTCAATGGGAACTTCATTGGAGTCTTTTTTTTTTAGATCAAGAACAGCAATCAGAGAATCTATTGCCTAGGTCGCTTTGTCCCAACGCAACATCTGGAGGTGCTTGTGTCAAGGCCAGGGCCAAAAAATATATAGTTTACAGCACTCATGAACAGCTGTTAACCGTCAGAATGCCCATCATTTTCGACAATAAGTCAATATAAATCTCACTACCTGGTTTATGTAGAAGACACCTTGGAATGACTTGACGGAAATAGTAGATGTGAAGTTACAGTACATGGCATTTTCATCTGGAACTAACCAAGCTCATGACAGGACAGCAGAGGCCATGATAGGACATAACAGAGTCGAACTGACTGAATGATGTGTCCTTCACGCTACTTCATTTTCAGTTTCTAAATGTCTTTACACACTGTCTACAGCAATAAAATAACCAACTTAATTAGTTTAGCATATGTCTTTACATAGACCTATGTATATACAAAAACATGGGCCATCACTAATATTTGATCAAACTCAATTCAGTTTTCTCTTCAATTAAATAATTCATGGTCCATTAAATGCATTGTGCATAGTTTCTTTGACTCAATAAGCTCTGAATTGTATGTGAGTGAATGTATCTAACATGAATCAGTTTAAAGCTTGACAAGCGGCCCTGTTCTTTCTTTAATAACAATAAATCAAAGAGCACACGTCGTCATCCTTCTGAGATGGAGATGATCAAAAGCACAGAATAAGACGGCCAAACGCTGTGTCCGTCAACCCCACAAACCAAAGATCAACCACTTCCAATTAGGACTGTTGCAGGAGTACAATAGAGACTGAACATGATGTACAAAGTAAAAAAGGTCAGTTCTACACCGTCACCATACAAATCTAATAACATAACCACAATTGATCGGATAAAAAGTGAGATATTATATCATTAAAATTAAGATTTTGATAGTAAATCTTTTCCATGGTTTTCCAACTCCAGCCTTGGCCGCACAAAACAAAGCATTAGCCTAAGCAGTGCTCACACAGAGTCTTGCACTAAGTCCCTTTCTCTGCATGCTACGTTAGTGTTCATTTCTCTCATTGGTATTTAATCCGGTTGCAGCTCCCTGAGCAGGTGAAGTCAGCCAAAGACTTTCCCACGGTCCGGGAGCAAATCCGCCGCCCGAAGCCCTTCCTCTGGGGCGGCCATCTGTCCGTTTTGTTTGGAGTGTGTTAGGGGGCAAGCGTCAGCTGCATGACCAAACTCAACGTTCCAACACTCCCCCTGCCTCCCACTTCACTCCCCCTGCCTCCCACTTCACTCCTCTCCAAAGAAATACCCAAAACAAAACCCCTATACTCACAGGACACAAATCAGGCTGAAAAAAAAAAGAATAAATAAACACACAAATTCTATTTTTCGATGTGGCTTCTCACTCAAAAAGGTTCTCCTATAGGCCTACAAATATGTGATTTGATTATTACACACTATGAAAAACTGCTACAAATCCTTTATAATGATAATTTTTATAATTTTCTAAAATGTCATTATTACATTTAACAAATACATAATTTTAAGGGTTTACACAATTATTTTAAGGTAAACATTCAACGAATGGAGGTAGCACGTTCCGCATAAAGTAATTTGCTCACATTACGCACCGTTCATGTTTGTTTGTTAAACTCTGGATAAAACTTGAAAGTTGAAGGCTGGAGTGAATCCTCATTAGGAAGATATCCCCGCCTTTCAACAAAAGAGTTCACCACATAAACCTTGACCTTTGCTCTCTCAGAAGATAAATCATATACGCTACTGACTCCCACAGAACAATACGATTTGCGAAACAAAAGCAGCTTTAAGCAAGAAAAAAAGAACATCTCACCTCACAGAAAATATCTTACTTTAAATTTGGTTTCACTGCGATCATGTGACGCACTTCTTTCCTCTGTGCTCACCCCGCCGCCCCCAACCCCAAAGCATCCCCCACTCTTTTTTCCTCAAACTGCCATGTGCTATCATATTATTTCCCACTCAAAGAGCGACTCTGCTGCTGTGGATATGGTCCTCGCCCCGGCCCTCCCGCATTTTAAAATGCGTGACATTGCCTCAGAGGGAGCATGAGAACGAAGCTTCCTCAATAGCGGGGTCCCCATACCCGGCCCGTAACCATGGAAGCAGATGCCTGCCCTCCCGGCCCTCCTTACCTCCTGGCGGCCGCGGGCTGTGAGCTGCTCCCGCAGTGAAAGGAGGGCACGCCTGGCGTCCTCCGCGCCCTGACCGAACTTGCCCCGCTCCTCAAAAGGAGCCATTGAACAGGTCACTGGTCTAGACTTGTTTGCACGGTCCAGGGAGCAGCCTTGATGTAACCCTTGCTCTCCTCTCTCTCTCTTTCTCTCTCTGCCTGCCACACCAGCCGCCGAGCGACTGCAGACTGTGGAGGGGTGGCGGGGGGGACATCGGAGACGTGGATTTGAAAAGGAGCCCGTCCGATTTTGCCATTGTGCCTTTTCATTCATCGATCGGATGAATATCGAACCTTCTGTCCGTGCATGTGTGAAACGGATAGCTTAGCAAGCGTTTTTTTTTTTTTTGCTCAGGTCTGTGTTGTGGGCCAGATCTGTGATTCTTTCTCACTCTCTCCTATAAGAATTTTCATTTCAGTCTGTTTTTCTAGAGCCCCAACTGAATCATCCTTTTGACAAACTTTTTAAAATCACAAAGTGATTTTAGACCATTATGACCTTCTTAAGATTAACAGTAACAGTAACAGATTTTTCCTCTACAGCCTCCATGGCTCTTTCTATGTTGTCTATTTTTGATTTTGATTGTAATGCAAATGTAGTTGTTTTATATAAAAATGTATATGAAATACAAAAGAAATTCTCATTGGAAATAAGTGGCCGCATAAAATCCATTCATGTTAAACCACGACATTTGGGAAATACCTTAGATTATATGCAGTTAAAGAAAAATATTATTTTTTGGTGAAAAAAATATCTCCTGAAACACCAGGGATTTTAGATTTCAAACACATGAGTATTTCAGAAGAGATTTAATTGATATCAAAAGGTGCACATCAAGTAATATAAATTCAAATTTCACATCTTGTATAAATGTTTTTTTCACATTTGAAAATGTATCTCTGATGTTGAAACTCGATGACTAAATGTAACGTAACAATGTTAAAAATGATCAAACAAATTCAACAATCAAGAGGAAATCTCTAAAAGGCAGTCTAAGGCAACATAAAAGCTCAGTTCATCAAGTCAGACCAAACCATCTCAAGATAACGATGGTTTCAACACAAACAAAATGACATCTGACATTTATATAGTTTGTGTCTTCAGTTAGACTCACCTCCTGCTGTGAGTGTGTGCTTGTTTATGTGTGAGTGTGCGGGTACAATAGAGAGAGAGAGAGAGAGAGAGAGAGAGAGAGAAAGAGAGAGAGAGAGAGACAGGGAGGGAGAGAGAGAGAGTGTGTGTGTGGGGGGGGGGGGATCAGCTCTACCAAACTCACCAATAGCCAGCAAAGGGTGATGGGATCAATGTCAACATTTCACTGTTGCTCAATTGAGGATGTCTCCACATTTTCCAGACTGCATTCAGTGTAATTGGCAGGAGCCCCTATTACACTTTAAGTGGTATCATATGACTTGTACCTTACTAACTCACTGGTCCTTAACAAGAGAAATAAAAGGAATATAATCTAAAAAGAAGGATATATTTTGGACGTGAAACAGGGAGTAAAAGCACTCATTTTCCTTAATTGATCAGTGATTTATTCTAAATAGATTGGTTATGGAGAGAATGATCAAAAACAAAGTTTTGCTATGTGAATAGAATTGGGATCATTTCTTTAGTTGCTTATATGCATTGACTGAGAGAAAAAAATATACACACTGCTAATGCTCTCTTCTAGTTAAATCCATGTCAAACTGAAAATATATCTGGGTGTTACATGGGTTGTCTAGGATACGGACTAAGAACATAACAATTTTAATATATATTTTGAATACCGAGTTACACGTATGCGTAATGATGGTTCAAACCATAAAACTTAAACAAACAAAAAAAAAAGAAAAAAAAAAAGAAAAAGAAATTCCCCCCAAAATAAATAAGTCAGCCACATTCTCTTGATTTTTGTAGTCTAAAGACCAGAAATAAGGAGCAGGTAGCTAGCTACTGCTCTCCATGTGACATGTTGCTATGGAGGTGCCAAGAGGAGGAGGAGGAGGAGGAGGAGGGTGGGGGGGTAAGGGGGACAAAACGGGGCAGAAAATGAGCAAATTCAAAGGCAGAGGAAGGAAAGGAACCACTGGAGTGAGAAGACAAAGGCATTGTGTCCTCAGGATCCCCAAAACAATCAAGGCTGCCTCCACAATGAGCACCAGCCTGCCTCGGAAAACAGTGCTGCGGCGACAGCCCGCATCCACCACAGAGACACATACTAAGGCTAACGCTGGGTAAACACAGCCACAGCACTTTAACAGCCTGGCGGGCTCACGGTGGCTCACAGACTGGAGATGTGGGAATAACAGAGAGATAGAGAACAGATGCACCTCAGACACAGTTGTGTTCAGCGGTGAACTATATCTAAAACAAATATACACCAAATCTGAAATTGAAATAAGCATCTAAATGCACATGGTCGTTACATCTAAATTGTTAAGGCAGGTTGTGGCAAGCAATGAACTTGAAATGAAGATTGTGTGTAAATGTGGAGTCAAATGGCTTGTAATTTAAAACTTTATCAATCAACATACTGTAACAATATACAATAACAATGTAATGGCTGTCAAATATTCATACAGTATGAAAATACTAGAGATATCTAACTTGTATTTGTCTAAGATTCATTTTTTAGTTAATAAAATGTATGTTTTTTGGAGGCTGAATTCAGTAGATAGTTTTTGAATACCGAACACCATAACACATTTCCTTTGTCATACTGTACTAATATTATGCTAATAATCAACATGCTTTAGATCATCAGAATAAAACGAAACCGTTAATAATCTTATTTAACTGTTGTTGAGTGATTTTCCATTTTAATTTATATTTCAAATAATTAAATGGCAGACACATGTTAGGATACTTTTATGCAATTTTTCTAAATGTATTTTGTGAAAACTGAATCAAAGTATCAAAACATAAAATAGATTAAAGTACCGTAGCCTATTATCTTATCAAACCCATTTCATATTTTTATTGATTAATATTTGATTCACTCCGATTAAGCAGATTATCAGAAGGTTAAAATATAGATTAAGAAGATTAGGAATTAATAAGAAAACTAGCGACTAGTTAGCATCCATGTGGAAAAATACAACAACAAAAACGATGTTATCCATTTCCAATTGTTTCTGCTTGAAATGAAGTCATCTACTTAAAAAGAAAAAAATAACCTAATTCTACATCCAGGTAGAAACATCTAACAGACAGTCAAAACCTGTGAGAGCAGATACTGTATAGAGGGGTATAGAGAAAGAGAGGTTCAGTTAAGTGGATGTTCAGTTAAATGTGAGTGAAAAGTGTTTGACTGGGGCATGGTGGCTGAAAGACGGAGACTATCACAGAGCCCCTTGGGTGGGAACAATGGCTAAGACATGGTCACGGAGCGAAGGTTCCCAGTCTAAACCTCTCCTGTGAAGATATGCACCACATCGACACACACACACACACACACACACACACACACACACACACACACACACACACACACACACACACACACATAATAGAAACAAAACATATAAAGGACATATTGCATGTCTGTATATTGCATTACTGTGTATTGAATAATATTTAATTTAGACTACAGCTCATTTATAGAAGCAATTAATTATACAGTCTTTGCACACTGGGTTTACTGGTGCTATTATGTGTGGATTAAAAAAGGGCTGGCATGATATCAAATATCAAAACAAGTAAAGAACAAACAACTATGCGTAACTTTTCCTAGAATAGCCAGGCAACTACAGCAATTGCCAAAAGGAATTGGATATGTCATCATGATAGGACAAATTCACTTCAACAACATTTTCAACTTAACCTTGACCACTTCAGAAGCTCTGAACAGAACTAAGCAAGCTTTCAGCTTGGGGCAAGCAAGTCCACCCTAACAACGCACATACTGTAGATCATCCATCACATTTGGGTCTTAATTGAATGACAGTAGAACAAAAATCGATTAAAATGTAACAAGAGACAGCTTTGGATTTCCGTACGCAAGTCACAGTCTCTGCCCCCCCCCTCAATTGCCACCCTCCCCCCACCTCATCACAACCCCATCTCCGCCGGTCCGGTCCGGCCCGTGACCTGAAAGCAAACAAGCGGTCCTATCATCACCATGGCTGGTGGCCCTGCCTGGAGACAACACCGGCATCAGCAGACCAACTACAACAGAACTACAACAGCATCTCCAGTGTCACTGCAGCACAGAGGTGACCCCCGAACCCTCACAGGGAGGCTTCTTAAGGAGGAGGGAATGCCAATCAACCACAAAATAAACTTTGTAAAGAACAAAAACTCTACTATATTCAGTTGGATAGAGAACTCCCTCCCATGTATTTGCTCTTGTCTAAAACCCTTCCTGTCCTGAGTGGAGATTGGACGGGAAAGCATACCATGTGACTCCTCAGCTCACATGTGACATAGCTGTATAGGCTAACTCAAGTAGAGCCGGGCACTATGTGCTTTAGGGAGGGGACAATGACACTGTCGCTTACCACTACCCTTTACCACACACACACACACACACACGCGCACGCGCACGCGCACACACAGACACACACACGCACGCGTGCACACAAACACACATGCACGCGCGCACACACACTTACTCACACACTCTCTCTCTCTCTCTCTCTCACACACACACACACACACACACACACACACACACACACACACACACACACACACACACACACACACACACACACACACACACACACACACACACACACACTAGGTTGACACTGACACTGTCGTTCTCAATGCCTTGTCCCCTCTCTCAAACACCCTCCCTCAGGTCAAGCCCACGGGCACCCGTACAAAGCACTTAGAGCATCATAACCTCCCCATCCGCCATCCGCCATCGTCAGACCCCTCAGACAGCAGCACCAGGCAGCACCAACCATCTTCCCTGGATATATCCCTTCATGTTCCCCTCAAATTGTCTTACATTTAAGTCTTTACAAAAATGACATACTCTGTTCATGTAGGCCTTATCCAATAATAATTTTAAAAATTATTATGACAAATTGTTGCAAATGTATCAAATCTTCTACACAGATTTAACTAGAATAATAACGACTGGGGTAACACTTCTTTAGTTCGTCCTTGAACAAACAAAACACATGAAAACACTTTTGACTTGGAAAATCAAACCTATATAATAAAAGGCAATAGGCTTCTTTACATGACAGTGGCCTACTATGTCAGACTCATCAAACAATCAAAGCCAGCTACTGGGTGCATCACTGTAAGGTGAGGCTCCAAAACACACTGTCACTGTCACTGTCACCACACACACACACACACACACACACACACACACACACACACACACACACACACACACACACACACACACACACACACACACACACACACACACATTTGCTTTAGAAGGTGCTTATGTCGTGTTTTGGAACAAAGGACTATTTCCATTACCACAAGTAAAAGGGCCATTTAATTAGGTGTAATTAGGTGTCCTCCCTATTCACCGGCCAGGACACTTGTGGTGGTGGTGGAGTGGTGTGTGTCGTCAGTGAAAGACACTTGTCATAATCCTGGAGGAGCGTCCCCTCTCACAGAGACACACGCCGTGTTAACAAGCCCATCGTCTGCTTCTCCAACTCATTGTTTTTTAAATGAGGGCTAATGGAGAAACAAAACAGCAGCACACATGGATCCTTCCTGGAGAGTGGTGCTCTTTTAATGAGAACCACTGTTGTGTCTTTAACCTGACCAACTGGACATCACACTTCAGCTGGTGACATTTGTTTAGGAAATCGTTATAATAATATAATAAAACTGTTT
Source organism: Argentina silus (assembly GCF_951799395.1). Lineage (NCBI taxonomy): Eukaryota > Metazoa > Chordata > Actinopteri > Argentiniformes > Argentinidae > Argentina > Argentina silus. The sequence continues at coordinate 26,307,811 of NC_139656.1, read as the reverse complement.
TTTATAAAGGAAATGTATACTCCCGAACTCAAAACAAACTTGCACATTTATTAAATGCATTTTGGTAAAATATCTTGTTTCAACTCACAAGGAAAAGTGTATAAAGCAAGAGAGGAATAGCAAATTATTATCATACTTTACAAATGGATTTAAATAGTCAATTTTGTCTCTTATTTTCTAGCCACACATTGGGTTCATAATAATATCAAAAATGTTTGCAAACATGTTTTTAAAATGATTTAAATATATTGAAGGTGTTGAATATGTTTCATGTTGCATCAATAATTAACAGCATTAACAGTGATTTGTTTTTAGAATGTGAAATGTTGATATGATTTTATTATACATATTTTTGACAAAGGAATTGAAATTAAGGAATTTGAATTAAGGCTTATATTATTTTCCCCTTGCAAGCATATTTCCTATGTTCACATTTTCGATAATAGGCTAATTCTTTCTAAAAATAGAGGGTCTGGTCAAAAGAACTATACAATTTTTTTTATGTAAAGAAATTAATAAATGAAGTAAGTAGTAACATTAGCATTTGATCGGCTGGTAGTATTTAATTCTGTAGGACAAAAACACCACATCCACTGAGACAGATCTTATTTGATTGAACCCGTGTCGCTTGATCCAGACAGTTTTTTTCAGTCTGGAGGCTCCTTCGTAAAAACAAACACAAATGAAAAGGAAACACACAGAATTAGAAATGTGTTCCTAAAATAGGATATACATTTACAGATAATGCTAGGAGATTACCTCACAACTAAAATAACCTTGAAAACGTACCTATTAATACCTGTAGGGCTGTTTTTCTTATCTTTGTTTGGATACATTACCACTGAGCTGAGTTAAATAGCACTCCGGAGTGTATACATTCTACCACGCTCTTCTATTTATTTAAATAATCCTTAATTTATAACAGCGACCTAAAGAATACCACATATGTCATTATGTGTTAAGCAAGGCTACCTATTGGCAGGATGCTTTAGATTTGGTCTGTTTTACACAAAAATAATTCTCTGCAAAAATGTTTTCAACAAAAAGTTTTTTTTAATTACTTCTTTTAGTCTCAATCTAAATAATAATGGAGATCTGAAAATAAAACAAATATAAAACTTTTGTCTAAACGGTTAGTCTTTCAATATTGAGTAATATTGTCGGGAATCAAACTGTAATAACTGCCTAGGATGCTTACAGTGGAAACTCTAAAGCAATCAAAATGTAAATTGAAAGAGAGGATAGAGAAATGCATCCGTTTAGTCAAGGAGGATCATGGTCATTTTCGTAGTGACAGTTTGGGTGGGCAAAAGAGGGAAGAGAGGAAAAAGAAAGAAAAGACAGGAAAGAAAAGAACAGAAGGAGTGCTGGAGCTCTCAAGTCTCCATGGGATGAACCGTGTGTGTGTGTGTGTGAGAGAGAGAGAGAGAGAGAGAGATGAAGACAGTAGTCACTTTAAGTTGAAATGTGTGTATGTTGAAGTTGACCAAATTGTGCAAGTGTGTTTGTGTGTGTGTGTCTGACTGTCTGCGATCTCCAGTATGTGTGTTTGTGTGTGTGTGTGTGTGTGTGTGTGTGTGTGTGTGTGTGTGTGTGTGTGTGTGTGTGTGTGTGTGTGTGTGTGTGTGTGTGTGTGTGTGTGTGTGTGTAGCGCTGCTGGAATGTGCTTGCCTTTCAGCTCTCCCCTGGTCTGGGGGCCGAAGGCGGGCAGTGTCTTTAAGCCAGCTCTGGGTCAGCCCAAACACTGGCTGCCATTCATGACCAGATCAAGTTGATGTGAGAATCTGCCCCTCCTCTGCCCTCCATTTCCATATGAATGCTAAAGAAAACCGCAGGATCCCTGCACCAGAGAGCCAACATAGGGAGAGAAAACCCACATTTTCTCTCCTGGGTACTACCTCACAGAGGTCCCTACTCCCCATCCCCCAAACAACGTCAACAGCCCTGCCATATGCACGTCCAAAACAGCAAATACACACATGCGCGCGCACACGCACACACACACACACGCACACGCACACACACACAAAGGTCAACCCCATTGTCAGCACAGCAGCTCGTGAATCAAAACACTCATGCATACACACGCGTAGAAACACAGGCTCTCTCTTTCACACACACACACACACACACACACACACACACACACACACACACACACACACACACACACACACACATACACACACAATGAAAATTCCGTCCAGGCTGCATCCCAGCACCTCAGTAACAGCGTTCAGCCAGACAAAGAGTGCAGGCCGAGAGTGTTTACAGCCGTAGCCGCTGGAACACAGCGTCAGAGACGACTCCTATTCCAAACTGATGGTTCGGACAAACAAATGCCGAAAAAACAGTCGAACAAACTAAGAATGACAGAAAAACAGCAATGAGTTGAAAGAGACAGGGGAGAAAGGGAAGTAAAGAGCATGTCTGCATACCCAGAGTCTGATGCATCCGCTCTCTTCTTCTACCTGGCAGGCCTGAGAAGTGGCCTACGCACGGCCGACGCGCCATCACGTGTGTGTGTGTGTGTGTGTGTGTGTGTGTGTGCATGTGTCTCTACTGGACACGGACCTTTCTTTCTCTCTCTCTCTCTCTCTCTCTCTCTCTCTCTCTCTCACACACACACACACACTCTCCTATTGTCCTCCTCCACGGGGCCTGAGACAGACCCCCAGTGACCCTCTGTCAGCCCCTTAAAGGTGGGCCCAAAACCGAGCGATGAGGCCATCTATTACCCAGAGGGAGGGGTGGGAGAGAAAGACCCCCAGACGATATGGAAATTAGGGGGATAGCGTGGGGGGTGGGAGAGGGGTGAAAGGGGGAGCAAGGCGACGCTTTCCTTCCAGGACAGCGATGTTTACACACACATGCACACACACATGCGCACACACACATGCGCACACACACACACATGCGCACGCACACACACAGATACAAGCACACTCGTGCTTAGACACCCAGACGCTTGCATGCAAGCATCAGCAACAAATATTTACAGAGACACTTCCACTGACCGTATGAGTGGAAGGGACTAGATGGCACACACACCTCTAGCCTGTGTGGAGGTGAAATCAGCCTGTTTTACGACCACCGCAGAGCAAAGGGAGCCTACCGCCGATGCCTGTCTCACTGCATGGATCAGAGCATCCACAGCAAGAGTATCACTCACACACACACACACACACACACAAAACCTGGACCCCTCTCCAGAGTACAGTATGTGAGTTGTACATGCGTATTGATGATTTTTTTTTATGTATGTATGGTTGTACTCATATAGCTGAGGCAGGTCTATATGTATTCTGAAAAAATTAATTCATTCCCACACAGACGTCTGCTCTAAAAACAAGACACGATTCAAAGGCACACGGCAAGATTGCAGGTCTCATTTATAGTAAAGAACATTACTACAGTAGGGTGTGTTATTGCTGTTGATTTGGTAATTTGTTCAAGTCATCAATGTCAGAGATTGGCTGGAAACCATGACTCTGTGCAGGGCTGATTGCGGGGACTAGCGCAGGCCGCTGGCCTGTATGCTGTGATCATAAACAAACAACGTGGGGAAAAGCAAACAGCACTCTCCTCTATGATAACATTGCAGAGTGATTTGGTTAGAAACAAGCTAATTGCATTCACGTAAAAAACGTTAAACGCGTCGCGGCACTCGGTGCCCGGAGGAGTGACGCTCTCTTCCCTCCATCTCTGTTTTTTTTGCTCTCGTCAGCGTTTTCCCGAGGACTCGGAGCTCCATTCCACACGTGCCTGGGTCCCACGCGCAAAGAGCTGCTTCTCAGAAAATATTTGTCACTGCGCATCGTTGGCGCACAGAGAGCCTTGTGTGTGTGTGTGCGTGTGTGTGTTTTCTATTTCGAGGCAGCCAATCAGAGAGCCAGGCTTTTTGTCTCCTCGTCTCCCCCCTCGTGAGGTAGAAGGGACTCGTTAGGACTCGTCACTGTGAGGCCTCGTCACTGTGAGGCCTCCTCTGGTGGATACAGAATCTCTGGGAATATTTGACTCAGGTTAAATATGATGCTACAGAGGAAGAACTGACATATTGTACTGTGAAAAGCTTTGAAAGGTGATATTATACGGTCTGTGACTATGTGATATTGATACAGTATACTGATATAAACTGTGGGAAAAACCTCTGATACTGATATGCTGATAGAGTGATATACAGTATTATGTATCCTAGTCTCTTCTGGTTTCCTACAGCACCTCACAAGCCACCTGTACCCCAGCCTCCTGTATCTCACTGTCATTACAAGAGAAGGATCTCAACCAGATTGTGCATCTTATCTACAAGGGTGCTCACTCTCGCCTGGATCAAAAAAAGCTGCGAGAGACATGAGCCAAGTCAGATAAAAAATATTTTTGTTTATACAAATGCAGAGTTCAAATCATGTCAAACCGAATCAAAGAGAACACTGAACCAAACCCCCCCCCCCCTCAAAAAACAACAAAATGATCTTTTGAAGTCATAAAAAAAAGTCAAATGGGCCCCAAGTGGGACAGTTTTGTGGTGGTGAGAGACAAACCCAGAGGAGAAAAGGCTTTTTTCTCTTTTTTCTCTTGGTGTTTGGATAATCTCCTGATGGCCCAAACTGAGTCACACTGTGACCCTCTCCAGCACCAGGCCTCTGTCTCTGCCAGCTAGACAAACACTGAGAGAGAACATGACATCATCCCTCTGTCATCCCTAAGATACGCTCAAGGCTTACGGTTCAGCAGGTTCAAATGCTACGCAGATGAAGGCTAATGTTAACTCACTGAGGCAAGAGATCCCTCATACTGTACGCGCCTTTTTTTGCCGCGCTCCTCTCAAACAGACGTTGGCAGTCATTACAAGGGGATTGTGTTACTGCTTGGTCTGAGGCTTTTGACCCCCCCTGAGCCCCCCTTCTGACCCCCCCCCCCAACCCCCCATATGTCTGGTGACAGAGAGCTTTGGAGGGCTCTCCCCTGCTGCGGTTTGACCGTGCTGGACCGTAAGCGAACACAGTCTCTCTGTGTCTCCAGGCCCAGGGACAAAGGCAGATGTTCCCTCCTGGCTGGGCCCACTGTAAGTGAGACCAATCATAGCAGGAGTAAACAGAGACACAAATCTCCCTCCCTGAAGGGAGGCAGAGAGGAGACGTCAATTCCCCTTGCAGCCACCACTCCTCTATTCAAACGGATTTCATTACACACTCTCAACGTTGCACCCTTCAACGGCTAACACAAGGAAATGATTTGGATTTTCCTCTCTTTGGCAGACATGCTCTGCAAATGCTCAAGACACTGACAGTGAATATGATAGTGCATTTATATATCTCCTTAAAATGGTGGTCATAATCACTACATCATTCTTATTCACTTCCATCATAAGAAAAATCGTTTTTTTTACCATGTTTCTGACAGGAAAATACAGCTGCACCTGATCTGGACATGAAGACGGGAGAGAAAAAAACGTCAGTCCTCCATTTGGCTCTCCATCTATTCATTGCCCCTGTTTAATTTCTTTTGGGCGCATAATCCTTTCACTTTCAATAGCAAATTTAACAGTCCCCAAGGCCCCGGCACCAGACTGGTCAATAGAAAACCAGACAACTAATTACTGCGCACACCAAGCTCTCTCTCCCTCTCTCTCTCTCGCTCTCTCTTTTTCCCTCTCTCTCTCCGGCAGCTGTGGGGTTCATGTACACAAGAGCAGCAGCTAAGCAGTATTAAGTTTCCACTTCCCAGATCTCCCTTAAAAGCCTCTAAACCTGTCCCATAACAGCCCTTCAGTCACACAAACATGCATAGAATTACACACTAAAATACACACCCTAGTACAACCACACACACACACACACACACACACACACACACACACACACACACACACACACACACACACACACATTCGTAAATGGTACACATAAATGCTGACTAACATTAAGCATCAGAGATTCTCTTGAAATATTGTCATCTCTGCCGCACACTTGATTGAGTGGAATGTACATGTTTCTCTGGTAAAACATTCTTAACATTTTGAAAAATGCTTGAAATAAACCCCACCTTTGAAATGATCCGTTGTTTATTAGTAGAATTGTGAATTATGTTAGATAGTGGATAAACAACATTAAACTTAAAGCTGAACACAGAAGGATGTTTATATTAAAAAATAATCTATTTAAATAACATGGATGTTTTTATCTTTGCTTTGATTAAGCGTAATTACCATATAATTGAGTACTTGCTGTCATGCAATACATTTGGTTAAGCGTGACATGCCATTTATATCTCAGCAAATAAAGGTAGAGATAAATTACTGGCATAATTAAGGGATAAGATTGGCAAAAAATACCAGCTGATAACACCTGAAACTAAATAATCAAAAAAGGTTCAACTAAACAGAAATGACGCATATGTGAACATTTGTCTACATATGGGTAATTTCTGAAATTAATTACCCATCTTTTTTGTCACTGTTAACTCAAAATTAACTGACATTATTCCATTATAAATAGAAGGTATACTTTATGAAAAGCCAGAAAGCAAGAGGGATAACTTCAGCAAAGAAAATACAAATACTTGCACAATAAACAAAATACTTTGTGTTTTAGAATTTGTGTTGCTGTCAATATAAAAGTTCAACAAAGAGTTTTGTCTCTATATTAAACAATGTGTTTCAAATCTCAACCTGTATTGAAATGATAAAATTGTTTACATTTAGGCTGAACCTACAAAACCCTTAAACTTCTAAAGGCAACAGTTTCATCATTTGGCTTACAGTACCAGAAGCAAAGAAAGTGACTCCATGTTCTGACTTTAAGTCCTGTACTTCATCAGATAGAGACAAGTACTTATCCCCTGCCTTCCCTGCTCAGAGTAAAAGGCATGACTGAATAACACCATGGTGATGGCCAAGTCTCTGTCCTATCCCTAACCCCATGTTGTGTGGTGATGTGACTGGTGTACTAACTTTACAGCCTCCCTCTCCAAACAGGCTTCAAGGCTTTGACCATGACCCTACACACCCAGTGAGCCAGTAGTCCCTAATTTGCTGGTGGGTTTAAAAAGTCCCTCAATTAAGATCACTTCTCTTAGACAATGGGAAGAGTTAACCCGACTGTGACCTGCGTGGAGCGCCCTTTGTCTCACTTCAAATGTTTGCCCTAGCCTATTGTGCTTGCATTATCCTTCACCCCCGTACCCCCCCCACCCTCCCTTCTCACACACACCCTCCAGACTCCATTCCCCCAAGATGGAGACAAAACAATGTATGGAAGCCATTTCCGAATGTACCCCCTGAGCATGGCCCCCCCCCCCCCCCCCCCCCAGAGTCCTCAAACCCACCTCTATGTGGCCATCAAAAGGCTGGCGCTGAGGTAGTTAAAGGACCCCAGCTGATGAGAGGGCTACAGAGCTAACGTCATGTGGCTCACATCAGTCAGCCCAACACGCATACACAACTCACAGCAAACAAGACAAGCTCCCCTTAGCTCACAAACAAGGAGGACGAGTTCCTGTCAGCTCAAAAGCAGGCAGACAAATTGCCTGTGATCTTTTGACCCTCAAAACAGGCAACTGTCCAAAACAAACTGCTCTAAAACTGATGAAAAACAAAAATCGGATAAGTTAATCTGCCAAATGGAATATGTAATTTGCAAGCATCCAGCCACAGAAAAAGATCAGCACTTTTCATAAATAAGGTGTTGAAATCGTTCAGGTTGGGCAGATAAGGCTTTGGCCTCTTTTATTAAACATGATTGAATGCATTATCTCAAGGGACATTCTTATGGCTATGCCAGGCTGGCTGGCTAAAAAAGGTATGTGATGGATACATTTGTTTAAGAATTGGGGTGGGAAGGGGGTGCTGAGGGAGAAAATGCCCCTCCTTCCATTCCCCCACTCTTTCTCTGCTTTGTGTCAGTCAGGGGAGGTGGATAAGAAACGGATCACTGGTAAAGGGACACACAGTCTCCACCACAGACATTACATCATCCGCCATTTGTAGGAGAGCTCTACTCTGCAGTAGAGGTTCAATGCTACAAACATAATGTGTATGTGTGCGTGTGTGCGTGTGTGTGTGTGTGTGTGTGTGTGTGTGTGTGTGTGTTATATCCAGTACATTGTATGTTTTGTGTTTGGCGGTTATGGATAACATACTGTTCAGTACTGGTAAAAATATCAACAACTGACATAGGCCTACCTACTGTATTCCTTCAGAAATATACTTGATACTATCAAGATATGGGATACAGGTTTTTAGTTTTCCATTAGTCTAGGGTGTCTGTACAAAGCAAAATCATTTTAGAATGTTGGCACATTTCAACATATTTACGATGGCGTAACTATAGATAAACATCACATGCTCTCAATAGTGTATGTCGTTAAAATTCCAGTAAGGAGCCCATAAAAGCTTCAAAACCTGTCAAAGAGTACATGAGCTAGGTTTTTTTTGGTTGGTGTTCTGAGAAAACCCTCTTCAGCCTGTTTCCTGAATCTGAGTCCTAGTTCCTGTTGGGGCTCCAGTTTCTGTTTTCATCCTGAATGGCACCTCTGTCAGTCACGTAGAAGCGGCTGGCTAGCAGCTAATAAAACACTAGGGCTAATTGAGCTTTTCCTTCCATACGCTGCAAACAGCTATGATGTTTAATTTACAGCCATGGGAGACTGAGGGGTAAACTGAATGACCTGTAACAGACAAACAGACCGATGCCCTTAGACAGAGACAAAAGCACAGACACACCTGGCACAGATTCTTGGCAGAGCAGAGATTAGTTAAGACAGAGAAAGTCACCGAAGCCTAACAAAGGCAGAGCCAATCTGTAGATGTTTTATTCATTCTGCCTTAAACCACTCAGAGGACAATCAATCTCCTTTCACATTTCTGTTGGTCTAGATCTTAGTTGAGACGATTGACTTTCATCCGGGTTGACATTCAGACTGAATAGTGTCTCTCTCACAGACAGAACCTACAGAATACAGCAAAGACACTCAAGTGGCTTTCATATCGAGAATAGCTGGTGAGATGTGCCACATTGCTTGGACTAAAGAAAAACACATTCAAAGAAAAAGTATAAAGCGTTCCTTTTAAAAAATAAAAGAAGAAAGGTCTGAAAGAGAAGTCGGTACGTGACTGCAGGCAGTCTAATGTGGAGCAGCAGCCACTTCTGCCAGAAATAAAACTTTGCCACAATGACTTCATCAGCCCTCGTTAAGAAGGTGTGCAATTCTGCTACTTCAGGAGATAGTGACCTACATGCCTAAAATAGAGAACTAGATTCTGTAGAGGACATACTTTGTGTGTATTTATAAAAGTGCAGTGATGACAGTCAAGGCCCCCGATATCTCTCCTCGTACACTTCAAGTTGTGCCCCGGAAAAAAAACATTTAGAACTCTGCAGTGACAGTGAGCCCAAAATAAAACCATGCTAGCGCTACTCTTTGCTAGTCTGTTTTTTTTTCCTTCTTCTTTTTCTTTCTTTTTCCATGCCGCCGGCCATGTTCTGAAATACCAACTTCCACAGGAGAAAGCAGTCCATTAACGCCTGTCAAAACACCTCATTCCTGTGTCACGGGGACGTCTGATGGACACTCAGGAGGGAGAGGGAGAGGGAGAGAGAGAGAGAGAGAGAGAGAGAGCGTTTCGTACAGCTTCAAAAGAAAAGTGACTGAGGTAAAAACCCCACACACCACACAGACAATCAAAGTGAGATGCAAACATCAAAGCGCTGAACTCCAATCAGGCTTCAGGCAGTCTACTCTCTCACAGTGGGTTGTGCTGTTTCACCAGTATAGCATAGCACAGCAGACAGCTCCCTGAACACAGCTATACTGTACATATGCTGAAAAGTTATTCAGGGTAAAACCTATTCTTAATGTGGTTTATTCTCTGGGTATCACAGACATTTTAGAATAGGACAGTCATCAGATAATCATTCACTGGTAGTAATAAGAGAAAAGGTCCAAAGAAAGTCTCTTCGTTTAAATCAGACAAGACCACCAGACTGATTGAGCGAGCCCTATTTGAGACAACTCAGGATAAGATAACAAATAATAGAATATACATGTAGGCCTAGATGTGATGCCATTTAATAGTCCTGTTGAAGTTATAAATATGGATATACTGTTTGGTGTCTAAGAGTGCTTCATCTTTTCCCAGTTGTTTGCTCAAATGTATCTTATATAATAAAACATCATTCAGTGACACGAACAGTTCCTCTGAACAGTTGCTCAACAAGCCAAGTTTCTCATAAGATGCTACAGAGACGAACCACAAACAAACAGCCTTTCAGCAACTTTTTCATTGAATCAGGATTCATGGGGCGTAGCAGCAGAGGCTGACAAGGTCTGGATTGTGCCTCTGTCTGAAGACAAACAGTGAAACCACACAGTGCAACTGCACCATATCAATTAGCCCAATAAGAAGCCACCACAATGAGCCTCAATAAAGTCAGTTGAGACACACATTTCCAAGTTTAAGGCTGGCACATGTTTCCCAACGGTTAAGTCCAATCCCACAAAATGTTGACAGAGACACAAGCTATGCTGAGACCAGCAGCAGATGTTTTTTGGTCAGTTGGAGTTTAAGTCATTTCTATTGACCTGATTAGACTCAGAATTTAGTGAGTTTAAACATACAATACCCATGGCGCGAACCCCCCCAAATTCCCTTCCCCCTACATCCCCATCCCCCCACATCATCTCCCCCCTCACACCCCCACTCCCTACCTTGACCCTCCAGCACGGTACAAATTCAAAAGCACAAAGCCCTCTTTTCATTGTAACAGTGCAATTCAATCGCAATGACAAGGCATTAACAGTTCACTGCCAGGTACAGATAGAGAAACCCTCACCAAAACTACTTCACATTCAGAGATAGAAAAGATTATCAAGAAATGTAACAAAACGCTTGATAAAATGCACAATTAGTAAAAAAAAAAAAAAAAAAAAGGGAAAAAAAAAGGAAAAAAAAAAGAAACAAGGAACAATAGAACATAGTAGATAACTATAAAGTATATAAGAAATACAGTATCAGTTTCGGAGCCTCCTATTCACAAGGGCTCAAGTATGAAATACAACTTTTCCAAAGAGTAGGAGAGACAGAAAGAGAGTGAGAGAAGACAAACACTCACCACGCAGAACACGGCATCCAGCGCCAGAAGTGAAAAAGATTCCTCTCTCTCCCCCCTCAGATCCACTCCATGTTTCTGAGCTCCCCCTCCCCTCGGAGAGAGAGAGACACAGAGAGAGAGAGACGGAGAGAGAGAGAGAGAGACACAGAGAGAGAGAGAGAGAGAGAGAGAGAGAGAGAGAGAGAGAGAGGCGGTAGTCCCGTTGTGGGGATGGGGAGGTGGAGGGGGAACCGGCTTCTGCTCTGTGCAGCTGTGCACCCCCATCAGTATCTTCTCAAATCCAATCCTCTCCACCGTGTGTGTCTGCAGCACCGCGGAAAAAGGCAACGGAAACAAAATGATCCCCTTACACACACACACACACACACACACACACACACACACCCGCAGGACAGAGAGAGAGAGAGAGAAAGAGAGAGAGGGGAACAAAACAAGTGGGGCAGTGAGAAGGCCGGGGCAGCTGGAGAATAGCAGGTTTAAGTTTTCGCCGTTTCCTAGTTGTTGGAAGAACTGCTCAGCTGGGAGAGTGGGAGGGAACAACCAAGAGCTTCCAGGCAAGGAAACAGCGCATAATCCCTCACCGGCAGAGACTTCCTTCTCTCTCGCTCTCTCTCTCTCTCTCTCTCTCTCTCTCTCCCTCTCTCTCTCTCTCTCTCTCTGTTAATAAGCCTCATTGCAACCCCCTCCTCAGAGCGCTGGAATGCAAAGGCAGAAGTTTCAAGAGGCCCAGTTAGACAAGCCTCAGAGTCACTGCACCGTGACCCCAGGGTCAGACACAGCAAGTCTGTGTGTGTGTGTGTGTGTGTGTGTGTGTGTGTGTGTGTGAGAGAGGGGGGAGGGGGGCTGAAGTGTGTCCTAAATATGTGTATACTAAAATCTCTTGGCCAGCTTTGCCACATGGGATCACATGACCTGACCTAGACAGACACTTAACACAGATAAAGCTGTCTCTAGTTATTCTCAGAAACAGAGCATACAGGTAAACGCCAAGCATGTTGGTATTAGTCCATTGTTGTACAGCAAGATAGTCCCTTGGTCATTCCTACAATCTGGTGCCTTTTGGATCTTGTAACTTTTGAAAAAAAGTTAGAATTTCCCATTTTTGAAACATTATTTCAAAGCAGGACATGTTTTAGTAGCAGGAAATCATATTGGTCTAGCTCAGGTATTTCAAATGTGTACACTTCTAGGTGTATCCCATACAAACTGTCCCCCCGCTACACAGTGGTGCATAGACCATATTACAGGGCGGACATTTACAGCTATGGTTTGAGAAGAAGAATGTGCTAGCACACGATGCGCATTTACAGATAAATTCAATATATTTATCAAACATAATTAGAAATTATGAAATTGCATTCATTTGCTTCCTAATCTAGTGTAACAGGGTAGACATTTTATGCTTGACGTCATTGTGAAGCACTACAAAACATTGAACATTTGGTGAAGTAAGGCATGGATGCTATTTGTCTGTCGATTGTTGTTTTCCTGCCTTAAAGAGAGCAGTGTTGCAGGTTGGACAGTGGTTTTAGAGACACAAACCAATTGGATGATTCCTATATTAAATAATGAATCAAATATGACAAACAATAAGTTGGCAGAAAGAGAGCAACTTAGTCAATGTAATGCTCTTTAAAAATGTGGAAGATTTATAAATAGCATATCCAACGGAAGTTGAATGAGCTACCACAGTACCAACTTTGAAAATGCAACTTCTTATTCCAATTCTTGTCCATTGAGAGGTTAAAGAGGAAGACACACCAGAGTGATCTGGGGTTTTGTAACCATCTACCTTGAAACTAGGTGTTTACTTTACAAACCCCCTGAACTGGGGAGGGGCGGCTCCTGCCTCTCTTCAGTCCGATCTATCAAAGTCATAAACAACGCACACAACACACTCGCTCCCAGCCAGGGAGAAATCTGTTGCTGATAGACTAATAACACAGCTCACTGAGTATGAAGGAATGACGCAGAGACAGAGGGCTCAGGCTGAATCTAAACCCTGGGATGAAAATGAGGGACAATTACAAACGGCTGCTTGACTGAGCTCACCCCCATAGTCTCTTACCAATTTGATGAGATGTCAACTCCAAATTAGGGAGAGGAATGATTCCAAACTTTGTTCTCCATTTGGCCATGACTGCAGTTTCCCTGGCAGTTTGTGCTTGCTGTACTATGATGTACTCAATTTAGCGTTCCAATCACATATCTCTTTGATTACCAAATGATTTTATTTTAAGGCACTTAAATTACTTTTAATTTACCTATGCAAATGATAAATATAGAAAACATGACGAAGTATAACAATACTATTGTACACCCTACCTTTCCAAAGCTACATGTCATTACTATTGTACACCCTACCTTTCCAAAGCTACATGTCATTACTATTGTATACCCTACCTTTCCAAAGCTACATGTCATTACTATTGTATACCCTACCTTTCCAAAGCTACATGTCATTACTATTGTACACCCTACCTTTCCAAAGCTACATGTCATTTCAGAGCAACAAGTTTAAATTGTTTATGTTTTTCCTCGCAGCTCACATTCAACCACAATACACTTCTTATACATGTTTTCTGGATTGAATTCTATGACATTTCATGGTAACACTATTCCAGTACAAATCAATGCTCAAGGGTGACATAATCAAATACAATCATAAGATATATATATACTTGATTTAATAAAATCTTGTTTGGGAATTGTAATACATTGCAGTGTGGGCAGTAAGGGAGACGCCAAACATTCTGTCTTACTTACATGGACAGCGCCTGTGTTTGAAAACGTTCATAATTAATACATTTTGGTTTGGCATGATCACAACTAACATAACTCATGGGGACAACTTCTTCAAAACTGTCTCCAAGATTTAGTTCACTGTCACATACACCAGTCAAACTGTTGATATAAAGAAAGGTTTCTTGAGGACAACCTCATAAATACCTTTAACGCAAGTTATTCGCTCCTGTTGCCAAATGGCTCACGGGTTCTACATAAAACCAGATATGCCAAGGGAGCTGGCAAGGGAAACAATGCTCTTAGTGAGTTCCTCTGTGATCTGGGGCGGGAGTGAGGGGAGGGCAAATTAAAAGGGAGAAAACACACTGAAGGGGCTTGAGATAATGATTTATAACCTTGTGGTTTTAAATGAATGTTTCTTCATATGTTAAATGCATCACTCGTTCTTGGGTTGACTTGGAGTAAGAAGCACTTTCTGCTGAATATGACTCTGGCTTTGGCTGAATGGTTAATGGCATGCCTGAGGTCTGGACCAGCCTACTGCCTCCAGCCAGCCCATGACAGGGCCTCTTCCCTTTCTTTCTCTATTTCTCCCTTCCGCTCTCCTTCCCCGACCCTTTCGTAATACTTTCTCTTTAGCACTGCAAGTCGGGGGCACTAACAGCAATACCTGAATGACGGAGTCTTCACACACCTTCTCCAGACACCTGTCCTGAGTCTCTCATCTCAAGTCCATACACTCAGAAATACATTCATGAGCTCGGGCTGTGCTGAGAGGGCACTGCAGCCCTCATGGATCGAGACTCCTTAAAGTTCACTGTGTAGCCCGAGTGAACACATCACAGGGGAGCAGATGTTGCCTCAAAATTACGTATATTGCCTACTGCAATGAGACTGTACAACTCCTCCTCCGGCTGGCTCAATAGGGGTGATCAGAGTCAGGCTGGGGGATGTTAAATCATACTGGACTGTTCTTACTGTATATAATGTTTCAGATGTCTATGTAATTTTTATTCTATTATTCTATTGTCACTTTATTTTGTTGTTGTTGTTTGTGATGTGAGCTGCTGTAACACCTTAATTTCCCCTCGGGGTTCAATAAAGTACCTGTCTATCTATCTATCTATCTATATTCAGTCAAAGGTAAATCTGGTGTTGGGGGTACAACTACAAATCTCATGAGTGGGTCATCTAATGTCATAATAAAAATGACAGTATAGGTCCTAAAAAAGTAACACTTTTTTTTTTATATAGCTTGCTGCATACACTCCACTGCTGTGTCACACCGGCATAACTTTCCATGGGTAGAAGACAGAGTGTGTCCAAAGTATCGTCAATGCCATTCTTGTCCTGTGCAGGGAAATACTGTACAGGCAAATACATTTCTTTATGTCAACTCTTTACATGGATGCCGGAAGAAAAAGGATGTTTCTATGAGACGCATGGAAAGGTGTACAAGAAGCAATGCTACAATCTGAACTCTACCATACAGGTGCCAAATATTTCAGTAAGTGATAGACTCCCATTAGACTTGAGGTAGCTATCATAACAGACAAGCCCCTGTGACCATCTTGCTGTTTCAGTGCTGTATCCTGTTGCAGTCTTATCAGGGGGTAACACCTGGTGTGTCTCTTTATACATGTGCTGATTGCATGCAGAGCTGGTGGCACTTTCAACTCTTTTCAAGGAACTTCTCATAGCCCAGTGGCTCATTATCATAACAGAGTGTGTGTGTGTGTGTGTGTGTGTCTGTCTGTGAGAGAGAGTTAGAGAGGTGACCTCAGTACCTCAATTTCCCTCTTTCCTGAAACTGAGAAATGAGGTAATTGTCACTTAAGGTTCAAGTCTGAACTATGCTGATAGAACATTTGAAAGCCATTGAGAGGGTAGAATAAATTCAAAATGTCAATGAGCCAGGAAACAAATCAAAACAAAATCAGAATGAGTGACAGAAAACACACAACACCTAGTTATGAGACATGCTAGAGTGAGGAGAAAACAGACACTGCACAGACCAATGCTTAAAGAGACAAACCGATTTCCCAGGCACCATAACTAATGGACAAAGAGCTAATCTACGTGAGAAAAGCTATTTGCTGAACATAATTCATTACCGCATTATATAAATGAGCTTCCTCCTCAATGAAGTCAGTGATTGGCTGGGAAGTGGAGCTGCGCGTTGGACCACAGCGCTGGGTGCTAGACTGGTCGTCAGGCTCCCAGTAACGGGGCAGTCAGACACCGCCTTGCCTCTTGTTTGTCCACTGATAGGAGTCTTGTTCAGCCCAGCTGCGTCTCCATGGAAGTGGCACCTTGAGAGGCTCCACTGCTCTACCCCGCCCGCCATCGCTCCATCTCCCCCACCCCTCCCTCCCCTCCCTTCCCAGCGCACCCCGATGTGAGGCAGGGGCTGCCATGAAACACCAGCCCCTGGCACGGAGCCCAGACGGCATTTTTCCTCCTGCGCAACTTTTATCCGACCGTAAAACAGAGCCCAATGAGGGCAGGGCTCTTAGAAAGCATCATTAAGCGCTAAGTGAACAGACAGCAATTTGAGCTACCGTTTCTTTTTTTTTCTTTTTTTTTTACCTTCTATTCTCAAGCTTCAACCAACTAAAGAGGTGTCTGTTGATTGATATTCAGCTCAGGGAAGAAAAAGACGCTTGTGAACAAAAAAGGGAAAATATCTGTTCAGAATGCCTTTGAAAAGAATGCACTTCACAGCTTTCTATTTAGACAATGTCTGCAGATTGCCAACGGCATGAACCTAAAGCTGCCAATGTTTTAATAGCCTTTTGCCCACAAAAGCCAGAGCTGGTGCTGAGGGCTAGATTAATAAATGTATTTTTTGCAAAGTTTCAGCTTGGCAAATCAAGACAATAATGACTCATGCACTAATAAACAAAATAGAAATCTGAATTAATCGAACTGTTCAGTTTGTTGGTATCACATCTTTCAGATAGACAATGGTCTCCTGCCATCTATCTACTTGAACCTACTCGTCTGCTTCTGTGTCCTCCATGCTCTGGCCAATCACTGCACAGCTCACTGCGGCAGCAGCACAATAGGCTGGTGGCAGCCATCACACTGCCTGGCCAGTCCTTTGGAAGCAGCAGACCCAAGGTTATTTACTGCTCATTTATTCAAACGTGTGGTCATTAAACCATAGCTGCAGAGTCACTGTCTGAGGGTACTGTTTCACAGCATCAGATTAATTACAATGTGAACGAATGCGCTCTGGAAAACAAACAGACAAACAAACAGGTGGCAGCCTTCCCCCCTCCCCCATAGCACAGTCTTATTATGCAGAAGCACACAGAATAATGAAATTAAGTGATAACTTAATCATACAAGTAGTCAAATAATGTAGAAATCCCAGTTCCCATAAATTTGATAATTACTTGTGGCAACACCTTAAAGGTGTAACTTTGCTGCCCTCTCTGGCCATACTGAAAATGTTCAAACGTAAATATGCTACGTTTTTGTAATAGCGGCCACTGTGTGCATGTCCATGGAAACAAACACAACGTAAAATAGGTACGTAAAGGACAGTGCTCTACCACACTACTGATTTATTATGGCAATCTTGCACTATTTTAAAGCTCAGATCTACATACTGAACCTTTAATGTAACACCTCAATAATTCCCTCTTTAAACCATATTAAATTACAGGTCACTAAGCTACCCTTTTATCACCAATAATTCTCTCATGTTAAACCACACACCTAATAGTTTATTATTATGAAATATTGCCATAATAATGAGGTAAATTATTGTATTTCACTTCACAACTAACAATCACTGAAAACCACAAACAGGCTGTTTAGAGAACATAACAGTGATGTAATAGCTTTCTCAGGTGGTAACTTGCAGAAACTCAATGATGTCTTTCTGATTCTATGGGAAATGTGAGTCATTGGATTGAAGTACCTATCCAATATGTTTATGAGGCTCATGCCAAGGATATGCATGCATGCTGAGATAAGATAAATGATGATTTCATTACAATATCCCTTATCAAATATTCATGGCTTTGTGAAATTAGGGCACGCACACACACACACACACACACACACACACACACACACACACACACACACACACACACAGGGTAACCCCTGGTATTGTTTGAGACTAGAGGGTAAAACAAGGACAGCTTGCATCTCCACCTCACTTGTTGGGTCTTATGACAACGGTTGGCAAATCAGAACCAGAGAACTAGACCATTGATTTTTAGACAGATGCGATCCAGCCCGGCTAGGGATGGGACAGCGTGTCAGGTGTCACAGAGTGTCTAGACGGTCAGACAATGAAACATCACCATGGAAACGGCTCTTATCAGTGGAGTGTGGCGATCAACAAAGGAGAGAAGTCATGTTTAACAGATACATTCTGTCTGGCCTTTGAAAGTCAGACTAATTTTAAAGAATGGCCCCAAAAGGGATTAAAAGGCAATAATTCATTGAATGGAGAGTGATGGATGCTTCCGTTAGTCTAATGAAATTCTATTTGGCTTACTTTTAGTAGACTATTATTAAGAATATTGTATGTGGAGAATAATTGGAATAAAAAGGAATTTAAAAATGTTGCTTATTTAGTAGCCCCACGCTCCTAGGCTCCCTCATAGAATTGCTATCTAATTACACAGAGCCAGGAGCAAAACAGACAAGTTATGGTTATAAAGTAAAGCACTTTGCCCCATATAAAACAAACAGCAAAAAAAAAAAAAAAAAAAAGGCCTTGTGTGAAGCAAGTCCTTGGCGGGGTTCAAACAGCTTTCCTTATTAAAACAAGGTGCTCAAACGTTCATAATGGTAGACACTTGGGTCTTCCAAGTTTGTCTCTTCTAAGTTTGTGTCTTCTGGTGGAGGTCAAAGAGGGGTGAATGTAGCATTGATCATTTGGAATTACGCTCTTGTGATAGGCGGCCCTGCCTGAGTAACTCAAGCGTCGCCTTCAGGATGCCCTCATCCTGGCGTAATGGCAGATGCTTGGGGTTTCAACGCAGGAGACCCTGGCTATGTTCCAAAATACGTTCTTGCACTCTCTCTAGAGCGTATACGCGCAAGAACGCATTTTGGAACACAGCCCTAGTTTTTCTAACCCTGCATATGTCACACACTTTCAAAAATCCTATGCTTTTTAAACCTGCAGTGCTGCCTCCCAATTCTCCAATCTTCTTCTGAAATGTGCACTTCACCACATGGATCAAAGGAATACATTTGTGTAAGGGCCGAAGTTAAGAGCATACCGTATGCTTTTAAATATACTGTATGTGGGGGAGTGCAGGAGTCGAATCTATGCAAGCACAAGTGCACACTTCAGGGAAAAGGGTGGAGAATTGGGACGCAAGGTGAAGCCGCAGGATGAATCTGTGTTCGAGGAAGCGGAATCTTTCATTGCAACTCCAGCCGTTGCATCATTTATCGGCATGTTTTATACATTTGTAATACATATTAGGCCGATGCATATTTCTACATATGGTTTTATAGCGTCACTCTGTATACTGTAGTGTATCTCTAATAGATTTCCTTCAACTTACTTTGACCTAGCGAACCTCTTCACTTCTGTCTTCTTTTTTTTGGAACATTTTTCTTCATCAGGGGGTCCAGACTGGTGTGGTCAAAGTGGGATGTGAGATACTTCACAGTTCAATGGGAGCTTTCCTTTCCCGGCGAAAATTACGCGCCAACTTTCTCCTAAATCCTGAGGTGCGCATATGGAGGTCGACAGTAACTGCGGTGACCTAAAAGCAGACCCTCCTACAATCCATCCATTGAGGCCTATCCTGCCAATGTAATATTAATATGTGAAAGATATATAAGCTTTTATTAACTGAACACATCAGCGTCTTAGCTGCATCTCAGGTGAACTAATGAGCTGAGTCTTTCTGCTGTGAACCGGTGTTATCATCGAATCACAATACAGCATATTACAACAGGTATCTTAAACCAATAACGATTCAGTATATTACAAAATAGTAATAACACATTCATTCTGAATGCGTCACATATGAATATAACAAATTATCATAGATGATGGTAATTACATTGCTATGCCACCAACTTTACCCTTTAGTGCATTGACGAAACTCCAACAGTCTATAGCCTAATCAATTAAAGGGCCAACTCACCAAATGTTAATAGGTTAAGTGACCAACTTCTGGCTAGTTAACTTCGTGAAAATGGTTGATAATTAATATCATCATCATCATTTGTGACCTCTGAATGTAACTAGTGTTATAGTCATGGTTGAATTAACAAACATTTGTTGGATGATTCTTAACTTGGAAATGCATTGGGAAAAAACATTACCCGTGTTTGAAAAAAACAACAAGAACATCAATAATATTGAGCTGTTCAGACTGTTCATGGTCCTTCTGCAAGCTTAGCATGATCAGGTCCATTGTGGTGCTGCTCAAGTGAAGAGCATGACAATATAATCGTATAATACAAAGTATACTAACATTATGACAACAACACAAGGGGAAGCTAAACATTAACATGGAAACAGAGAACACACGCTGACATATATTAAAGTAAAAGGGGTAATAGATACTTGCATATGTCACTTCAAGAATAATAGAGGCTGACTTAATGTGTATCCAGAGACATTGTGGGATGGTCATGTGTTCGTGTGGAAATAAAGACACAGTGCATCAGACAAAGCAACTATGTATTTGGCCTAAAAGGGCCATAAATAAAATTGTATTCTCTCGATTTATTAACAAGCCACAGAGTGTCCATGGCTGTCTACCACAGCACTTAAAACTTCTCATTCTGGTGCAGTCCACAGGGTCGAGAGACCCACTTGAGATACTTAAATCGCAAGGTTCTCATTTTCGTTGCTTCCTTTAGAAAAATAAAACAAAAACAAAACGTGATAATACTGTACCAAACTGGTGGCAGAGCAGCAGGGCGATCTGTGTCACGCAGAGAGGGGTGCTTAAGAAAACGGGGTAGAGGTGGGGGGCAGAAATCGAACAACAACAAAAAGAAGAAAAAAAAAGAAGAAAAAAAAAAACTACAAAAAGAAAAAAACTCAACCTTGTTTAACAAAGCTGGAGCAGCATGCGCTGACTTTCAATCACTGCAAGATCGCCATGTTTCTACTTCCTCCGCTCATGTTCTATTTTTGTTTATTCCCCCCCCCCCCCCCCCCCCAACAGTCCATTCATTCATTTCTCTGTTGCGTTAGCATTTGCTTCAAAATATAATTGAAATAATTATAATGATAAAACCTATAGCAGCAAAAGAGAAACAGAGGAGCAACAGCTGTAGCGAGCGACCCCTGGTTTATAAGGAAGGCATGGGTTAAAAGAGAGGTCCATGGGTAAGAGCCCGGGGCTGGGGTTGTTGGGGGCTCATCTCCCGTCTGCAGGCACACGGCTGAGGGAGACCATGACTCGACAGTAGCGCTCACACAGCTCCAGGGTGGAGTAGCTGGGCAGCTTGGGAGGGTCGTGAAAGCTTTTGATCTCCGTCGAGCAGTCGAGTAACTTGGGGAGGAAGTCCGTCAGCTTCTCCTGGAGGTTGGCTGCAGCAGAGGGGCAGGACAGAGAGGACAGAGGGAGAGGGAGAGATTATTACCTAGGCCTTGTGTCACTTCAAAGCTCCATCCAGTTCCCCAAACATAGAAATCTTAAGCTAAATATTTTCACAGTGATATCACAAGCTGTTCGTAAGCATGCTTGTCAAGGAAAACAAAGATTGTAAAAATAAGATGAAAGCGTTGTAGTTCTAAGAAGATGTTGCTGGATCTGTTTTCTGTAACCAGATCCAACCTTTGCCTGGAGTAGAGGCTAGGAGTCTCAACTACTTTCTCTGAACCAGCACTTCGGGTCAAATTCTGCCAACACAGGGTGGGGGTATCTAAGAGTTGCCAGACCCAGGTCTGATTCTTATAATCCATCTAACCTATTCAGTGTCCTTCCCTTCCCTTGCTATGGCAGAATCAGCAGCCCCCCCAGGACCACAGATCTATCCTCCCTGGGCCTCTAGGCTATATTTTGGACTCACACTCCATCTCCTGGCCCAGGTAGGAGCACCAGCGGTTCCTCATGTCCTCCACGGCCAGCAGGTCTCTCTCTGTGTCATGGATCAACAGTAGCGGGATGCAGGGCACCACCAGCTCGTTCATGATGCTCAGCCCGTTGTTCACCTCCGGCTCCTCCCCAGACTCAAACATGATGGCTGCATGCTCATTGAGTTTCTACAGGCAAAGCACAAAAACAAACATAGAGAAGTTAGTAGTAGCTCAGCTTGTTTGTCATACCTTTCAATCAAAATAGACTAACATACTACTGACCACTACTGCTAATTTATAGTCATTAGACGACCTCAGTCGTCTGGGAAGTCTGCACCTCAGGTAAGACATTTGTAATACCACACTATGTGGCAGTCATCCCTCAGCCACCGTCAATGTCAAAGAGTGTTCTCAAGCCCGTGGAATTGACGTTGTCCGTGACGTACTTGATGATGCACATAGACCCCTGTCTCCCTGTTTTAGCAAGGTCTGCTGACTCAGACAAACTCCCTGAACTCATATTGGAAAAAGACCTTTCACAGTCCACTCCGGAATTAGGGACTAAGGTGGGATTCACAAAACATCCCAGTACATGAACTGTGTCAATGTTAGCAGTGTTTTCAATTAAAACAGAGCAGAAGGTAAACAGAGTGGCTGGAGTGAGAGCCAGGGTTCTGGCCGGAGATCTGAGATGGCGGTCCAACTTTGCAGAGCTCAGGCGGAGGTTAGCTGAGGACACGGCCGTGTCTCACGGTAATGTGTTTACACTCGCTGGGCCTCCTGCTTCCTATTCCCACTCGGATGATTACATTATGAGCACAATGCCGGTTTAAGGTTACTGAGTGCAGCAGCAACAGGGCCGAGAAGTGGGGCTCTTGGTTCAATTCTGCAGCAGGCCAGTCCCAGGCTGATCCGGGGAAATATTCTAAGCCCTTACGTATAAAACAAGAAACGGGGTAGAAATAAAATGAAGTTGTAGTCTGATCAGAGTATTGAAAATATTTGAATCCTTCCGAACCGAGAGCATTGACTGAAAAATGTTCTATGAAATCTTTATGGGCAATAAAAAGACCAATGCAATATCTCAGCAAGAACAAGCCTATTATCATTTTCTGCATCAATCCTTAGAATTACAGGGAAATGTTCTCTGTTCTGTCAATTTGGCTGAGTCACTATGACCCAGCAGAGTCACTTTGACAGAGGAAAACAAGGATGAGTGAAGAGACCAGGGTGAGAAAGGACTGCTGCTAAAAGTGATTTTCTTTTTCCAAAAGAATCCATGTGACTGAAATTCTGAGCTATTGTGACCTATTATTTTGATCGCAGACATATGATGGCCATTAGAACATAATGTACACAGAATAAGGATATGTACTTTTCATCCTTGCAATAGGTTTGTACCAAATAACTACATACATCCTGTAAGCTTTATTTTCAGGAGAGCTCATGGAGCCTGGCCTCAAGTAGCTTCAAATAAGTGAACATGGGGGGGGGGGGGTTATGTGCGAGTGAGTGATGCCAGTCGCTCACCAGGAGACACTCTCTGCGGTAGTGACCAGTGAGCTCGTCGTCGTGACCTCTGTACGGCCCTTTGACCAACAGCTCTCTGTTGTACTGGTAGGAGTAGATCAGGTACATCAAGGCCTCCACGTAACTGGATAGAAAAAGACAGACAAGGGAGTCAAAAGTACGTAGAAGCACTGAAGCGCACGACCATAAGAAGAGGCAGAGAGCTAAATTAGGTTCAGCTACGTCAATGGATTTTTGATGAAGAGGATTCAAAGCAGATGTGTTGGAGAGATGAATTAAACTAAACTAAACTCAGAATATACACAAATACATGAACAACCATCTTGATCTATGCCAGACTGAGTTCCAGATGAAAGGTACAGAGATTTCATATGATTTGCTGTCCTCTGCAGGTGACTTTGATAAGTTCATCCGCTTTCGAGTCAGGCATTACTAATAATTTGGTAATGATGTACAGAAAACTATTTCAACCTAGAAAAAACTAATCTCTCTTGAATTGGTCGCAGAATACAAGTTCACTCTCTTTGTGAGATGTGGATGGACACTTGAGATAGAAGCTCAGTGTATTTCAATTCATATAGGCAGGGTCTCACCTTTTCTTCTGGAACAGCTCCAAGCCAATCATCAGAAAGATTGTTGTCTCGCGGAAATTCCTGTAGTCTTGATGCCACATCTGGTAACATAGTAGGAGAAAAGGTAATGAGAATGAGGTTGAAGGGATATAATATACAATACATATATATATATAATATACAAGGTATATAAAACCACTGGTAGAAGTTTTTTCCTAGTGGGTTTCTCTGTAGCAGTGGTTGTTGAGGTTGGTTACAACGGTTAAGAGACTGCAACGATTCAACTCTTGCACTCAAATGTATGTTTGTAATACTATATTATGTGGAGTTAACTGTGAAAGCGTCCTATGATGTTCCAGACCAGACATTTTTGAAATAGTCAAAACAACACTCTTGCTCACTTCATACTCCTCCATGTTGACCTCCTCTGGCTTAATAAGATCTAGTTTGGCACGCGCCACTTTCATTATGCCCTTACACCTGAGAGAGTGAGAGAGAGAGAGAGAGAGAGAGAGTGACATTAGTGCAGAGGCAGTGAGTCATCGCAAACTACTCCAGGAGATGAAACAGTACACCGTGTGCCCCTAGGCCGCGACACAGGCTGATGAATCACTCTTTAGTGCTGAGAACAGAGCTGAAACGGTTCTCCGGAGGTTCCTATCGAGGCCACATGCACACATAAATCTAATTATCCAGCTCAAAATAGAGGAGAGAGGAATCAATTTACTCATGAATATGGATTACGGCTAACATTTTCAGTGCATAGATGACAACGTTAAATAGATTGAAAGAGACAATTCAGACAGAAAACTCAGAAAGGTTGTCTTATTACACAGAGAATACTATATATTACTTTTTCTACCATATTCTGCAAAGAGCAGTCCTAGACGGAGATGTGTCACGGTAAGTCATGTGTTACTGGTGCAAATATGAATATATCTACAAGGACATGTTTGTTTTGAATACTCTATAATAATCCACCAAGGAATTTTTGATTTGATTTTTGAATGATTTCAAACAGGTCATATAATACATTGCTGCCCTCTGCTGGTGAATTTGGGCAGTTCAATGACCTGGTGTGTTCTTTTTTGATTTAACAGAGATAACAACAACACATAGTTAATTTTGTTTTAATTTTGTTACTATAACAGATAAAAGTGATAGGAAACTAGTGAACGTGTGTAAATCGTACCGTTCATCAAAGGCCAGGTTCCGGTCAGCAAACTGCATGAGGAGGGTCCTTTCTAGGATCTTCTTGGGGGCCTGGTTCTGGATGAAATAGACAATGGCGTGCTGCAGCCGGTAGTCGTTCTCCGGAGCCGTATCCTCCTGGGCAAACCTCAGCAGACGGGTGTACTCCACCTTGATGGCCTGAGAGGGAGGCGAGGACAGGGTGAATGGTCTCGGAGGACAGCTTCCAACAGCAGAGTGGACATGCAGTCATAACTGCAGATTAAAATACTTTTGAGCGAGACAATTAACTAAGTCTAATATCTGGCTGTGTAAATAGAAAATGGAGGCAGGCTAAGTCAAAGAGAATCATCTTCGATACAAATCACAACCCATCAAAGTAGAGATGACCAGAACATTCAATCTCAGCTCTGATTGGTGATTCATCACACCATCACAAAGGTCAACACTGAAATGACAGGTAAAATGTAATTGTCCAATGAGAGTCATGGACATTCATCATAGTTCTAAGCTCTGAACTTCATTAACTGGAGCACCAAAACATTACAACAACTGCGTAACTGAATCAACACAAATCAAATCTTGAAATGGAATTCCATTGATACTTGGTTCCCAGTGCAGCATTAGTTCTGGGTTATTATATCTGACGTATCTGACCGTTCCTTCTGTTTAGATTCCTTGGCTAGCTGTAGTGTCAACCTGGTTTGTGCTAGTCCGAGTAGCCTAGTCTTTACTGCTAGTTACCTGGATAAGCTAGCAATGATGGAGCTTCAAGACACTGCTTTGTTTACAATGGGCAAGTCACTCTTCTTGCAGCCCCAGCTAAGTTGCTGTGTCTCGTAGCAGTGAAAACTGTATACTGATCCATTGGTCGGCCAAATTAGCATTGGGACTTCAGAGATTAGAACAATCCAGGAACATCAGCAGCAGGAGAACATCAACACCATTGTCTTCCACATCAAAAATGAAATTGTGATAATCATCCTCCTCATCCTTGTAAACAAAACTCAAGGATTAGTTTAAAGTTCTGTGTCTGGGGGAACTATGTTCATCAGGTTCAACGTCATGTTTGGGGACGCTCTGAGAGCAGAAGAAAACCAACTGACTTAAAAAAAAAAAAAGGAAAGACTGAAAATGAGGAGACAGAACTGAAGAGTGCCAGGTGAAAAAGGATGGGAGGATGGTTGCAAAGCATGCAGTGGAACATCGTGAGGGATAAACCGGTGTGAGAGAGGAAAGAGAGAGACCAAAAGAGAGAAGGGATGTACCTTAAAGAAGGCCGCCTCAGGCCCACACTTTTCAAACACACTTCTGGATTTGCCAATGGCCATTATAATACCCTGCATGTTTGGGGTCATCATTGCCTGCCCAGGGAGGGGAAGCATGTTACATCAGTACAAATAGATCCCTGGGACCACCAAGGACCAAAAGTACACTCTGCAGCACTAGGAGAGGGCCATGCAACCCATACATTGCTCAGCAGTCCATGCACAGGTTAGTCACAACACTGGGAGGCACACATCCGACTGTCATTTCAAGGACACGGTCCAGGAAAATACATTGTTCTGACAAGGACAGCCAAAGTGAGAGAGGCAGCCCTGTGAAGGTGAGCGTCCCTGTGGTATAGACGGCCCTGTGGTATAGACAGCCCTGTGAAGGTGAGCGTCCCTGTGGTATAGACGGCCCTGTGAAGGTGAGCGTCCCTGTGGTATAGACAGCCCTGTGAAGGTGAGCGTCCCTGTGGTATAGACGGCCCTGTGAAGGTGAGCGTCCCTGTGGTATAGACGGCCCTGTGAAGGTGAGCGTCCCTGTGGTATAGACGGCCCTGTGAAGGTGAGCGTCCCTGTGGTATAGACGGCCCTGTGAAGGTGAGCGTCCCTGTGGTATAGACAGCCCTGTGAAGGTGAGCGTCCCTGTGGTATAGACGGCCCTGTGGTGTGAAGGAATAGCGACTAAACACAGAGATGCCAAACCAAGCCAGTCCAAACATCGGCAGAGCAGTGACATAATGCTGCTCCATGCAATCTTCGCTTTTTCCAATAAGATATGCAGGCACAATACACATTTCTATGTATCAACAAGAATGCCAGAAAGAATAAGACACAAAAACTGTGCAACACTTTGACTCTTCACATTTGCTGCTGAGATGCAGTTCATTGGTCAGCAGCAAAAAAAACTTTTTGGTGAAGTTGCTGTCCAAGCATATCCCCCAAGTAGACTTCCACATAGATAAGATAGTGCTTCTATTGCCAGGCTTTTCACACACAATTTTCTAAGTTCGTCCAAGACCAGTTTCTTCTACTAGGATAATACTAACCATTGTCTAAGTCCTTCTGGATCTGCCCAAGATTTTAGGTTTGGGTATAAAATGCTAGTGTGCAACTCAGCCTGGCTTGGACAATGCATTAAGATTCACTCAGGTGTGAAAAACCTATAGAAGACTCTAGAGGACCAGCAGCACTCTTCCTAAATCAAACAGGCAAAGACTACAGCACGCTACAGAGAAGACCAGGATGAGTGCTACCTCGTCATCATACCCCCCTGCCTCTGACTCAATGACGAAGGTTCCCACTTGAGGGATGGCCACCTCTACCACACGCTGGGCAGGGGGCGCATCCACAACGGGGGGATCAGACTCAGAGGGAGGGGTGATCGGGGGGTTCACCTGCACCACGGGTTGGGGGAGAGGGGGAGGAGTAGAAGACTGGAAAGAGCGGCAGAGAGAGACACAAAATGGAAGTTTTTCTCTCACAATCTCTGCATAGGGATGAACACAAGTGGCTACTGTGTCGGTACACTACGACAAAACCAAACATTTATGAAATGGGAATGAATGGCGAAAAAACTGAAAGAAAGCACAGATGTGTCATGTGCGATGGTATTGCATCTCTGGACTTTGAGGTGCAACGTGAGTGTGGAAATCGGACCTCTGTGGCTCAGTTGGTAGAGCATGGCGCTAACAACTATATACTGAACAATATATACTGAAAAATGTATGCACTCACTGCAATGTAAGTCGCTTTTGGAAAAGCGTCAGCTAAATGGCATATATATATATATATATATTAAAAGTGAAGTTGACAGGTGGAGTTTGCGATTGTGAAAAGTGATGTGCGTGGTGGTGTGAGTGTGAATGGTGTGCCCAGTGGGTGTACAAGTGCTGTGTTGTCTTGTCTTGTCTTACTGCAGGCAGCAGAGCCTCTGGGCTTCTCTCCTCCAGCTCAGCAGCTGCCTTACAGATGGCCCTCTCTGTGTCCTCCTGCAGGTGCTTGGAGTCGTCAGTGGGGGATGGCTGCTCCATGTACTCTGGGTCCTGCTGGGGGACTGGAGGACAAACAAACAGATACTTAGGATGAATACATCCAGCATATAGTAAAAATAACAAAAATGGAGGAAATGATCTGACTGGGTGACCCAGAGTCTGACCCTAACCCTAACCTGAGTTATCTGGTGGACTGGGCTCTGTGCTCATGGGTTGAGGGGACGCTGCTGTTGTTGTTGTTGTTGCTGCTGCGGCGGCTGTTGCAGCTGCAGCTACGGCCGCCGCAGCCAAAGCCAGTTTCTCCTGCTGCGCCTTGCGTGCCTGCAGGACGTCCCAGTCCTCCAGCTCCTTCTCAAACAGATGGTTGTCATCCTTCACGTACTGCTTCAGGTCAGGAGGGAGCTTGTCCAGGCCGCTCAGCATCTGACCAGTCTCCTTATCAAACTCCTCTGCAGAGGCAGACACACAACAGGCAGTCAGAGAGATAGTCAATGGCTGACAGAGAGAAAGTCAATACGAAAGTCAAAGTGGAGGGGCCCATTCAAGCACAGAACAAGCAGATGTACCTTCTGAGAGGAGGTTGCAATGAGGAGGTAGGTAGCACAAGAGACACAGATACAAGGACACAGAGACATGGGGGGTTTGCGTTTTTTTTCAGGATTGCGTTTTTTCTTCTGGGGAGGAAGGTACCTTCTATGAGGAAGGGCTTCTTGTCATTGATGTACATGAGGCAGTAGGCACTGGCGTTCCTGTAGCCTCCAAACGAGTCCCGCACCAGCTCCTCCCAGGAGGACTTGGTGACGGAGATGTCATTGTACTTCATCCAGCGCCGCTGGTGTGGGTCGTAGATGTAGGCCCAGTAGTGGCCCGCGTTGGCCTGGCCCTCATGGACCAGCACTGCATGCAGCCGGTATGGAACCTAAGAGCACAGCAAACCACCAGAGAATAAATGACATGGCAGAAAATCTCCCATGGTAAATAAAGAGGACAGTGCATCATCCATTTATAGGGATAGTCATTTAGTGGCGCATAGACATATCCTATATTATGTATACATGAATCATTTATTACAAAATATCAGGTGTATGTATGATGCCCTACCCACCTGCATCATGGACTTGTCAGAGTACATGAGTTCGATAGTTCTGTGGATTCTGGATATACTTCCCTGAAGATCTGTAGGCACATAATTAACAAACGATTAGAACTTGCCTATAAGTGTGTGTGTGTGTGTGTGTGAGCTGGTCATGGACAACAGGAGTAAAAACAGGAGGCTGTGTAGAGGTCAATAGTCGGGGGGTGGGAGGGGGGGGGGTCGTACCACAGGTGTCGTTCTCCACCTCGCTCCTCCAGCGGTGCAGACAGCCCTCCAGCACCCTCAGCTCCTCCTCAGTAATGTGCCGTGGGGCGGGGTGCATGGGCAGGTCTGGGGGCAGCCGGGACTGGGTGAAGGGCTTGTGGATGGGCACCCTCTGCTGGGCAGAAGCAGCGGAGGAGGCCGCGGAGGGGGCTGAGCACTCTGGGAGGCTGGAGGGACCCTGCTCGGCTGTGCTGTAATGTCAAGGGGGGGGTCAAAAAGCTCAATCAAGCAGTATTAGGTAACAGGCGTTGCCTGACTGGCAGTCCTGATACGGGGAAACACAAAGAAAGGGTGTGGCGGGTGTGTCATCGCTTGCCTTGGAGCGGGCAGCAGCTGCCCTGTTGTGCCACCGGGGGGTGCAGATGTGTCAATGTCCTCCACTGGAGAAGTGCACACAGGCTTACTGGAGGCAAACTCCATGGCGTACTGAAGGACATCTGCCAGAGGAAACCTCTTGGGGCCGGAGCCATAACTCAGATACCTGGGGGAGAAAGGAGAGAGAGAGAGAGACGGTTAGAGCCTGGACACATTTACAAAGCGTTATTGACTTAAGGAGGTAAACAGAGGTGTGGCATGGCAGCATACCTCTCCAGGCGCTGTTGGAGCAGAGTCAGGTGCTCTTTGAGTCTCCTGATCTCCTCTC
Organism: Argentina silus; assembly: GCF_951799395.1. Taxonomy (NCBI): domain Eukaryota; kingdom Metazoa; phylum Chordata; class Actinopteri; order Argentiniformes; family Argentinidae; genus Argentina; species Argentina silus. The sequence continues at coordinate 26,277,371 of NC_139656.1, read as the reverse complement.
TCTTAATCCTGGTGATCTCTCTATTCCTGTCCATATACCTAATGAAACAGCACATAAATCACATTTGGCCAACTGTAAAGATTTCTTTCATTTCAATGGCAGATAAGCATTCCTCTTGTAAAGTCGTCTCATTCAACTGCATTGTTTGACTCCCTACAGTGATACTAGGGGTCCTTACCTGTCCATGTAAAGCATAGAGGGAAACTCTAGCTTGTTGTGGATCTTCTCAGGTCGACCCAGGGCTTGGTTGAACTCAAATCTCGAGAGTTCAAAGGTCAACACAGGAGGAAGCTCGGTAAACCAGTGCTGAGAGAAAATGGTACAAGAACTGTTTAGCAATAGTTCAAATTATTCATACATTTTTATTTCAATTGAACCTTCCATGGATTAAGTTGAAAATTACCGCATAAATGAGTAGTCATTCAATGCCTTGGAAGCACTTTACATTGCATCTTGGATTAAGTGTGTAATAACATGGTAATAATTACCAGTAACAAAGACAATTACCTTGTTATTACAGGGTAAGGTGGACTTATTGGTTACTTGTGTGATTTAGTTGTGAGGTTAAGAGGGGGCAAGAACAAAATGGAAACAGGTAATGAAGGATTTTCCAGCTCTGATACCACCTTATTTCATAGTAACTACGTTCTCTGTTCATGCATCTTTAATGCAAAACTAATTACATAGAAACTACAGTCCAACTTACCTTGTAATAACAATAATTGTATTTCTTGTTACTGGTAGCTACAGGTAATTACTGGTAAGTACCATGGTTATTACCCACTTATTCTGAGCTATAATGTAAAGTTCTACCAATGCTTTAAAGTATGAAATTAGCTTATTTCACAACTCTGTGTTGTGACATGTTTGTCTGGTGTTGTAACAGTTCTATTGACTCATGTGTTTGTCACATGTCTCTGTCCTTCTGTGTTGGATGTGGTGTCTGTCTTGTGATGTCAATGTATTTTGGTATTTTATTTTTTGCACCACTCTTCAGTGGTTAGGTTAGGCCGGCATTGAAAAAAAGAATTTGTTCTAAACCGACCTGCCAGGATAAATAAATAAAAGTAAAAACGTTCGTTCTCCAATAGCATTTAATTCCCTCCTACATACTCTGCAATGTCAAAGCAGAGCATTTTATTCACTCTCCCTTGCTTGAGACAGCTGTGTGTTGAGCTGGAGACTTCTCCTCCATCACTAAATCAGCCCCACACGTTACAAATCACATTCATTACCTCTGTGCCCTGAGAGGAACATACACTTCTCCTGTTTCATCAAATCTCTCTCTCTCTCTCTCTCCTATTCCAAAGGGCTCTGTCTCACTCCCATCTGTGTCGTGGACTGGTAATTAGCTAGTCCCAGCTGCTGTGGGACAGCCCAGGCAGGGCTGACCCTGGCCATGGGGTCAAAGCCAGGCTAGCAAGGCCACAGGAGGGGGGTCACGGTCTGGGGTAACTCTGTGGGGAGTTAGTCCCCCCACATCTCCTGAATTATTCAAGCTTCCCTCTATTTTTAGTCTCAGATGTGCCGTTTTTGGTGGATGACAGAAAGCAGCTTTGTTCACTGTACAGCAATGTGGTGCAACATAATATCTTCTTTATTCCATTGTTTTTGTGTGTGTGTAAAATGTGTTTCAGCGCTGCCTTCTCCTGGCCTCTCATTACAGATTCATGACGAGCATACATCCATTACGAATATAAACGAATATAATGTCACAACCAAGGGACACCTGTTCATTATGTTTGCGTATGGAGGTGTTCCCCGGCCTCAGCACTGACCTCCTGTCCAGACTTGGCAGAGTTCTCTGCTGAGTGCAGGGACTCGATCTCTCCTTCGATCATGGCTGCCTCTAGACACTCGTGCAGGTCCTTGAAGCCGTTCACCTGCAGAGGGTACTGCCCAAACATCTCCGTGTTCTCAAATTTCTTGCCTGAGGAAAGGGAACACACACACATTTATAAAAAAATAAATAAAAAAAGAGAGAGAAAAAAACCATACAAATATGTTCCAGAGCATTGACACACACACACACACACAAGCACATTAGTGGCATTTCCACTAACTAAATAAACAGGCCATGGTCGGCGGCTGGAGGCGGTTATGCCCTATTATGCATTGCTATTCCTAAGAGGAGTGGCCCCGTGGCCTTGCCTGTGTGTGCACCATATGGGGAGGCCTGCCTGGGAGGAAGTGGGTCAGGCGTGAGAGAGAGAGAGAGAGAAAATACCTATTTCATACTCATTTTACAGCCAGGCTGATTTTCACTAGTTCAGCAGCAGTCATCATAGCCACTGACTATAACTGCAGCACATCATGCTCTGCAGAGCCAGTACCCTGACTACAGCAGTCCAGTACTGACTGACAGACACACACACACACACACACACACACACACACACAAAGAGGGGAGGGAAAGTTAGCGGATATGCAAATGAGGCATTAAGGTCATTTAACAAGCAGAAATGCCGTTGCCCTGGCTTCTGTCTGGCGGCTCTGGGCCATTATTGTCATGCATAATAAGCACAATGTCAATCAGACGTCAAGGTCCTCCAGGATCAATGCGCTGCCCCAGTGCTTTTTACATGTGCCACATCTCATTAAAACAAGGTCACCTTTCATTACCGGGGGCAAGAAATCGCTCTCTCTCTCTTTCTTTCTCTCTGCTGCACCGGAACAGAGGACGTCTAAGCCCTTATATCTGCCTCTCCCTGAACTCACCTCACACCACAACCACAGGGTGGTTAACACGGTCCTATTTTACCTTCCAGCACACCCACAGCCAGGAATCGGCCATAGAACAGCTCCACCATTGGGTTCTTTGGCTTCTCGCCCTCTCTGGGGGGAAAAAATGAAAGAGGTCAGAGTCAAAGCACACAAACACTCATTGGGGTGAGTCACTGCACACACATGCATCACAACTGGTTGGATGAGAACGTTTAGGCCTCTAAGCCATGTGAAATGCCCCCTTCACCTCTGTTGAAAAAAAATTAAATGAAAAAGAAGACCCTTCTTGAATTGCTCGGCTAAGCTGCTAACTAAAATCACATGTAATGTAGGAGAGCACAAAGAAGGGCATATTCTCCGCCGGAGGGATGCACCACACGTGTGTGTTGTTGACGTCTACAGGGTTTTTTTTACCTGTCCTCCTCCGCCTTCATCTGGAAGGCATCCTCCAGCCAGTCCAGCAGCTTGTGGGTAAACTCACTCACATCCTGCTGTTCACACAACAAACAGTGATGGAGACCAATTAGAACAGAGTGTTTAGGGGACAATGAGAGGGGGCCAGGGTCTCAGAGTTAACAGGCTCTAACTATGCCTAAGAGGCAGAACACAGATTCAGTCATTTATAACTTTGTAAAATAGGTCTCAGAAGAGCATAAATGAGGTTTACACGTGGAAACAAGGTGGTTTTGACTCGCTCTACTGAGGGAGTTTGGTAATTGCTGAGCTTCAAAAGGAACTAGCAAGCCCAGAGGCCCTCAGTGGACATCAAGTCTGCCCTCTAGTCCGGGTCAATGCTTCTCTAACCTATTTAACACAGAATAGGCGAGGCGGTGCGGACATGACTGATGAGTACAGTGGTCAGACGGCCGACCCCAAAGGACCTTAACAGAAACATTAGCTCAGCGTTATCGTTTTTGGAGCGGAACAGTTTGGGACATTTGTCATATTACCATTACATTACAGCATATTAGCATACAGGAGGCTAATCCCAGTCGATATATTTCTGCAGAGTTCTGGGGAGTGTCGTGGGCTAGGGATTAACATTATGGACAAGTGAGGTAAAGGATGTCAGAGGGTTGGGGACAGGCCAGCCCAAGGCCCAAGGCTTGATTTTCTGAATCAGCAAAACGATTATGAGGGAGGTTGGGTTCTAATGTAATAATACATTACATTTGTACAGCGCTTTCTCATGGACTCAAAGCCCTATCATTATCAACATTCTGGTTTAAAGTAAAAGAGATTACAAGCAGTTATTGGCGTTCCTCAAGGGGGAACGGGACATGATAAAATTGATTATTCTATGAAAGAAGAACTTAAAAAAAAAAAAAAAAAAAATCACAGTCAGAGCTTTAATCAATGTTTTCTACATGAGCCCTCTCTCTTCAAGAACTCTGACATCACAGGCCGTTTATTGCCAAAGGGATATGAAACAATGTGGAAAAAGTCATAATGATGCCCATACGCAACCATCCACTTACTGACGATCTATGATTCAGTTGTTGTTCTCAAAGCATAAACAAAGGCAGATGTCACTGATATTTATAGTTATATCCTATTAGACATTGGTTAACATGAGTCACTCAAATTCCTTGCTCAAAGGCATAACAGCAGTGTGGCTCCAATCATAAATTAATCTAACTAGCCTCCCCCCCCCCCCCCCCTCAGATTACAGAACTGGATCCAATAATTGACAGAGTATCACCATGGCTGGTAGACTAGACGGGGGGATGTTTACCTGCTGAGACTCGCTGGACTTGAAGGCGTCTTTCAGGATCTCCACGGCGCGTAATGGGTCCACGTACTTCCTCTTGGAGCCCACCATAAGGGAGAACAGGTTCCTCAGCTCCTGCATGAATGGCAGGTTTCTGTGCTCCTACGGGAGAGAACCACACACAGGAGATGTTACCATGACAACCCCCATCTGAAATGTTCTCCCCTCCGAAACCTCTCTCTCTCAATCTCCTCCAACAGTTTCTTTTTCAACCATCTCTCCGATTACTGAGACACGGACACGTTTCTGACACGCTGAACGCCAACGGCGGTGTGTCAATCAAAGTATGAAAATACAACAACATGACTCATCTCCCAACGTATGTAAATCAGGTGAATATTTTTGTTTTCTATTTAGAGCCTTGTGACTGTCAGCTGGTGTGAGTTCGGACAGTCAAAGGGAGCTCCCAAGATCACAGCTGACAGACACTGCTCTAGAGGGGACACAAAGGGGCTTTACCACAACCACTAGTAATGAGTGAGGTCAAAATTGCTCGTGTTTTAATACCAATGTGTTGTTGGCAAAGCTCCATGTGCGCCACAAAAATGGGACACTCCAATCCTTTGACCTAGTGGATGAATAAACCTCTGCACTGGTTATCTCTGGGCTCGAGGATCACGAATATTGATGACAGATTAGGGCCTAAGCCCTAGAAGTGCCCCTCCGTTGGTTGAGGAGTGGCCCAGTGATATAAGACTGAGGGACTAAGGCCCAAGATGTATGGTGCCATATTGCAACTGCAGAGGCTTAGGCCAGATTAACGGCTGGGTGCTAACCCTATGGAGGCTCCACGGGGGGAGGTTGGGGAAACATGCTATGTTGACAGGGCAGAGATGCTGTGGGGAGAGACTACAGCTGCTGCAGTGGGGAGGGGAAGCTTAGCCACTCTGACTCATAAGAACCCTGCAGCAAAGGGCCAGGGTCACTGTGGGTGAGGTGTGTGACAGGGGGGAAACGTTGAGGCTTTAGAGGGCTTCATCAAACACTTCACTCCAGCCTGCGTGACTTGTGGCTGGGTCTATAGGCAGTGAATGGACTGGACAGTCCGGGAGCGCTCTAAAACCCTGTCACCTGAGGGGCCACACAGCCATGAAATAGAGCTGTAGACCAAGGCATTGATTTTCATCCCAGGAGGTTGTGTCACTCTCCAGAGGGCCAAGCCCTAGCTATGAGGTTAAGAGGAACACTATCTGTCCTGCTGAAGAGCCACCACACACACAGCTCTGCAGAGAGAGACAACTCTAAGTATTTTCAACACACGAGGGAGTTTTTTCAGTGCCACTGGCTCCATTGCTTCTTGCTCAGAGGGGATTTGGGCCAAAGCCTAACTGCTGAGAGCAGGTAAATATGAGTTGGGTGGGGGTGGGGGGGTGGCTCACCTTCTGGTTTCGAGGCAGGTCTTGGACTCTTGCAGGAGGCGAGTAGTGAAGCACCAGTCTCTGGAACTCCAGCAGGTTGAAGAGAGACTGGAGAAACAGAAAGGGATGAATGCCTTATATCTAAGAATCGTCACGTTAAGCCACATTAACTCGGCTGGTGTAGATATTCACATGATCATTACTTCTGACTTGCAACTATATACATATAATATTGTACCCTATTGCTCCTATCCATGCTGTTTGAGTGCAATAATGAATACAGTCAAATGTTAGGTACGACTTGACGTTAGAAGCCATGTACTATGAGAACAGAGGTTTTTTGTTTTGGTTTGAAAGTTTAGAAAATAAAAAATTTGTTTACTTCTTTCTATCACCTGCCTTCAGTAAATCTATAATTCCCATAACAGACATTAAAGCTCTGACTGTGCTGTCGGCTTAAGGAGTCACATTACACACAGGGGCCAAGGACCATGTGACGGTGTATCCAGTGTTCATCAAGAATTTCAGCTCAGTTCACTTTCTAGCAGGGGCTCTTTAAGGTGAGGACAACAAATCCAATCCTTATGACAGATATGAGAGTCTCTCCCTCTCTGCAATTTCCATCCAATGTTTTGCTCTGCCAAAATGGTTTCATAGTAAATCAATTGTAGTAAATCACTAGGTGTGTGAAGACTCGTTTGGGCTGTAGTTGTCTGGCTCTTCACCAAACTATCAGAAAACTGATAAAAAATTTAAATTTAAAAAATTTAAAAAAAGTATATGCAAGAAATCACTATCCGATCTGTGGAATTCAGGCGTGACTTTTGAACCAACCTAGCAACTGAACAATGCAACCTAGCAACACAATACAAAACCTTGTTTGTAATTGGCTAAACGGTCGAACGGACTGTGGAAAGTTCTTTTTAACTTTTTTGGTCTATAAAAAAAACTGCAAAAATGTAACGGACACAGACAGACACTTGTTATCTCCTTTGTCCTTTAACAGATGACTCCCATAGAGAAACCATCGGCTCAATCCATAATTAACGGATAGCAGTATGGTTTGGTGTGGCCGGGGCCTTAGTGTGCCGTGTTCTTACCTGGATGACGGCACTGAACCAGCAGGTGTTGCCGACGTTCTTCAGACCCACGGGGCAGTTCTCCATCCTCTTCCTGTCATGGGGGTTGGGCGAGTCACTCCACACCTCAGTGTGTGTACGCTTCAGGCTCGCCTTGTTCTCCGCGATGCTGGCCTCCAGGACCCTGCAAAGAGCAGAACACGTATAAAAACCTCTCTTGCACCAACGGCAATGTATACATCCTCCTATTCGGCTTTTAAGTCCTAAGAAACTAAATGAACCATTTCCATGTCGGAAAAAGCTTCACCCAAACAGAAACTACTACTCCCTGAATGCTTCTCATCTCCTAACAACCAATAGTAACGGTTGCGCCGCTGAGCCCAATTAAAAGATTTTATTTGCGCACATCCAAAGTAGTCACAGGAGCGGTAAATCACCTGACGACCGTTTTTTACTAAATCACTAGAGCAGCATAAAAGTTTGAGAGGACATTCTTCTCTTGTTAGTGTTGCCGAGCCCACCTGCTGATGGCCTGCTCCTCGTCGGTGATTCCTGTCTCCCTGAAGGCACGGCTCGACTCCTCCAGGCTGAGGGCGATGGCCCTCTGAAGGTCATCTTTGTCATCCCCAGTCAGGTCGATCACATCTGAAACAACACCCAGGCATAACTCCCACTCTCATGTCGGTAGATTTCTCAACAGGGCAAACGCAAGGGAAGACAATATGGATCCTTTTTTCTTTTTTCTTTTTTACTGCTGCAAAGACTTCACAGAGAGCAGGGGGATACAGAGCCAATGATATGACAGAGGTATTTACAGTGAGTCATCCAAATTGTAAAAGGGTTAACCACAAAATGATTCCTGTTCCATACTAGTCTCAGTCCCATAGACTGGTTTACTTTTTCTCATTTGATACTAATCCTAGGGAGGGAGAGAAAGTTAATTAATCAGGCCATTGTATAAAAGTCAAGAGGGCCTGTTGAGGATATGACCTTCTCCGGTGTGCCTGACAGAGAAGGATATGCCTCTCCAGTCAAAGCAGGACCTCTCGTGCATGACTCAAACATTCCTCAACGATGATACTGTGTCATTTCTACAAATACCCCCTTGTTTTTTCTAAACCAAAGCCAGGGGCATTTCCGTAACCACCCCGTCCCTTCCAGTCCTTTCCACATTGCCAACTGCTCTCTTAAAAAGTTCCATGACTTCAATGCTGCTACAGAACCCTTCTGCCCTACCTCTACAGGGCTAGGCTTGCCCGTGGCTGGGCTGGTCTGGGCGGGATACTCACTGGTGTCTGCCTGGCTGCCCACGCTGATGTATCTGTCGTTGGCAACCTGGGTGGTCTGGTAATAGGTGGCCTCATCCTGCTGAGGGACCTTGGCGTTCTTCTCTGTCAGAAAGGCCACTGCCTCCGCCAGGTCTCCATTACTGACCTGAGGAGCAGAATGGAGTCATGGACCAGTCGATCAAATCCTAATTAGCCTATAAGATGGGGCTGGTTCACAGCTTACACTACTGTATGAGATGCCCTAACCATACAATTACTCAGAGGACAACCGTGTCATTTCAATGGTATAATACAATATTGAAATGCAATCCTGCAAATCATTATCATCTGGACAAGAGGAAGATGAGAGAAGATTATGTCTAGCTATACAACAAACAGAGCAACAAGATATCGCAAAATATGAGATCCAAGAAGAGGTGACTTGGACAGGGAAATTAGGGAGCAGTGTGCGTCATTCTGACATCATTGTAACAAAGTGCACCCAGAGGGCACGTGTGTGTGTGTGTGTGTGTGTGTGTGTGTGTGTGTGTGTTAGGTACCTGCAGGGCCTGCTGGAGCAGCTGGACATCTGTGGTTCCTGTGACCTCCCTCAGCTGGTTCAGTAGAGTCTGCTGGTGCTGTTAGGAGTGACAGAAGACACACACACACAAACACACACCGGTCATCACAGAGAAAGAGGGCAAGAGAGAAGGAGAGAGTATAGGTCATCAGAGGACAGAGAGAGGACAAGAGGATACACATCAGCAAGAGCACAAAATGCCAGAGCTACTAGGCTAGCTGGTGTATCAATGCAAGCACAATGTTTTACCACATCCATGCAGGCCTTTTCTCAAACACTGCTCACTAGAGACGCTTTAGTTGGAGACTGCACTCGTGTCTGCCCTGCTGTCGGACGTCAACCCCAGCTGGGGTGCAAGGGCTTACCACACACAATACTGTCCACCAAACAATGGTCTAGTGCATTACATGGCCTGACCGAGGGCACTCACAACAAAGACCGAGTGCACTTACTGTCAGGACCTGAAGCAGAGGGCACTTTTCACTTTTCAAAGCACTGGGATAGTACAGTATACTTTTATAGGAGCTGTTTTCAAAGAAGCCATGGCCCATGTTCAGCAAAATGAGTACAGTGGCCGAGTTCTCCACTTGTGCCCAGCTTCCAACCTGGCTAAATACAGCTATTTTCATGAGGTTAAGTGAAAGTGTTTCACCCTGGGCCATTTGTTTTCACAGGCCAATAGAGAGAGGGAAAACCGAGTTCGCACCTCTGTAACAGCACATAAATAATGCACCAAGCCCTCTTTGGCCCAGCTCCCATTGAGGCTAGGCTACAGATCTTAGGATGGTGAGGCAGCTAGCTGAGCCAAGCTCTGCCCAAACAGAGAAAAATAAACTAAAACACTCCTCCTCAGACTGGAATTAACAAAACAAATAAAAAAACAAAAAACATTATGGGCATCTCTCTTGATAATCAATCAAGATTATCAATGCTGTGTTCAATAAACAAACCTCATCACAGCAGAGCTTTCTTGAGGACAATTTCCACTCATCCAAGTTTTAACCACCTCATGTAAATAATGACAACTTTAGCAGACTGTCCACTCAAGTCAGATCTGAAAGATAATTGTAAAAGGATAGAAAGGAAACCTATGACAACTGTAAAAATGTTCACATTTATGGACATAAGGGAAGGTTATGATTCAGGTTGAGAGGGGTCAGGCACTCAGGCCCCTGACAAATTGTAGTCAGGACACTGAGGCGCGCGTACGCACACACACATTCTGCTCCTCATGTGGCATGTTTAAAGCGCCTGTCTGTCGCACTGCTCATCTCCCCTTCCCAGACTGTGCCAGTGAATGACACCACTGGGGCTTAAATGAACCGCCAGCCACACTGACTGCTTGGGATGTCAACTCTGAGGCTTTACAACAGGTTAAAGGAATGAGCATACCCAAGTCTTACAACACCAGCTCACATGAGTAGCCTGTATCATCATGACTTGCAAACAGGCATATGTGTCAGACATATCAAGAGACAGTCCTACAGATATGCCTAGTCATTCAACACTATATTGCATCTATAGCTGGCGACTTTGGGGAATTTTACAGCAAAAGAATACCATATGTCCATGACCATGCCACAACAGGCCATACTCATAGCATATCTGTCTTAACAGCAACATCACAGTTACACAAGTAACCAATCTGAGTTGTGCTAGAATGATAATTCCATTAATTTACTAACTGGATGGCTTCTGAGACTCATCTTATTGACAGACATACCGGTCAAAATACATGTGTGAGCGTCACCTGTGAAAGTTGGCTAACCACAACCACAGAGAAACTCGTCACCGTCTCCGCTGGCAGATGACTGCACGTAAACAGACATATCACAACAGTAATATGATACACGAAAGCAAACTATCAGGCACACAGCCAGATTAGCTAGCTAGCTATGAGGGAGGCCAGTGTAAGCTGACTGGTGGTGTGGTGAAGGCAGCTAGCCAACTAACTACTCATTCGATCAACAGTCAGCTGTCATTTTATGTTATTGACAGAGCTAACGAGCTGGATGAAGTTGCTGTGCGCCATCATCAGCTAGTTGGCTAGTTCATCATGACACAGTCCTTCTGTCTGTCCGAACATAACCGCAAGTTAGCTAACCAATTTGCTGACTTAGTTGACAACACACTAGCTACCTTGCTATACACTTGAACGTTAGTGTAGGCGTGTCAAATTGGCTAGCTCGCTAGCAAAACTAGCGCAGCTAACTAAATGTGTCGCTAGCTAGCTAGTTAGATAACAATCTATCTTCGTGTTTTGGTTGACAATGCTAGTAGCTAGCTTGCACGGCGATTAGGTAAAGATGCATGTTGTTAGCCTAACTAGCTGTTAAGACCGAGAACTCGAGTGGGACAGTCTAAGGATCTAATACCACACTTGAAAACAACCGACAAGCTAGATTGCTAACTTTCCCTGCCAATTTTACTAGCAGTAGCGAGCTTTGCAGGCGTAGAACGAAAACATTGATCACTATGTGGGCTTACCTTCTGAGAATGCTGTTGGAGGACATTCTGCTCCACGGTCATGGCCGGTTGATAATTAAACGAAAATAAATTCAAACAAATGCACAAACACCTAGTTACAACCAAGTGAAATAAAATAACAGCTAAGACGTCCCCCTGTTAATCACGGGCGCCATGGGAAATGCAGGCATGGAGGGGAAAAACATTCACGGCCAGTACTCTATTGCTTCTCTGTGTTCGATTAGTCGTGCCTTGTTGAACTGCATTTACGTCAGGGATCTAGCCCTTTAGAATGACGTAATTTTTAACCTTGCATACGGTAGTGATACAATCTGAGAGGTACATGCTCTTTGATAAAATACTTTCTCTTTCCATTTCTCCCAATATGAAACCTAGGATTCATAAACAACATTCAACTTGATTTTGTTGATACGTTTTGCATATTGATGGTTGATATTATTTCTGTGATGTGTAAGGCCAAAGCAATGCAGCCTTGAAAAAAAAATTATTTGAAGATCTGACATCATAAGGTTACAATTCCAAATTATATTAGACCAGGGATAAAAAAGGTGACATTGTTGAAACTATTTTCTCAGACGACGGCAGGTGGATCGTTATTGTTTTGAAACTGGACAATGCCATGTTTATAGCTTGCAATGTGTATGGGTAGCCTATAATGTGAATGCTTTGAATCTATGTTTTTAAAAGTCTGTAAAGCTGTATTAGATATGCAAAATAAATATGATAGGGCTTACTTGGTTAACTTTTTTTTATAGAAAGGGCCTATCCTCATTGGAATAATACATCTTCCAAGCGTTTCATTTAGTTATGTAATGACCTGCAAGTCATTGATGCATGGCGGTACTTATATCCAAAACATGAATATAAGTATACATGGAGTAATAATTCACGGTCTCACAAGTCAAGAATAGATATTTGGCTAGTACCTCATGTTATGATGTACTACGTTTCTGAAATATCAATTTATTGCGCTCCCTTATCCGATAACACCGTGATTTCTATCTGGCTGACTGGGAATTCCAACAGTGATAAGAAAATGCGTGGGTATTGGAAATTGGACACGTCTTCTTGAGGACAATATTTTCGTTGACCAAGTGAACGCAACTGCCTGTATTTTGGAGGATCTGAACATCAGTTATATTCAAAAATGGGAATATTTTAAATATTTAAAAGTAGGAGAAAGGGAAGACATCATGATAAAACTGAATAGGTTACTGACTAAAAATGCACCAGAGGTCAGTAGAGGAAGAATCTGAGTTGTATGTACTCCAAATGGAAATTGTCAATCTTTACATAGATCTAACTAAAGGGCATGTGAAATGGGCTTGTGAGATCCAGGGCAAAATGGTTAGAAGAAGAAGGGGAAATACTTGCTTTTCGGCGCTGGGAAAAAAACCCATTTTAAAAGAAAGTCTATGACAGCACTGAAAATATATGTTGATATTTGTATGCATCCTTCTTAAATATCATACTTTGTTCATTATTTTTAAGCAAAACGTTATAACTCTAACTATGACAAAGGTTAAGCAAGATATATTCTAGAAAGTGTGAAGGATTTCGCCCCCACCAACTTCAGAGAAATCTGTGAGGAAGACTTTTCCATAACATAGATTGCAGATGCCATTTTCAGATGCCATTCAAAGGCTTATCTGTTGAGATTTGTGTTACATTGTGGGATGTCATTGAAATGCCTTTGTATTAAATGTATCAAGTGTATAATGTGTAGAGAAAGAGGAAATGTGTGCTTCCATGAAACAAGGTCTTATTACATTGATCCCAAAGTCAGACAAATCTTCTGGATATTTTTAATCATGCACATTATATAGACTCTGAGACTCTTTTCCTCTTTCTAGATTTTTACAAGGCATTCAACACTATAGAGCATCAGTTCTTATTTCATGCGTTAGAGCAATTTGGTTTTGGCGGAAATTGTTTGAAGATTGTCAAAATGCTTTATAAGGACATCAACAGCTCTGTGATTCTACATTTGAATACTTCAAATATATTTTTCATCAAAAGGGGTGTGTGACAAGGGTGCCCAATTTCCCCTTCCTCTTTTTGATAGTTGTTGAATTGTTATCGTTAAGCATCTTCAAAGACCCAGAGGTTAATGGTATATCCATTTTTGGGAGAGAGATAAGGATTTCACAACGGGCAGATGACATAACATTGTTTCTGAAGAACAAAGCAAATCCTCAAAGTACTTGACATAATTGATTCTTTCTCAAATGCTTCTGGTCTGAGGATGAACTTCGCAAAGTAGTAACAATATTGTTAGACAACACATGAACTTCTCCCCAAAACTTAAGAAAGCAAAGATGATTCTCATCATTCATTACAGAGACCTTAGGGTAGTGTTCTTTTGGTCAAAGCAGAGGGACTATCGCACTTTACATACCCAACTTTCCTAATTTGTACATGAGTCCACCTGCAAAGACATGAATAGATATTAAACATAGCCAATTATATTTGTACATAATCAGAAAAATCTGTAAAAATTATAAGAAAACAATATTTAGGTGGCAGTTCACTGGTGTCAATACAGTTCATTTTCATGAAGAAATCATTTTGTCTTTTTGCCATCAGTTGGTGCTGTCCTATATTCCACTGGTTGGATCTTCAAAGTCGCCTGTTTTCCCAATCTTGGTGGAAGGCTTTGAACAGTGATTGAGCTTATCGGCAAGCAGGAAAGGGTTAAGGTTGCAGCTCTGAAAAACACATTACATGAGAGAGGGATGCAAGACAGAGAGAGAGAGAGAGTTAGCGGCTGGTGCTTGCAGATGAATACATCAGTAGTAGGGCTTTTGAGACATTGAGTGGGCTGAGCTGTATGGTAAGCCTCTTGCTCAAAGTTGCGGTGTGACCTTCTGAGTGGGATGAAGGTCACCTGTGTGAGGTACTGTAGCTGAGAGATGGGTATCAGGTGGCCAACAATATTGTGCTACTTATCAGAAAGGATTTTAGCCATTTCAGATACAGGAATATAAAGGCGATTTGTGAATCACTGATTGATAGAATGTCTTAGTATAACTACTTAAAAAATGTAGGCTACTGTAAAATAGTATAGTATGTGTATGATGGGAGAGAATACACCCATAGTTCATTTAAGCCCAAATGCAAAATGGTTTTTGATATGGGCTGGTACAACAATACTGAATGACACTACAGTCTACCTGTGAGACACATGTTGGGCTTGGCACTGGCTTGTCCGTGCTTTGGATGGAGAAGTCACAGGAGAATCTGGAGTGCTGAAGCACAGCCGCCATGTCTGCATCCACTGTTACCTCAATGTCTCTCTACAAGGGTCATGCAGAGACAAAGCCCATCAGAAGTAGTTTAGAAGAAACATCATTGACCAAGATATATACATTTCATATATACAGTACATGCCATATCTAGCAGGGGGGATGGATACCTTTCTTTTGCCTGTGATTGTGTGTGTGTGTGTGTGTGTGTGTGTGTGTGTGTGTGTGTGTGTGTGTGTGTGTGTGTGTGTGTGTGTGTGTGTGTGTGTGTGTGTGTGTGTGTCTGTGTGTGTTTATGGGTGTTTGGTGTGAGCACTTTACGTTTATGTTTGCGTGCTTTAGAGTATGTCACTTTATTCCAGTGTCTTGCATGCTGTCAGTGAAAATGAATTTTCTCCTTCATTGGACACACACCTCAAAACAATGTATTGTGTCAAACTTGAGATGGTCAGGATGATCAGGGACTGTTCCTTTGTAAGCCACCACAGCATTGCTGTACTTTCTATTTTTGGGTAACTTGAAGAGGCGGTAAGTTGCAGAGGCATATGTGATGTCAACTGTGGGAAACAAAAAATCCATATGTTTTCATCTAATAGTTCCTAATGGGTTGAAATTGTTATCATAGAATCATCCAAGTTCATAAGAAAGATTACATATTGTATGATAGAGGACATACAGAAGTAGTCTAATCATGGCAACTGAATAGACGCTTATAGTTTCATATCGTAGTTCTATTCATGAGATGCAGACATGGCCATTTGGAAACAAAATATCCGGTTTGCTAACCAAGCAGTCTTACTTGCTTTCTTCTTTAGCTCACTGTTGTGGACTATAATATGCCTTGCAGTGACCAGGTAAGGAATACTGAAGCCCATTTCGTGCACCAAAGAGATCAGGTCTAGCCAGTAGAGGGCACCACTCATACCCTCTCCTTTAAAAAAACAGAAAGATTACATTATTGAGAATTCCCCTGTCCCTCATCCAGCCCCCACCCCCACCCCCACCGCCACTGCATCCCACCCCTGTGTTGTTGATAATTTAATGTAACTAGGGCAGTGTTCTCCCATTGGCTCAACATCATAGGGGTTTGTTACAAGTTGTAAAAAGGATCTTTACATTTGCAATGGTCCCATTTGCAGCCTAATTATTCCTGTCAGATGGCGTACATAGACATTCAGATCTGCCCATTTTTATTCAATATAGATAGATAGTTAGATACTTAGTGAGTTAGATAGATAGATAGATAGATAGATAGATAGATAGATAGATAGATAGATAGATAGATAGATAGATAGATAGATAGATAGATAGTTAGATAGATAGATAGATAGATAGATAGATAGATAGACAGACAGACAGACAGACAGAGAGAGAGAGAGAGAGAGAGAGAGAGAGAGAGAGATAGATAGATAGATAGATAGATAGATAGATAGATAGATAGATAGATAGATAGATATCCGAGCACTCTTACCCCACAGAACTGGGTCATGTTTTAAATGCTCAGGAACAGCCTTGTTGGAATATATGTCACTAAAATACAATTCACCCCCCTCCTGTAAATACATACAGTATCACATTTCCATTTGACATTATGGAAGCATTTTAAGTCAACAAAACTTAAGATCTCAAGATCTCGTGAAAATTAGGAATTAGTCTTTTAGTCTTCCGCAACAAAAGCTTTTCTATAATTGACATAGAAATTGTAGAAATGCTTTGTTTTATTTAGGTGATTAATTTGCTGACAGTCATCATGAAATAAGTGATTTACAATAGTAAAATCATACCCCCATACAGTATGAGCAAAGATTTATTGTTTGTCCAGCAGATGGCAATATCGTATCTGATTTCAAAGTGCAGGTTACATAATTTCAGCATCACATACAGTACTACCAAGAAAAATGAGGAAAAGCAAATGATTCATGAAAATGATGCCACTTTGTAAATCAAGTAGCATTGTAAATCACACAATCTCGTTTCCAATTTTCAGCACTGCTACTTAATCAATATTTTATACTTTTATGTGCGCATGCTGAAATATTGGCTGACCACCAGAGAGTGTGAAGGTTACCTTGAGCACTCGGAAGGCCTCCCTGAGAACAGCTCTCTTGTCTGGACACAAACATATCACACAGTTTGACCTAGAAGCAGGAGAGACATCAGTCAGGACATCTGGGAATCCGTCAGGTAACCAATCAGTGGACAAATTGAGAAATCAATCGCTGAGTCAATCAGCAAATAAACAGTAAAAGATAAGGCCTTTCCCCTAGACTCTTAGCTGAAAGAGGGAGTGTCATTTGAAGAGTGTTGCATGTACAGCTCTACTCACACTAGGACATCTAAGGAGCCACTTTGTATCCCCGCCTCATCCAGTCTCTCCATATACCCCTGCACGAATATGGTGTTGGGCTTCTCATAACCATACTTCTCTTTATGGTAGCAGATGTATTTACGTGATGCCAGGATCTGGGTGAAGGACATAGTATGAATATCATTAGCGTCTCTTTTGGAGCAACACATTAGTTACAGTGCTGAAATGTTGTGGAACTCTTATCACTGCACCAGTTCCTCTGTCATGTCGATGCCGATGACATGGCCACTCCGGCCCACCATTCTGCTGAGGATGAAGCAGTCCCTGCCGGAGCCACTGCCCAGGTCCAGCACCTTGCAGCCCTCCAGCTTCTCAGGAACCACTAGACCACAGCCAGAGTACCTACAACACAGGAGCACCCTTCATGATGATGAACACATGAAGCAATAGATCAATCAAGATTATCGGGGCATACAGTAGCATGAGGACAGTAAAATTAGGATTTTTATAAAGAAAGACAAAGAAGAGATAATACTGAAGTTTACTTTTTTTAATAGAGGCTAAAGCATTGATTTTGATTGGTATGGCTAGCAGTGAATACTATTTTCCAAATTGGAAACCTAGCACAGAAAATGTTGAGAAGAAATTGTCAATGGACTTTGCATACTGTACTTTTTGCAGACTGTGGGATGGATTAGCTGAAGTGCATCAAATGCGCTCTGGGCTATCGGAGTGGATGGTACCATACATGAGGCACTGGTCTTTAGTTCATCCTTAATCTCCAGACGAGACACATAGTATCGCTGTAGTGAAGAAGATATCACAGTGTCACAGTGAGAAATCAGGATGTCTGATTCAGACATTCAAAGATCAGGTACATCAGGGACACATCACTGTAATCATAGTATGTTAACAAGGAAAGAAAATAGCATACTGTACCTGAACGTATTCATGCACCAAGGTTGCCATGTTGTATTGATAACTATTTGCCCTTAGACTGCTGCCAAAAACAATGTTTTATCTTTCACACAAAAAGTCACAAAAAGTATAGTCTACACTTCTGCACACATGGCAAGCCAATCCGACAGGATTTTCAGCTACTGATTAATAAAGATATACTGTGTACACATCCTACCATTTCTGTAATTTACTGTATATGTTAGCTCACATACTGAACAGTAACAATGCTATTTTCATCAAAGTATACAGTAGCTGGTAGCAGATCTGACTAAATGACACTGCTTACCTTTGCTAGAAAGACCTCTTCAATGTTGACGTCCCTCTTCCCATCTCTGCATTTATTGAGATCTGAGGGTAAGGTGAGTATTGATTTTATGACAGATGAATGAATGAACTAGTTAAAGCCAGCATTGTTTGGACAAAGGGCATCCTGCAAAGTCCTATGTCCAGTAAACACCATCCAAACCTGATGTTACCAGACGTTTGGACTTTGAAACCTTTACCACTTAACCCTGTGAATATTATGAAACAAACTATGGTTTATGTTTTTCATTGATTATTTCATCCTATATTTGAGTGTTTTCTGCATTGATATTGTTTTGGGGCTTTACTTTTTAAAACACTGAATAAACTATACTTAATGTTCCTCCTGAGTCACTTTGTATTAGGAGTAAATGTTATGTTCTGTATTTGTGTCCTGTCACCTCATGTCCCACACATAATTGTTTTTGGACATCTTACAGTCCAATGCTTAATGACAGAAATATGTGAGTTATGTGAGCTGAAGATGCCTCAAAATCACCTCTGAATGCCAAACGCAGTAATGTTTGGTCACTGTCCCTTCAACCATGGAACTGAAGATTAGCAACCCAACAGAGTTAAATTTGGCATGTTTCCCCTAAATGGCCCTTGGACCCCACAGCACAGAGTTCACATCTCAATCTGGTCTCAGCAAGACCTGTTGACACTGAACCGCCCTTTCTCATACGAGTGGGGTTTTGAGAAATATTTACTCTGAAAGTTCATGACCCCAGAGATCAACACAATGTTGTCATGAGTGGTGGAACACACAGACAACCACAAGAAAACACATTTCCTCAAGATGAACTGAAATTCAAATGAATTAATCATCTATTGTTTTGTTTTTTAGGTTTATAGTTAGGATAAAGAGGACATAGCCACAGTGAAGCAACCATATCACTGTTCTGGCTAAGTTAGATTCTTCTGTGTTCAATTTGGCTTGGAGGATTGTAGATTTCCATAGAAAATCTTTAGAAATGATTGAGTGCATTTGTAAGAATGTCTATAAAAAGATGATTTTAGTGAGAGTGCATGTAAAGGAATTGAAGTAGCTTCATGAGACGAAGACATTAGCAGACAGGAGATTGACACCACTAGCTCTCCCCGGCCAGTTTGTAAAACATTTACCCTTGTGCTTGTCTGACACTGCAGATGTCAGCCATGTTCTTTCAATGTCAGCCAAGATCCCTCAAATGGACAGGCTGCACTGTGTGGACTGCAGGGGCTCTTATGCATCATAAATATTTCATTCACTCTGTTTACATCTATTCACTTGACCATCAATATGCAGGCTATACAAAATGTCCATATTTAACCTTGTGTCCTTGAGTCTAGTTTCTTTGACAAAGTAAACCCCAGTGTCTTGGTAAATGGACTGTTCATTCCATCTGTGCAGGTCTGTAAGCAGGGTCCATTTCTTTTTACAGAGGTCATGCACAACCCATTTAGGGGTTCAGGAGGAACCCTTCTTCAAGAGATTTATTTTCCAACTCAACAGCTAGAAACTGCATTTTGGTGCACTCTCAACTATACATGTAGTAAATGGATCTTAAATATAGTACCTCTATTTGCACACGCACCACCGCTGGCCTTGCATGGCACTCTTTTCACTAACCCTTCTAACCACATCCTTGCGTTTCATATCTCCCACACACG
Organism: Argentina silus; assembly: GCF_951799395.1. Taxonomy (NCBI): domain Eukaryota; kingdom Metazoa; phylum Chordata; class Actinopteri; order Argentiniformes; family Argentinidae; genus Argentina; species Argentina silus. The sequence continues at coordinate 26,257,635 of NC_139656.1, read as the reverse complement.
ATTCTGTGGGCAGGCTACTAAATCCGAGGAGAGAAGCAAACATGTGCATGCCAAAAACATCAGAAATACGCTTTTTTCAGAAAAACCCTGAAATATCATCACTGGCGGGGACATTTGTGGAGACAGTGTGAATGCGATAGTGGCACCTCATTTGCTGATAGTTGTTTTGGCCCTTAAGTCTGTATAGTACCGTTGACTATAGTTTTTGCTCCAATGACTTTCAACCATTTTCATTTAATCTTTATTTATCCAGGTTTCTTTTATTGCAATATAATATCTTTTGCAAGAGAGACCTGGTACAACCTATTCAATTGTAACTATTACAGTAGCCAAGGCTTCATCTTAAAGCTCTGCACATCAAGATAATTACTCATTTATGACATGGAATAATTAGCCAAACATTTATGCGGCCCCACAGAGAGGCCCAGGGAGCAGAGGGGGTCAAAAGGCTATCAGGTGTGATTAAAAGAGAGAGCTAAACTCATGCTGCCAGTTGTCATATTTACGGAGGCCCTTTGAAGAATGGGGTCATGAAGCAGAGGGGGGTTCACAGCTGCAGGGCAACACTTGATCCTGTGCCGGGAAACAGAGGGCGGTCAGGGCAAGGGGAGGCATAAGGTCACGACCCTGGAGGGTAAGACACAAACTTCACAAGAGGTACATCTTCAAAAGCCAATGCCTGTTGGGAAACTGGTAAGGGAGGAAAAATAAACTAATTTTAACCTCCTTTCATTTTCACTTAATTGTTTGATTTTACTTTGTGTATTCAAGTTGGCTGTCTTAAATGTCTGCTTACCAAAGTTTTCCAGCCATCATAGCATTCAAATTGTATCATTTTAGAGAACCATCTGTATTGTATTTCACCCTAAATATTCTTAAGTGTATCATTGTTTACTCAGTCTGCAGAAGGCCTCCTCAGGAAGAGCTTCTTACAGTCCAGTCCCAATGAGGTCACATGACCCATAAAATGCTAATTGCACTTCTCCATGGGGAGTGCATGAGTGTGTTTGTATGTATGTGTGTGTGTGTGTGTGTGTGTGTGTGTGTGTGTGTGTGTGTATTTACATAACATTTGAGGTCAAACCATGTGCTCAAAGTTCAAACACTTGTATGAGCAAGGGTGATTTAACATCTGTGAGGATATTCATCAGTCGAATCACCATGACAAAAGACAAGTGTCAGCACTGTATGGCCTCCATGTGAATCAACAAAACATGCTGCCCAATAGGATAACAAAATTAAACCATGTTTTTTATGACTAGCATAGAGGCTTTCGCAACTCACTGGGATATTGTATATCGCCAGTTCTGTATTTCAATAGAAGTTTATCAGTTTATGTACACTCTTGTTGATGAGAGGCTGTACAGATAAATGGTTAATGCTCATAGCTAAGTTTCAAGGGTTGACTGAAAACAAACATCTGAATCTACCATGGCAGGAAATTGCTTTGGAGGCCTGTATGAAATGCCAGTTCTGTGACTTCCTTTGACTCAATTTGAATCATTGGTGACCTGCTGTGCTGCATTCACATCCTTTCGGCCCCATGTCGAGGTCAGGAAATCAAAGGGAGAACCACAGACAAACAGACGATTGTCAAATTTTACACCTTGACCTCAGTCTAAACTTGTGACTCACTCCTTTATGTTTGCCGCTGTTTTGGCAGTCAGAGGAAATTGAGGGGTTATTGGCGGTTCATGCTTGATAAGGATCTTGGGATGGAGAAGTTCACTCAGGGGAAAGGTTACTGAGAGTTTAAAGAGAGTGCAGTCAGTCATGGGGAGGATTAAATAAAGGGGAAGTCAGGGCTGAGGAACTGTGCTGGATTTCAAAAATGCATTGCAGACAAAAACCCGACTGTTCGCTTACTAGACTTCACATTCAAACCCAGGGCAAAGAAAGTTTGGCTTGAACTTCCCCTCACCTTTGGAAGTCTCTCAATTACTAAAGGCTGTTTTTCTATACTAGAGAAGAGCTTCATGAATGTAATTATCAGGAAGTCGGAAAAAACTAGACTTTGTATGTAGGTGTTTGTATGGTAATATAATGTCATCTATTTTGGTCTGAGAACAGAGATGTGGGGGTTGCACTTTCAAAGGCATACCATGGTGCATGCATCCGGGGAACATCTGCTGACCCTCATGACGTGTCCTCCCTCTTTTCAATGTCTTTCCTGCCTTTGTTAAGATGCGGCAGGGTAGTGAACAACAGCCAACTCTGAACCAGTGTTTTGGGGGAAAATACATGACGTCTTCTGCTCTGGCTCAACAGAATGGCACATGAATGACGAAGCTAAACCACACACGGACTCAGACCTTCAGAGAGTGGTGTAGAGGAGGACTCAGACCTTCAGAGAGTGGTGTAGAGGAAGACTTCAAATGAAGGGACATTCCACGTCTGAGGCCATGAGGAACAACAAGTCAACCAGAAATCTCAACTCCTAAACATGATGGGAGGTGGATCAGAATGCTTCTGTAGCTAGGTGAACGGTGAATAAAGAAATAAGAAACGGAGACAAACTCAGTCAAGCATTTTAGTACTTTATTTTTGAGATATCAGTGCAAATGAACACCAAAAATGAAAACAGAAAAAAAAAGAAGAAAGAAATGTTTCAGGTTGTCACATGGAAAAATGAAACATTTTTTTTTGCTACAAATGTATTTCTCAGATGCACAATGCAAGTCTATGATTGTACGTCATACCTCCACTAAAACCCCGAGCTCTGTTCGAGCTCTGTTAACCAGTAACAGAAAAGAAAATCACAAAAATATTCAATGCACGTTTTTTTTCACACGTTTTATCCACTTGCTCAACAGTCTGTGGTTATTTAGGGACTGTTCATGTTCTAAATGACCCTCTCTCTGTGATAAAAATACCTATTTTAAGACTTGACATTTTCCCCCATCACCAGTAGGGATACATAGGTAGTTCCCATGCGTCTGCATGCAACAGGCAGCAGTGAGGAGAGTCAGACATTATTACACAACACGGCGCAGGATAGATTATCATTTACCACATAGAGACACATGCAAAGAACAAACCAACCAAAAAAATGGGCATAGCATCCTCTGCCATTGTATGTACACTATTACGCATAGAATTCGTATTTACATTTCAGGGCATTAAAAACTAGGGTAATATCTTTTTCTTCAACAATACAAAATAGTTATCTTTCATAATGAAAGTACTATTTACACAAATATATTTAACCATTGTGAAAATGTATTAATAATAGAAGAAACATGTACTTCATATGTATATGTATTAAAAAAGATTACAATGTAAGACTAAATGGATAACGCAGTGTGTGAAACTGAAACTGTGAAACTGAAAAAATACAGTACAATCAAAATAAGGAGCTAGAGATCAGACAAGCCCTCAAAAGACACCAAAATATGTCTCCATGATTATTGGGTGGCAGGTTCACATCATATCCTGCTTTATGTACCTGCGGTTTTCTCTTTATTTCCATGCAATTCTTTTGACATTATGAGCTAAGAAACCGCCAAGAAAATAAAAAGGTGTCCATGAAGCACAAGAATCAAGAAACACAAAATAAACTTCACAAACTGTCAAATTCTCAACGGATAACAACACTGACATTTTTCATTACATGCCATAAACATATTCTTTTTAGGACACCAAGAATCAAACTTTGACAGTGCAAACTCAGGGTTCAATATCAAATGACCATATTATTTCAGAATATTGGCATGGCATTGATTTTAAAATATTGATTAGTTTATGTATAATGTGTGAGGAAGCTGTGCTAATTGTATACAGGTTTGGAATGTAACAGTTAATGCAGATACTTGCAAACTGTTGTTCCAAAAACCTGTACATAACCAATGCCACCCACACATACAGTACTGCAGCCAAAAATGTTCCCACAGACAGTCTCGTCAAGGTTCCACAATAACCTCTGTTCCGAATAGTAAGGAGATGTATTAGGACAACACCATCCTGCATTTGCACTGTCAAAATATAGCCCCAACAAGTTCATTTCAGACCAAAGCAAAATGCAATGAATTGTGACCACTTGAGCCGACTCACTGATAATCAAAATTCTTGAGGAAAAGATACAGTAGCATTCAACACAGGGCCCTCATACAAAGTGGAATTCCAGGTGGCTACCTCAACAGATTTGATTGCAAACAATGTTCTCAAGGTCTTCCTCTAAAAAAAAAAAAAACATGTACTTTTTAACGTACTGCTGTGCTTGCCCTAGTATGAATTTATTTAGGATCTGGTCTAAAATTGGTGGTCTCTGTCTATTTCAAAACCCTGATGGAGAAATAAATAAATATGCAGTGAACAGACTCAGAGTGCTAACATTTTTGGAGTCATCAATAATAAATGTAGCTGGAAATGTTATTCATAAATGTTTTACAGCTGGCAACAAAGAGGACACAGAATAGTAATGTGTGTGCATACAGACACAAATCATAGGAGTAAAACCAGACAATGTCTTTGAATGATGGACTCATTCAGTTGAAAATGGGAAATATACGCTATGGATATCACCAGTGGGCAATGTTAAACTTTGACAATTTATTACCTAATTTTGTGTAAGTCATTCTGTAACCCCAATAATCTACAAGTATGATACAGTAATGAAAATATGCCTTGACTTCATTTGCTCTGTTCTTCCAATTCAAAATCCTCACTCTTTCATTATTTGCTTTTATTTCTTCTCATCAAACTACAAATGAATTTGGCAAGTCAGTAAAAAAAAGGAAAAAAAAGAAACATCATACATAATCTTTTCCCCCTTTGTCCTTTTTTTGTAGTTCTTAAATGTCTCTCACAAAACTACCATTTGTCAGAGGATTCGCTCAGCCGCTCGCTCTTTTGGCTGTGCTTGTCACTGTAGGGAGGGGAGTGCTGGGTGGAGCTCAGTCTGTGGTCATAGGCGTGCACGTCAGCGCACGGCTCCTCCTTCACTTTCACCCCTGAGTGGGTGTGGGTCCCCTCCGCCTGGTCCCTAGTCTCCCTCCTCAGCTGAGCACTGCCCTTCTGCAGCATGTAGTACAGGATGGGGTTGGAGCGGGTCAGCCGAGGGGAGTCCGGGCTGGAGTCGCAACCCTCCTCCTCCTCCTCCTCCTCCTCCCGTCCCCACCGCACCGGGCTCTCCGCTTCTCTTTTGACAGGGGTAGGGGGGTCCCGTTTGGGAGAGTCTTGGCGTGGGGCCGTGAGGTGCCCCCAGGGAGAGCGGCGGGTACAGTCTCCGGCCGGGGGGGTGGGCAGGGGTCTGGGGTGGGTGGTGGGCCCTGAGCTGAGGGAGGCATGGGGGTGCCAGGGCAGGTTGAGGAGGTCGTGATTGTAGCCTGGCTGATTGAGGATGCTTCCGTTGGCTTTTCCATTGGCCTGCAGGACAGAGGGGCTGGGTGCCCCCCGGGGTTGGGACATCTCCTTCAGGCAGTTGTCGGAGAGGAGCAGTTGTTTAAGCACGTTGAAGCCCCGGCTCTCTCTGGGGAGGACCTCACTCTGGGGGCTCCTGGTCTGGGCCTCTTCCTCCTTTGGGCTTCTGAGCACCAGGTGGTCAGGTTCCTCCTGTGTAACAGACACCAGGCTGCTGCTGCTGCTGCTGCCGCCTTCACCGTACACTGCCCTCTGTGGATTGCCATTGTTCAGGCTCTCGGCCAGCTCGGGGCAGAGCCTTCTCTTTTTAGGGTTGAGCCCCTGGTACTCTCTCTGCTCCTCCTTCACCGGGCCGGGGCGGGGGTCTGCCTGTGCGCTGGTGTAGTAGGTAGCACTCTGCTGTTTTAGGAGCTGGCTGAGGAGGCCATATTTAGCAATGACCTCTGCGGGCCGGGGCTCTGTTTTTAGGTCCTGCTGGGGATCAGAGAGGGGGCTGTGCCTCTCATACCCGCCCCGTCTCTTTCTGCTTGTCACATCCTCAGACACGGCAGGGGACAGGCCAACCTCCTCCCCGGGTTCAGTTTTGACCTTGACGTCTGCTGAAGGCCCGTTGGAGCTGTCACAGATGACAGAGGTGCCAAGGGGCTTCTCAAAACAGCCCCCCGCCGCCTCAACACTTCGTCTCCCAGTGGACCTGTCTTTACGGCTGGATGCGGCCGTGGTCGAGCCTGTACCCAGCAGGAGCTGCAGCACGGTGCGCCTCTCCAGGAGGTTCTCAATCTGAGAGGAAGGAGGCGATGCCTCCCGGCACCCGAACGGAGTGCCGCTGCCCGAAGGACCGTCTGAGAGGGGGGTGGTTGTGTTCCTCTGGATGGGGGCATTAAGCCTCTCCAGGAGGGCCAGAGGCCTACCCACCTCAAGCTCCTGGCTGGGCCCTTTGCTAGGAGCCATGGGCGGGGAGGGCGAGGCATTGCCACACTGGGCCAGGTTCTGTAACAGTTTACTGGCGCTGAAGGCAGGCTCAGAGGCTTTCTCAGTGGGGTAGGTTTTAGACTTACACAAATCCAGTGGGCTGGACTGGACGTGGGGAGAGGGGTAGGAGTATGGGGATGGGTCTCGGCTAAGGGAGTAGTGGGGCAGGCCTGGTGGTGGCCCTGGCCGGTCCAGAGGGCTCTGTATCCTGCTCTCCTCCCAGGGGGCCAGTACCTTAAGTGGGCCCCGTGACATGCTGGAAAGGGTTGAGTCATGTGGCAAATCTGGATTAACAACAATTTTGTTTACCTTCTCGTTATTTCTGCGCTCCAGAAGGAGCTGCATGAGAGTGACCTTGGGGTGGGATTTAAGGTCTGGGCTCGTTTCAATCTCCCTGCCCTGGGGGACCTTTGGCCCGGAAGGCTCCGGCTTCCACTTGTTTATCAGGGATTCAGTCAGTTTGTCTAAGGAGGTGGTGGAGGAGGAGGTTGAGGAGAAAGCAGTGGATGAAGAGGACAGAGCCGTAGAGGAGGAAGAAAAAGCAGTGGAGGAGGAAAAAGTAGTAGCAGAAGAGGAGAAAGCAGTGGAGGAAGAGGAGAAGGCAGTAGAGGAGGAAAGAGCATTAGAGGGGGATGAAAAAGAAGTGGAGGGGGAAAAGGCAGTAGAGGGAGAGGAGAAAGCAGTGGGGGCAGAGGAGAAAACAGTGGTAGAGGAGGAGGAGTAAGCAGCAGAAGTGGATTTAGGCCCAGTCTCTGGGGCGTTGGCTCTGCTCCTCATAGAGAGGTCAATGGGAGAGCAGCTGGAGTAGGAGCTCTCGGCATCACTGCTCTCTTTGGCCAGGCTCTTCTCCTGGATGGAGCACTCACTGTCTGAGGTGACAGAGGAGCCGCGGCTGGGGGGAAGGACCCCGCAGTCGTCCTCCAGGTGCCCGTTCTTGGTCAGCTGCCTCTGGTTGTTGTGGTTGTTGAGGAGCAGCAGGAGGAGGCTGCTGCAGGTCTGGGGGGGTCTGACGGGGCGCGAGTCAAAGCTCCGCTTCTCCCTGGGAGGTTGGCCCTGGATATGGGGCAGGGGTGGCGGTGGTGGAGGAGGAGGAGGAGGGGTTGGGCGGGGGGAGTTCTGAGCCTGCAGCAGGGAGGGGCTCCGCTGGCTGGAATTCAGTGCCAGTCGGGGGAGTGTTGTCGTGCCGTTTTGGGCAGTTAAGGAGCTTAGCACGTCTGGGGCTCCGGGCAGAGCCTCTCCCACGCTGGGCGGCCTCTTGTCCTGGGTCTGTTGCGTTGCCATGGCGGCCAACCTCTCGCTGGCTGAGCGGCCGGAGAGCTGGGCTTTGAGCGCATGCTCCCGCGAGTACTGCTGCAGGTGGGCTTCGCTGGAGAGCAGCAGGGCCAGCTGACTGCAGGCCACGCTGGGCTTGGGTGAGGGCACTGGGCTGGAGCGGATCTTCACCATGTTGGCCACAGCCTTTAGGCGCTCTGCACAGGACACAGCATCAGTGGCGGCGGGGGCAGAGGGAGGGCTGCTGCTCTGTACCGAGCGGGGGGACTCAGAGGGCCGGTCCTGGCTGTGGCCTCGCCGGCTGTAAGGCGTGCTGCTGTGGTTCTGCAGCTTGCTCTTCCTCATCAGGCCCTTGAGGCGGCTGGAGGCCGTGCCGTAGCAGGGCAGCTGCTCCTTGTCTGCAGGCGGGGCCTCTGCGGGCGGGGAGCTGCTGGGAGGTTTGGTGGACTGCTGTGACATGGCGACGCTCTGCAGCCGTGAGCTAAAGGACTGGAGCAGAGAGGCCAGCAGCGTGCTCTCCCCTGCATGAGGAGAGCCCTCAATGGCCCCGTTCTGACCTCCCCCTCCTCCTCCCCCCTGGCCGTTCAGCTCCACTGGGGGTGAGCTCAGCCTCTGGGTCCCCGGTTCATTCCAGTCCCCGGAGCGAAGCAGCCGGGCCTTTTTCAAGTGCTGCGAAACCCCCAGCGAGGGCCCGTTCCCAGCCTTGGGAGCCGTAGGGCCATGGCTGGGCAGCTGGAAGGGCCGGGCCACCTTGTTGACCTGCTCCTGGTTGCCGTGGGCAGCCTCTGATCTCCTCGTTGCCGTGGCCCCAGGCCCAGCTGCCACGGGATGCATCAGTAAACCTTCCAGATAAGTTAGAACAGCTGAATCCGTGTGTGTCTCAGGGCCAGGCTCCTCCCCATGAGTCATGTTCAATATTAGGATTCCCTCGTATGGTTCAGCACGGCTACTGGGAAAATATGTCCATCAGGTCATCAGGGATATGTACCTCCAAATACTGATAATAAGAGAGGATGCCCATGGGCGGGTGTCTCCAGGGGGTTTGGGGGGTGGGTGCGGGGGGAAATCCACAGGCTCAATGTAATCCCTCTGGAAAATAAGCCTCTACAACACTGAAACTGTGGGCATGATTGGAGCCATTTCAGGGCTAGCCAGTCCTCTCCCTGGCATTCCTGTGTGCCTGTGAACACCGGATGCTCCCAGAATGCCCGGGTCCAGGCTTATGTGAGCAGCGAGTGAGGAGTCAGCGGGATTTCACCACAGTGATGTTGACGCATTCCATGGCCGTGGATGTTTGAGAGCCCATGGATGTCTGTCGGGAGGCCCGGGGGCGGTTCTCTGGGTGGCGCCTTTCCGCTCTCCTGATCTCAGACGGGGGACCTATGGGAACGAGAGAGAGAAGAAACGCAGCGTGAGAAGCAGGGATTTGCACGGCACAACATCACATTCATGTCAACACCCTGTCCGCCATCCCTGTTACTTAGCAACATTTCAGTTTGACTGCACACAGCTCCCACTCACTGTGCCCGCCCCCGACCCCCCACCCACCACCCGAACCAACGACAAATGTAGATTAGGCCTGATGTGATTCAAATTGAAAATTCAAGCCCACTACCTCGAAAACATTCAGGTCTTGAGCCGTAAGCGCCTTGTTGCAACGTGTCTCTGCTGTCTTTCAAAAGTGAAGGGTCTGTGAGAGCTGGGAATCATTTCTTATGCAGCTTGTCATTTCAGTGGATTATCCCCCCACCCCTTATGCACTTGAGCAGCATCTCACACAACCCTGGCTCCATTCTCACACAGCTGTTGCCACCCACCACACACAGACAGACACACACACTAGACTGACTGAATTAATGCACTCCCACCTGTGCCACAGTGCTGCCTATAGAGTACATGGACACATGCGCCTTTAGATCACCTGCACTAGTTGATCTTGTTTTGATCAAAGATGTGGGTCAGCATCATCTCAGTTCTCATTGTTAATGACAGTAAAAAGCTTAAATCAAGATATCCTGAACTGAATTGACATGAGCCCTGTTTACAAAAAAGCAGTGACAGTGGTTTGGTTAGTAATGCTGTCAGGTGCGCCTGTCACACTGTCAGGAGTGCCGGACACTGACACACAGGCGACCGTCCTGCCGGATGCCTTGACAGTGCCAGCAGCTCTGCCCTCAGAGCCCTCTGGTCTGAACCCTGTCAGCTTGGTATCCATAGAGACACAGGACACCTCCGACAGTCAGGGACACGTCCCATAAAGGTTAATTAATACAGAGTTTCCACCTCGGTTCAGCTGCCGGCGAATGTCTTTCCCTGATGCTGTCCCACCTTTGGCATTCGCTGAGTGGACTACATACAGGGTCACACAACAGGACAGAAGCCCTTGATTATGACTGGAGGTCGTCAATGTGGTCTAACCTAAATAATACAGGGAATGAACCAACCTCAGTCAAGGAATACAACAGCGTGCCTATAATTGAACTGTAATCCATCTCCCTGGATGGCGGAGGTCCATAGGTTGGCATGACTGAAAGGGCAACAAGGTGCGACCTTTAATGCCACCTTGAAAATGAGCAGGGATTAGTCGGAGGATTTACATTGATCACCTCAGCCTAACTGACTTAAACCTGTGATGGAGGAAACACAAACAAGCGTCGTGCCATTTCAAGTCAGTCTTCAAAACCTTGTCCACAATCAGCTCTTCTACAAAACTCCACATATTAGGGAACACGTCCGGCCAACTTAAGACATGACTTCATAGAGATTGGCCCCATCAGCGTCCATTACAGTTCAAGGCCATCTTTAAGCTGCTGACCCAAATCTGACAACAACAAAAGCCAACCTGGTGGACCATCTGACGTCTGCTGTCCTGCTAATCTGAGATGGCAGGATTAGGTCTATTTTCCCGCCAGGAAGCTTAACTTAATTTAAATAAAGGGACGTGTTATGGTGTTGTATGGTGTCAGTAAACGTTAACAAATGTTTACGGTCAAGTTAGTTTAGAAGACTTGTGTGTGCTTTCACTACTTTCTGTCTCAAAAAAAAAGGGCACAGTTCTGCATAATGTCAACATGTTAAATACAGTTCAGAGCCCTGACAGATTTTTATTGACCTTGTGTTTAACCCACCATGACATTCATGATTATTTCTACTACACTGAAAAAAAAGAAGTAACAGAATGTTACAAGGTCTGTGAAGACCTAGGGAGACTATTGTTATCCATGTTACTGCATTCAATGTACTTAAATCTAGGTGTTAGCCTCAATGATGGGCTGGAGCACTTATCCTGAACTCTAGGAAAACAGAAGCGATGACAAAGTTGAGGTGAAAAGGCCCTGGAATTAAAGAGGCAGGAAACAATTTGCTGCTTACATCTGTGCCCTGTGAACAAATAAATGACCTTAATATATGACGCCTGTCCTCTGAAGCCAGCCACTGAAGCACAACCTCCCCCCCCCCCCCCTACACATTCCTCCTTTCAGGCCAGGAGATACGTGTGTATTACTATTACATTATCTCGCCTGGTGTACATATTGAAAATGACCTTACACATCTGTTAACATGACACCTCATTGGTGGCCCCCAAAAGCCTGACCCCTCCCCCATGGCGAGACACGAGGGCCAATGAGCCTCTCTCTCCCGAGTTACCGTGGTGATTATCCATTATCTTTGACAATGTCACACAATGACACCCAAACGCATTCTAAAGTGATTTTTACTACAGTGGCCACAGGCGAAAGGGAGGGCGGCGGTGGAGACGAGAGCTTTATCATCCACAGTCGCTCTCTTCTCACTCCGAGACACCGGGAACGGGAAGGTCACTGCACTATCTGCTATTTCCTATGTGGAATTACCAGAAAACTGGCGTGAATACGACCCCATGCAGATGTCAGGGATTATGCAAGTCTGACCTTCAATTCCCCTCACGTTGGGCGCCAGATTAATCGCAAACATCCCCGACCAGCCACCCCTCAAAATGAGAGTTCCTAAATGACCTTCATTGTCAGGAATGGTAATCCATTTAAGCCATTTAAAATGTATGAGTCAAAACAAAATAATTAAAAAAGGGGAAGAGCCACAGGAGCGGCAGTTAAAGTCAAGGTCATTCACGCCGCCGAGGCTTTCCACTTGACGCAACAGCTGGTGTCCATGCAAAGCTCAGGGCGTTAATAAAAAGTGACAATGCCGCCCGAGTGGTGTGTATCACTAATGTCTGACACCAGCCTGGCAGATGTGTTCTCCGTGCATTAAAGGGGAGTCAAGGTTAAAGGAATTTAAAAGGAGAGGCGATGCCTAAACACTATTATATCATGTAATCTGGAGCCCAGCCTGCTGCACATACTCAACAGGGTAGCTCACTTACACATGCAGCGTGAACACCATTTGTAAATTCAATATGTCTCTGATTAAATAAGACAAAACGCAAGCTACCTGACCAAATGCAATTGTTCAAACCCGCCAAAAGTGAACTTACACACGGTAGGAAAGTCAAATGAAAAGCTCTCTCACCTTGGGAGAGGTAAACAAGAGAATAACAGGCTACTGAACAGCGGGAGAGACAAGAATGAAAACATGTTTTAGAGATAAGTCAATCAGGCCAAAATGACATTGGAACACACACACACACAGAGACACACACAGAGACACACACAGAGACACACACAGAGACACACACAGAGACACACACAAACTAGGGCACTCTGACCCAATTCTAAGGATACATTGACCAAACAACTCATGCATATTGCACACACGCCCACATGCGAACACTCACACGCACCTAACACAAATATGAAAAGAAAGCAAAGCTGCACCTCCTCCACACATTAACACACACAATCAGCTGGAAGAACCATACTCCACCTAACAGATGAACATTTTCTGGTGACACTAATACCATGGGCTCTGACAAACGTGAACAGAGATCCTGAGTTCTTGGCCTGTGTCTGGCCTTGACGAGAGTGGGATTTAACTTCTGTACTCATCAGTACACAGAGTTCCAGGGGAGAGAAAAGAATTCATGCACATTGATGAGTCATCTAAGCGATTCAGAGGCCAGCAGACTGCCGAGGACACAGCCGAACCCAAATGACCCTGGATGATATCACTCTTTTCCCCCCCCCTGCACCCTGGGAGCCAGACCTGGAATGGAACGGTCCCCCCACCTCACCCAGGGTAGCAAAGCCAGGCTAGCACAACGAGCCTATAACAATGTTTGGGTCCATAGTAAATATTTGTGTGGCGGTTGGAGGACCCACCCAAGGGCTATTTCCTGAGAGAGCTGGGATTAGTGTGCTGATTAACACACACACACACACACACACACACACACACACACACACACACACACACACACACACACACACTTTCTTAATGAGCCGTAGCCAGTATCAATCTGTAGACCAATTCATTTCTATTGGGCTCCAAGGTAATCTCAACTAACATCGTCTATTCAAAATGCTTTTTTTGTCCCGCCCTAAAGCAACACACATTCTCCATTAGCAAATGCTTCAGCTGAGCTTAACACGGATTGGTGGAAGTCATAACAGCTGATTGCCCCATGGCCATGGTGCCAGATAACAGATCTGGCCCTTTGAAGGTATCTGAAGCAGACTGGGGATGATGGCTGAGGGAATATAGGCCACATTCCCATTGAAGTCACCTGCCCCAGTATGAGGCTGCCCAGAACACTGGCTAAACCAAGTTAAAAAACATTGGCCTTCCACAAATCATTTCCATAATATCCTTGGCATACGTCCTAAATAGCTCTCTATGAGTCAGCAGCATTTCTCTTTATTGGGTTAAAAAAGTCGGCCTCATTGTGGTCTGAGTGATTTGGGATGGTTTGGGAAAAGAGATGGCCCGTGACACAAGACTAAGTGACAGAAAAGAGAGGACATCTCCCTGCTATCATTTCACCATTAATAATGCCTCCATTGACCTACTTCTGCAGGAGTTTTTAAATCATTCTAATGTCTGCTCAGTGAGCTCTGAGAATGGCATCGGCGGGGCAAAATCTGGGTACAATAGGCGATAGTGGGTCATTTCCTCAGACTCATCCAAATAGCCTTTCCGCTCATCTCCTTTTCCCCCTCGGTTATAATGAAGAATGCAATCCCCATACAAAGTCACACAATTAAACGAATCTCTTCAATCAATTAAGTGCACTTAACCCACTAAAGGATAAAATGATTATGTGTAACCTTTTGGGAGAAAATCTCTGGCAGCACCAATCCAATTGGCAGGGCAGCGGGGAGCATATGCCAATACGTCCAGGATCACCTTGAACTCCTTCACCTAAGAAAGCTTGGATCACATGGGGCAGGGTCGGCCATGGCGACACTCACCCGCCTCCACACTCCAAGGTCTAATTGGCTAACGCACCCACAGTATGGTCAAGTAGCCTAACAAGTAAAACACTGAACAATGCAGTGTCAAGACAAAACGCCTGAAAATGTGGAGCGGTTTGTTTTTCATTGTTTCTGTACGAGCCCTTGAGATCAGGAAATCATTAGGGGATGTGCAAGTAGCATGACTGTCGTTTCCCAGTCAGCCAGTGACCATTAGGTCTGACAGAGGGAGAGGAAGCCAGCGCTGAACACTGCATCACTTTGTTGTAATGGAAGAGGATGGGGGGGGAAACAGCCACTAGGCTATTGAGAGGTAAATATAGCAGAGAGATTCAAAAGCAGAGAATGCTACGCTAAGCAACGCGCTTACACAAGTCTACTCTGATTGTGAGGCGAACACAGACACACATCATGCTCCCCTACCTTGTCATCCTTAGCTGTGGAGGCTGATACAGGTAAAGTGCAGTAATCAATTTGCTCTACTGGCAGGAGTGCTCCTTTGGAATACTAATCAGGCCCCTTTTCCCTCCCTCCCTCCCTCCCTCCCTCCCTCCTTCCTTCCTTCCTTCCTTCCCTCCCCCCCCCCCCCCCCCCCCCTTCGTCTTTCCCTCTCTCTTTCTCCTTCCTCGCTCACCTTTCTCATGACTTGACACCCCTCTGTGCCCCAGACCTGACCAAATGCTAAAGGAGGGCGTGCTGTCTTCTGCACAGATAACTGCTGCCACTAATCAAGCCTACGTGCACCAGGGCGTGGGATTAAAGAGCTCGCACAGCTTGACTCGGGCACTGAATAGCAGCACACACACACACACAATACACACTACACACACACCCTACACAACAAGGTCAATATAAAACCTGTAGCAGCCCAGCAGTGTCTCGCCCTACTAACACACACACACACACACAAAACCACACAACGAGGTCAACGTAAAAGCTGGTGCAAGAGAGCAATCTCATGCTATAAAAGAAAGCACACACAACAAGATTAGATCTAAATTTACACCTCCAGTCAAACTGGAACCTATTGGTGAACCACTCCTCTATCTCTTTGAACACATGTCACGTACTGCGCTGCACAGGGTTGTGTGCATTCCAAATGAATAGGGACAAAGTCAACCATGAATTGACAGGACCTTAATTCCAATTCGTTTTCATTTACAGACATGGCTTACGAGGGGGGTCTCTCTCTACACCATATCAAACAGATACCCAGGCTGCCTTGAGGCTGAAACAGATCGTCCTCAGTGCTGTAGACACACACACACACAGCCGTGGAGAGATAGGAGGGAGAGAGAGAGAGAGAGAGAGAGAACGCCACCCTATGCATCAGCAGGGATATTTCATTATGTACATAACGAGTGCCATTAATCGCTCTTAACAAGAGGACGCAACCTCACCTTGGCAGTCTCACACGCACAGCAGGGGGGTGGGGTTGAGGGGAGGGGAGGGGTGGGGGGGAGGGGGTTAGGAGTGGGTGTGGAGGGAGGGACAGGCTTAGAAATTAAAATTCACCACACTCAGGGACCTGCCATCTCCTTTGCCCGACCGTATCCGAACAGAGCCGGAAGCCTGATAAATATATAAAAAGTGAACGAGTGGAGGGAGGGAGTAAATAAATATATAAATAAAGTAGAAAATGCCGCAGTGGTCGTGCCAACGGGGCCCGTGCCCTTGACATACTGACATGGGGCCACTGTCATGTGACACTCTGTCATCTGCCCCGCGCGGCCACCTGGCAGAGTCTCCACCTTCTCATGACCTCATCCTCCAGTGACCCGATGCCGCTCGGCCCTCGCCCCACCCCCTCTCAACCCCTCTGTGGCGCGCACCCCCCCCCCCCCTTCTCCCCCACCCCACACCTCCCCTCCCTCCCCCCCTCCCCCGCGGCTGCGCGGCAAGGTCGCGCAGGTCACCGTGTCCTCATCTGTAATCCGCTGCCATTCGTCAGCAGCCCCGGCCCAGGCTGGAGGAGAGAGGAGAGGCAGGCGCCCCGACGAGGGGAGAATGCCCAATTAGGCAGCTGTCACACACACAGCCCAGCACAGCACAGCAGAGCGGGGGAGAGAGAGAGAGAGAAGAGCAGGGAGGGAGGGAGGCTGCAGAATCAGCCCACTGTCCACAGACACTGAAAAGGGAGGGGGGGGGGGGGGGGGGGGGCGGGCATCTATGAACCCCTTCAGCTGTGTGTGTCTGTGTTCATGTAGTATTGTTTTGAAAGGGTAGGGGGGCAACTACAGTGCAGCCATGTATAGTGGGAGCCATGTTAGTTTGTCAACATGTGAGAAGGGGAAGGCCAGTATAGTCCAGTATAGTCTGGAAGGCCAGAATAGTCTAGTATAGTCTGGAAGGCCAGAATAGTCTAGTATAGTCTGGAAGGCCAGAATAGTCTAGTATAGTCTGGAAGGCCAGTATAGTCCAGTATAGTCTGGAAGGCCAGAATAGTCTGGAAGGCCAGTATAGTCCAGTATAGTCTGGAAGGCCAGTATAGTCCAGTATAGTCTGGAAGGCCAGTATAGTCTGGAAGTTTAATATGTGTCTGCACACCATTCTATTCTAACTAAAGATTTTCAATGAGGCAGGCAGGGTGTGACATTTCAACCAGTCCCCTCTCCCTCCTTCTCTATCAATAGCCTACAGATGTGACAAAATGATAAAGGAGAGACTGCGGTTGTGTACTAGGGAAAGAGAGATGGTTGGAGGAGGTGGGAGGTTGTGTACCAGGGAAAGAGAGATGGTTGGAGGAGGTGGGAGGTTGTGTACCAGGGAAAGAGAGATGGTTGGAGGAGGTGGGAGGTTGTGTACCAGGGAAAGAGAGATGAGTGAGTGTCCTGGCCGTTTTCCCTGGTTGGAGGAGGTGGGAGGTTGTTCACATGACACCCAGTGCATCTGTCTAAACCATCACTCCCAGCAGCCATGCCAGTGTGTGTGTGTGTGTGTGTGTACCCAGAAAGACTGGATATGTGGGGTCCCACCAGACAGAGTATCGCTCCTCGGCGTCCCTGAGTACAGCACATATCAAATGGGTGACAAATATCCCCTAATTGGATAATTCATCATCTCCAAAACACATCTGTTTTGAGTCATGGTTAAACTAATCAGCAAAAATGATACAGAATAGGACTGTATGCCAGCCCCAGGAAGATTTATGCCTGAACGAATCAGGACTCACGACTGCGCTTATTGATTGTTTAGTCTAAATGCTTTTCCGTTTAATCAAAAGAAAGAGTCAAAATGGTGCACCGCCAGTTGGATGGCAAACAGGTGAGATTATTAGACGGGGGGGGGGGGGATGCGGCACGGTCTGCTTTCGTAAACAAGTGTGTGTTTCCACTCTTCGTTTCTAATGCCTCATGTGTCAAAGGTCATCTGGGTTCAGCAGAGCTTCAAATCCAGCTTTGAGGGGTTAGTGTTCAAACAGGTTGCGTCACAAGAACGAGGGACACTTATCCGGTAAATCCTGTCTGAGAAGAAAGTACAGTTCAGGAAGGGCCTCAGAATAGATGTCATGCTGACCGCTTAGTGACATGTTCTTCCAAAGAGAGACTTTTTCACTCTGTATCCACAGATGTTATGCTCGCAGATGGGTCAAACATATATAGGGACCAGTGAAAAAGGAATTGATTCTTTCTGAGGGTGCTTATTTACTTGAGTAGTTTCAGCATTATAGCTTCTTAAACATGTTTTTGAAGCAAGTCTAAGGTACTGTTTCCACTAGGATCAATGGGTCCTTCCC
>NC_139656.1:26224947-26237447 GCF_951799395.1 Argentina silus | reverse complement strand
CATGAGGAGATATACTGTAAGGGGATTTAAAATTAGTGTAGGCCTACTGAAATCAATACCAAAAAGACATATAGCGGCTGTAGTATCTCTCCCCTAGGGCTTAATGGGGATATGACAGGGATCAACGTGGTGCTAACTAGTCAATCTCACATAACATCAATGGTCTTCTTAATTTAGCCTGTGTAGAATCGAGATGGGGGTTGCCTTGCACGTCAGATGATGATGATGTCAGACGAGAGGATCATTTACACAGAGCATACATCCTTGGAGGCTCACCAAGACGAGCTAGAATGGTGGGGTAGAGGCGGGTGTGTCTTGTGCATCACCAAGAACCATCTATATGCTTCACTTACCAAAATAACACATTACATAACAAGGAAACCAGCTGACAACTTCTCCCTGTATGTTTGCCAGTTATTCCCCCATCGGGCCAGTCCTGAGCTAGAGCTACCATTGAACATGGGCAACTGTAAATAACCTGACCTAAATATAAATCATTCGAAAAAAACGATTTCATTAGGGAAAGCAAATCTGGGAGAAAATGTGTTATAAGATAGTAGATCTTTAGAAAATAATAACTGGAGGTCAGAGGGAGAAAATATACAGGGCTTCATTTCTTAGGAGTTGTGCGGCTTGGCTTTGAGCTCGTCAGTTCTGACTGCAGTAATCAAACGCTATTACTGAGTCTGAGGAGGTGGCAGTACTTCAGAGACTCCTGCAGTACTGTAGGGCCTGTGTGTGTGTGTGTGTGTGTGTGTGTGTGTGTGTGTGTGTGTGTGATGTGGGGCTGGGGAGTGAGGAGAGACCTCAGCGCTCAGCTTGGGGCGTATAATCTATGGTTCATTTGCAGCTTTTCTCCCCAGTATGACAAGCCGTTTACAAGATGTAGCCTCTGCCGCTGACCCAGTTCTGAGTGGCTGCGTCTCTCGACAAGGCCCTGCCTCCTCATCAAGCCCTGCTCCTCGTCTAACTGACGATAACTCCGCCACCCTCTGCCTCTGTGAACTGTGGGAAAAAATAGGTCGCCCTGACCCACTTTTCTTCCCTTCTCCCAGAGACCGTGCGAGGAGTTCTGCAGAGTATGATCGAGGGAGACAGAGAGAAAGAAAAGAGAGAGAGAGGGAGACAAAGGAAGAAAGAGATAGAGACTACCCCCCTGAGCCCCAGCGTTCCCAAGATCACGCTCTTGTGGCCTTTGAATGGTAGTGACCCTTATCAGCTGGCCTGTATGTACAGTGAAATCCTCCCACGCCTTGGTTCAACAACTGCTCCCGGGCTAAATACCAGTCTACCGCCTTCACACTCCCCCCCACCCCCTACTGAGGAGGTGAACATTACCTCATCTTTTACTCAGAATGCTAAATGGGATCCCAAAACTTGTTCTTACACTCATTTAACACCCATAAAGGGTTGACATGCCATCCAACAAGAAAACCCATCTGCATTTCAGGGGCTAGGGAGATTTTAGAGGGAGTTGAGTCAGCCTGCCGTAAAGCTTTGCATGACACTGTCACATGAATGTCACTACAGGTCAGGACAGCTCATGATATCTCCAACACGCACGTACACACACACACGCAACTTCATTAAGCCGAATTCACTCATGCGTTGGTTACTTAATCCTTCCCTGCATTAGCAATGGTCCACGATTGGCGACATTTGCAGATAACGTGAGAGTGCATTCTCTTGTCCCTGAGTGTGACCCTAAGTTTGATCCCTGGTAACGTGATAATTAGTTTTCACAAGGCACTAACGGATATTCATCAAACATATTGATTGGGCCCAGGCCATCGATAGACGAGGGTTATACAGTTCCAGTATATGCAGCAGCGTGGTTACTGCGCCATGTGGTTGCATGCGTTCTGAATTGCATTAGCCATTGCCTGACATTCTACTTTAAAAGCAGGGGGGGGGGGTGACCTGCTGCTAAACTTTCGGCAGTGAGTGCTAAGCCTCTGCGTGCTAATATTGACCTACTGTGCACAGACCTGATGTTGCCTCAGAGACACAAGTCATGAAGCCTGCTGCCCCACTTTCCTCTACCGCCTCACCCGGCTAAAAAAAACTAAAAACAAACAGTGCAAAAAGACCAAAACACAACAAGACACCCAGCAAAAATAGAGTATCACCATATCTTTGATAGAAATCGGTTAGGGCAAATCAGACTAGAACAGAGGAAATGGTCCTATTCTAGAGAGAAAATTGGTGTCAGATGTCTTTATCTGGCAGTCTTTGGTGGAGGCTCCAGTAAAAAGACCAAGTGGAACGACACAAACCTGTTTGGGGTGGATGTAGGTCAGGCCCTGCCTCCTCATAACCACCAAGGTCAGTGCTGAATGGAAGGGCAGGTGGCTTAGAAAGAAAGAGGCCCCAGCTAAACCACAGTAGTCTGGCTCCTGTGCCAGCTCCAGCCCCAGACGTGTAAACACAGTTACACAGCTCTCTCTTGTACTAAACCCCAGGTGTGTGGAAACGACTTGTGTGTGTTACACACGCGATATGTTAGCATCATCTACTCTACTACTACTACTAGTTCCCTGTCTTAAATATACTTAGCTAGTCTTGTGCTAGCCGCATCCCCTGAAATGTAGTTAGACAAGCAATGAGCTTCTGTAGCACTGTGCTGAACTCTGACATGCAAACAGTTCTAAAAGCTGTTGGTTAACTCCTCTGCATGTAAACATTCCACATGGCTTAAACTACAAATTTTTATAAAAACACCAAGATTAAACTCCGAAACTACACCATCAATGTTACTAAAATATTAAGATTTCCTTTGATTACCTCTGAAAACAGACATCAGCTATACCAGAACATATTTTTCTTTTACTTTGAACTAATAATGCTTCCTTTGTCCTATAAAAAGCATTTGGCTTACAAATAAAAGCCAGCATTTGATCCAAGTCTAATCTACCATCACTGACTATACTAACCTTGCAGGACTATCTATCTAAAGTAGGCTATATTTAAGGTATAGAAAAGGGTAGAGAGGCAGTGTGAGATTGCTGTCTAATATATCATTACACACTTCATGGAAATCACAGAGTTTCATCTGAATGTGTTAATGTGATGTTAACACGCAAGGATCAAGTAACTTACTTACTGAGCACATATGGTAAATACATCGGAGGGGCAAAAAATACTACCAGGACTGAGTAGTAAAAATACTCTGGATCAGTCTGCTATAAACAGAGAGGGAGCAGGTACAGTGTAAAAGCGTAGGGCAGCAGCTGGGGACTGACTCAAGGCGAGTGCAATAACATGAATCCTAGCAGCCAGCTCGTTCACCACATGAATCACGTTAGTCATGGACTGACCTTCAGCCGACGTATCCTGGTATCAGTGATTGAGGGTTGAGACGATGACCAAACCTGCATGACCCGTCATCTCAATGACACAGGACCACTTGTGGGCCGTTGTTTCAAACTCAGATAATGACAGGACAGAAGCCATCTGAGCGCTATGGAGGCCATGCATGGGAGTTTGACACACCCCTAACCCTGTTGGAACCCTGTTGACCTTGGACTGATTGGCCAATTGAACAACAAACACCCCCCCCCCCCCCCCCCCCAAGCTGCATGCTTTGCATGAGACATCCAACCCCACCGCCCGGCCCTGCCCTCTTAGTCACATAAGGACTTTTTATGTTGGGCTGGATCTCCTTCTGGAGAGTTACTTAAAAAGCCTCCTCAGCAATCAGGTCAAGGTCACGCTCTGGTCTTAATGCCAGAGGGAGGGGGGGAGAGAGGGAGGAGGAGGAGGAGAGCTACGCTACACTAGGAAGATCACTGAAGAACACAGGCAGTGATTCTATTAACATTATTAATCTCCCTGCTTAGTGGACACTTTTATTCAAAGTCACTTACATGGTTATCAGTCTTGCACATCTTTTTTTTTTTTTTTTTTTTCATTTCTACGGCTGGATATTTACTGGGGGAATCCAGGTTAATTGCCTTTGCTCAAGGGCAGTGGAGAAGCAAGCGGAGTATGAGCCAGCAATCTTCTGGTCACCAGTCCATTTTCCCTAAGTAATAGGTCATAGAGTTGCCTCCAGTCATCCTCCTCTCTCTCGCATGGCCTCGCGCCCTTGATTGGGCGTCTCATAACATGACTTCTGGGAAATCTCTGGCTCTCTCTCTACCACACAGCTCTCTCTGTCTGTTTACTAACCCCTCATCAACATGTACAGGATGACAGCATTATCATATCATTACCCTTCATCTCCAACGGAAAGGCCACCAATTACCATATTTCAGTTGATGTGCCCAAGCAAGCAACATGTAGGTCCTCAATACATCAAAACAAAGCATAGCATCGACGAAAAGAAAAAAAAACACGGAGGAAGAAAATCACAAACAGTAGCTGAGATGTCAGACCATATGAGAGGTATGACATCGCTCTCCGTAACAACACCATGCAGTGTTGCTCTCTCTCTCTCTCTCTAGTACCCTACTCTCCACTGCCACCCGCACAAGGTCCCCTGTTGCCCAGCAACAGCTCAGCTCATCACTAAAAGCCCCCCCCAAAAAAACCTCCCAAAAGTTATACAATTACAGTTCAAGCTGTAGAAATGCTGGTGCCTTATAGCACAAAATAAGGATCAGGTTATTGTTTTCACACACTGAAAGGATGTGTGTCTCATGACTGGGGAAATCCCAGCTCCCGCAAACAGTCACTGTGATGTCATGATCCTCCTTTTGAACTTGGCCGTCCGGTTTTCTCCTCCGTTGCAAAGCCATATGACTCAGATTTCAGTCTGCCGACAGATGCAAACAAGACTGTGTGTGTGTGTGAGTGTGTGTCTGTGCACGTGTGTTTACATATACAACAATAATAAATACTGACCGCTGTCTATTGCGCTGTAGTATACAGTACTCTTGGTTGAGTATTACAGCGACTGTAAGGACAAAGTTTTACACCGCTTTAATTTTCCCGAATGCGACCCTTCTTAGGGGGGAAATAAATCTCACAGACACATCCTACAGCACATACACAGCATATGCAATCCCCCCCCCCCTTTCCTCTCCTGTCTTCCTGTGCAATATATCCATCATTCATTCATAAATTCTGAAAACTCTCTTTAGTTAATTGCCTGGGAAAATTTAATTTCAAACGAAAGCTTTTAAAAGAGAAAGATATAATTAAGTTGCCGGGATCTCTCTACCCACTCCTTGTCCGGGAGGGGGGGAGGGGGGTGGGGGGGGGTCTGTGCGTTGTGCGTTGCTCTGCGCCGTTCGATGTCAGGGAAGTCATACGCCCATGTATAAAGCAGAGCGTTACGTAAAGCCTCCCCCTCTGCACAGGCTTACTGCACCAGACGCTGTGTCCTTGCCGGGGCTGCTCAAGGTTCCCAAAAGGACAGGCTGCTAAGAAGTTAGGAAGGACGGGCCCCTGTGATAGGCTGGGGGTTGGGGGGGGGGGGGGGAGCTGCTGCGACGGCCTTGGACTTTGAATTCTCCGCCAGACAGGCTCATGCATCAATCCCTCAGCTTACAAAGACAAGCCACTAACCTTCACAAGGCCAGGGACTCGTCAGGAATGAGTGGCATTTTCACTTAGCCCCGGCTTCTCCCCAGCTCTCTCTCCCTCAACATTACCTGGTTAAAACAAGACACAGTTGAGTAACCATCTGCCTTAGTCCGCAAAAAATCCTGCTGCGTTTCAGGCATTTTAATTGGACTTTGTGACCTGTTGTGTGAAACCTCTACCCTCTGTGCTCTTCAGAGCACTCAGGAACACACAGACAGGGAAGTATTTACAAAAGGTTGGCATGTCACAGGTTAAACAAAGAGACTTATCTTACCCATTTCAAGGCCATTTATTGCTCTAAAATATATTTGCATCCTCCTGCTTGCATTTCTAACACTTTCTAAACACACACAGAATCCCCTGCACATCAGTAACCTACTTGTGTTGAGCCTACTTTATGAAACAATGCGAGTAGTGGCATTTGAAAAATGTGTGTAGGGGTTGGAACTATGTGCATGCAGGTCTCTTCCTGTTCCTTGTGTGGAGTGCACTGCAACCCCACTATCATGGCAGTGACATTGGCCTGCTTGTGATAGAGACGAGAGAGACCCCCAGCCATGTCTAACTGCCAGTGCTGCAGTAGCACACAGAGGGAGAAACCCTCCTGCTGCACCTCCAGAGCCTGGGGGCACCAGCTATGCTTCAGAAGGAGGGAGGAGAGTCAACTCTGTTGTGACCACACCAACCCAGCCAGGGAGAGTAGTCAGGTCTACTCACATCACCCTGTAGGTTCTGGGGTCCTTGAGACTACAACATGGCCTTTAGATCAAAATGTATCAGTGAGGCTACAGAAACAATGCCTGTATGATAATAGGCCTGTATGACAGTACAAGATAGTGCTGTGCTCTCATTGCTCTGTTTCATTGATCGGCACAGTTAGGTTCCACAGCTGTTGTTTTTTTTTTCTTTTTTAAATGGGGGCGGTGCTTTGTGTGGGCGATATGCTTAATTTATCTGACCTGCATCTCTCCTGGGTGGACTCTGTGAGTGATTTCAGCAAAGACTAAATAATTCACCTCAATCGCAATCAGTAACAATCAATTGGTGGCGATAATTGAGAGGCCTGTCACTGCACCAAAGACAGGGTGAGGGTTGAGGGGATGGGGACGGGGACGGGGACGGGGGGGGTGAAAGTCATTCAACAGATGAGCCAGGGCCAGTATCTCTGGGGCTGCAACAGCGTCCATCTTTCATCCCTCCATTTCGTCATTCCAGCCTGCCTCCAGGAGCAACAGCAATAAAGACGCATTTAGCTGCTCCTGCCTTGTCATCAAAATGAGTCCCATTGACTTTGGTTCCCTCTCCCGTCTCCAGATTGAAGTAGATACAAGAGCTGAGGTGATTGATTATGTGAAAGCATGATAGACAGAACACTGAATTTTTACCTCTCTCTCAAAGAGGTCAGAAAATGCATCTCATTTTTGTATCTATTACAACACAAAAACCCTTGAGTAAACACCACTGTAAGCACTCGACTCAGAACGCAGGGTGATGAGGCCTACACAAGACTATCAGAGCTACCTACACAAGACTATCAGAGCTACCTACACAAGACTATCATGAGGCCTACACAAGACTATCATGAGGCCTACACAAGACTATCATGAGGCCTACACAAGACTATCATGAATCCTACACAGGGCTATCATGAATCCTACACAGGGCTATCATGAATATGCCATGACACCTGTCATATCAGGTAGTTTACTTTGATCAGATTGTTGACAAATGACCTTACACTGTCCTGACACTTGAGACTGACTGTAATCCAAACACAGGTAGCTTGTTTCAGTGTCTCAGCATTAATAAAACCTTAACACACACACCCACCACATCCACATCCACACCCACCCTGAGCAAATATCAAATAAAAGATTCCTCTAAAATTGTGAAATTTTCTTTACAGTTAATATACCAACTGGGGTATTTCTGTGGCAGAGTTGTCCTCACAGGACAACACAACTTGGATGTGAGACCAGGGTACAGAGTCCAGTCTTGTGACTATTCAGCAGACCTAACATCATTTGCGTTCTGCCATTTGAATATACTCTGATTCTGTGGCTGGCTCCTGGCTACATCACTCACCAGAAGCTCCCTGGAAGACAGACGGCAAAAACAACACATGATTTGTCCAGTGCAGTAGCTCAATGAAGTAAGATTATTGAAGTAGGCCTACTACTCAAAGTTTTATGTGGAGGTTTTAGTTATCTATGGCAACAGAGGACAAAGTCAGATACCTTGAACATCCTGTGCAAGTTCAGGTCAAATAATTTAGCAGCTTAAACACTTGACAAAAGGATGGATAAAAAGCAGACCCCCTGACAGACAAAGTATTTATATATTTCTCAAAAGTTTGACTTCTTCTACGAGCCTAATTCTTCTACGAGCCTAATCCAAGTTTGGTGAAAAGTAACACACCTATAAATGTGCTGATGTGTTACAAATCAATATAAGCAAACAGGTTTGTTGTTACAGGGAAATGTAGTGAACCCGACTAAACGCACCTGAACTAACAGTGTGGTCGTGCCCTCTCCCCTGTGACTCCCCCAACCTTCAGCCCCTGACCTTTTGTCGCTCCAGTGACCCCATGGTCAAATGAGGCAATAGGCCAGGGCATCTCATAATTATTGCTCCAAACACTAGAACCGTTCAAACATTCTATGTGTCACTTGTCTTTAGGCTGCTTAGATCTTGAAATTGTATACATAGAGAAGATGCCATGTGGGGGAGAGAACAACTCATCCAAAAATAAAAGCAGTAGTGTTAACACTAGCATTTTCTGCGTAGAAATGTACTAGACAACACAATATGCCATAGATAACCATGCTGAATAAACCTTTGGCTTATGCAATTCCACAAACAAAATGTCTCACCTTTGACAAGGAACAAGGAAGCAAAAAAAGGTCCGCTGAGAATCAACAACAACATTGGTGAATCCTGATTAACTAATGAAACATTGTAATGCATCCATTATAATTGCTTACAATACAAACTCTGGACTGAAGCCATGATGAATACACTATTCATAAGGGACGCTGACACATAATATCAATAGGCCTATCGATAATACTCACAAACACACTATTCATTCAATCCTCATTTTGTGAGCTGGTGATGGTACAGCAGTACATTTCTTTACAGTAGTAGTCACAGCTTTACTCAATGCAGATTATAATGAGACGGAGGAGAGATGTTTGTGGCCTAGCTAAATAATTTCTAATCTAAAACGTAGAGAAAACAGTGCGACAACATTGTAACGTTTATTGATAACAGATCACCGACAACAAATAGCTTTCTGAATGACAGTAGCAGCGGGAGCAGAACATCATCCCTATTAGATGCATTCGATATTGGCGACAAACAAAACATTGGTGCTCTCAATAGCAAGTAGCCTAGATGGAAAATGTCTGTGCGTGGCGTTGCGTTTTTCAGGTTATTGAACGATTCTCAAGCTGACTAATGTATGATGCTATTTAACAAAATGGAAACGACACCACCACGGCACAGACATGGTGATTTATTCAGACTTCTTTACGCAGCGTTTTCACACCGCTGAACACCCGTATGCGCCCCGAAACTGGGCTCGAGACACACATTCAATGTCATAAATATATGCTGTAAACATGTACAATCCATGACAGCTAACCCCAATCCTGCTCTTATGGATTTTACAGACTCATAATCATTTCACAGCCTATTCTGAACATTCAATTTAGCACGTACCTGCTTCGGTTTGTCTACCCCGCTGGCAGTGGACCTCACTCAACCAAAAAGGCGCATCATTATTCGACAGGAGGAAATCCTTCGGTTAGACTCGGTGAAAAGGTCTCATTTCTCTAACGCGCGTAAAGTTAAAAAAAAAAAAAAAAAAAAAAAGATAAAAAATGTAAGATTTATTCCAAAACGCCTCGGGTTTGGATCGAAGTGATCCGGGTCCGAGACCTGTAGTCGAGTCTGACGGGGTTGTTTATTCTCGGAATCCCCTCGCTCTCGAGACCTCAGCAGAGACACTCCTCCTCCGCCGCTGACACCACCCTTAAAGGAGCCGTGGCTCTGCCAACCTATCCGTGAGGTTCTCCAAATCATAAGACTTGATCAAAAGTATTATAATATAGATTATAGAGTTGGTCTTCTTTGTGTCTATACATATTACAAACCGTTACATAGATTGCAATGTGAATCAAGAATGGAGGACATTATGCAATATTCCAATAAGCATAATACATGAAAACACACAATTTCTTAAAATGTTGTCTCTGGGCCTAGAGAAAACTGAACATAATATATTCTGATAGATGGAAAATAATGAAAGGAAAGTTGGTGGACTTGAAAATGAGCACTATCAGTTGTTTTTTTGTAGACAGGCTTGCAGTTCATGCACAGTAGCCCAAGCAGATGCATTTGTATGCCTTCTTTTTTCACTGACATCTTGTGATAATCTCTAGTATCAACTCGAATGGCCTACAGTCTTCAGTCTCTGTGTGGCCTTGAACAAAATGTCTCTGAGGACCTGGGGAACATCAGTGTTCTCTCATGAATAAGAACATAACAACATAACCTACTTCTGCCCATCCCTCTCTCAGAGTTCCTTTTTATTCTCCTTCTGAAAACAAGGGGGCAGTTCTCTCCCTCATTCCCGCTGCTCCAGATCCAGATTCCTACGGTGTCTCATAACAAGACCAAGTCACCACAATGGTTAAACAGTAATTTAATTCATTGTCAGTTGTGTAAACAGATCTGACACTCAACTTGTCAGTCAGTTAAATTGGATAGTGCTTCAAGGTCATTGTACACAATGTGTGTTAGCTTTAATTTGCATTTACAGTATAACCGAGGTTAATATAGGACTCTGACCAAAGTTCAGACCAAATTGACATTCATAAAACTCTTTATTTCGCTCAGTTGACATTTTATTGTCATTGTCTGACTGATACGACACATACAAAATATTCTGTAAACATACTTTGTTAAAACATAATAGTTTGTTTTGTTTCTAAGCTTTCCGTACATCTACATTCCTCTGTCTGGCTTTTGAGACCAGCCTGTAGGTTACCAAAGTACATTGGCTCAGCAATTTAAATGGTATCTCGCCTTGTAACCTCTGAACTCAAATGACCCTTCATCTTTGAACCTTGACCTCCAATGCCACATGAATGGAGATACAATATCCTCTCTTTCATTCCTTCCCCCACAAGAACTCCCTGACCTTTGCTCCCAGGCTTTTCACAGAAATGTGGTTCATGGAACTTCCACCTTTGACCTCAGGAAAGGAAAGCCTGTGGCTGTTTTGCAGGGCATTCAGAAGTCTAAGTGTAACACAGTAATTCTGAAAAGGATCATAGACAAAATAAAGGATCTGGTGACATATACTGTATTATGCTTTGCATGAAACATTTTCAGGTGGGGTTAGGTGGGGTTAGGTCAGTCAATGCAGCCATCAGGGTAACAGCAATGTTAATGGAAGTGTGGCAAACAACAAAAGACAGAAAAGACAAGAAAGCATGGCACATTTAAGAGGTCAGGTTAACAAGCGTTTAAAAGCCATTTTAAATGCACTCTGATGTTTTACAGGACACACTATTTAGAATCTTGTTAACACCCTACACTGCCTACACACAACACTAAAACCTAGTAGATTTGGGGGGGAGACAAAGTAAATATATATATATATATAAATCTAATAAAGATCATTAGTATCCCCATCCTGAATTGTCTGTATCTTTCTCTAATTAACAAACTGCTGACTCATCTACTAATTAAAACTAAAACTACTGCCAAAGCCAATGTCAAAATGACTAATTGTTTCGTAAACACAGTTATTTCCAAGTCTCAAGCATGGAATTTTTGATCCATAAAATACTTGCAAATAGCCATTCAACTCTGATTCACCTTCTACATGAGCAAGGGTTCAGTGAGCGGTTACTGGGGCAGATTATCATCTGAATCTTTGGATTGAGATACACTGGAGATTATATATTTTTTCATCCAGGAATTAAATAATCCAACCCCCAGCCCCAAAAATAGCTTTTTATGCAATTTCATTCCACTGAACATTCCAATATAAAATACATGGAAAATATATGAATCCCAGAGCAAAGGTCAGTTCAACTACTGGTCTCCTGACTCGATACTGCAAACAGAGTAGAGTTTAGATTCAGACGCCTGATTGTCTCAGAGAGAGAGAGAGACAGAGTGTCAGCAGACATTAACCCTCAACCTTTGACCTCCCCAATTTCAGCCAAAACCTATCCCAAGGTTTGGAGCCGAGGGAGGGGCTCTTGAGGCAAGCAGGTGCAAACTGGGATAGGAGGACTGTTGGAAGTCACACTATACTGCAACCTTTGGACTGGAATGAGTAAAGAATGGTTGTGACAGTACCATGTATAGAACTAGAATAGATAGAACTGTACTTTAACCTTTGGCCACAAGAGTGCAACAGTCTGGGCATGGGAATATTGATCTTTATTTATTTTTCAACTGAAAATCACTTTTTCTATCCAACATGGAGGGTACATAGTTGCTGACACACACACACGCACGCACGCACGCACGCACGCACGCACGCACGCACGCACGCACGCACGCACACGCACGCACACACACACACACACACTGACTCTGGCCTACAGCATCAGTATTTAATTAATTTGAAATGATTGAAAGTTTGACCAACTGAATGATCTGTTTAGCCTCCAACAAATCCTGACCTAGAAAGTGACGTCCTTTCTAGTCGTCCAATCTCTACGGTCCAAGGCCACACAATGAGTGGATTACTCTAACAAGTTAAACTGACTTTATTGGTGCAACAAACAAAAGACCGGAAAGAGAAAGCCAAGCCTCAAAATAAACAGACCGAGATGATATAACATTGTGACAGACATGCAAAAGAAACATCCAGATGTTCCAGATAATTCTTTGAATTCTCCCCCCACAAAATGAAAACATGTTATATCCACTGGCGTCTTTGATAG
>NC_139656.1:26047447-26219947 GCF_951799395.1 Argentina silus | reverse complement strand
GTTGTTGGTCCTAGCATGTGAGAACCAACTGCTGGGATACCCTTGTTCAAGGGTACGACAACAACACAACCACTGTCCTGTGATTCAACCCTCCCACCATCTGGACAGCAATGTCAACCGCACTAATCTACTACTGTACTGACCCCACTGTAGTGCTGTAGCTCACACTGGTGAATCACTAGCGCAGTTTAAATCACAACAAGATTCCACAACAAACATATTATGCTGTATGAGAGGATTTTCGTAAAGCAGCGGGGTTTTTACCAGGGTAAACAAGTCAGGCAGAGGTTAATCTCTAGATGATATTACAGCCGTTCTGTATATAGATTCTCTGATGATATTAGAATATTACTACACCTAGAGAGGGGATTGGAAGAGAATTATATATATTATATATATATTCTACTATTGTTGTAAACAAGCTACAGGAGATACACAAAATGTGGTTAAATAACATTGAAATTCATGAAACTATAATGACTGTACTGTCACATTATGCAGGAAAACTGATGTGTATGGACAGACAGACAGACAGACACTGCTCAACAATGAGAAACATACAAACATCTGTACCACTGACCTTGCTGTGTTGTTGATAACCAAAACCTTTTGCCAGCGATCGCTCAAATGTACAGACAGATTTCCAGTAATTGGGGATTGACACCAATGATTTTATCTCAGAATAAATTACTAGCTTGCCCCCCCCCCCCAGCCCCATTGACACAGCAGAGGGTTCTTTTTCTAACCCTGACCTTTAGCTGTGATGGGTCTACCTCCTGCACACAGGAATAGCCCTGTGCGGATTATCACAAATAGGAGAGACACAGATCGCCTTGAAATGCAAATTGAGAATTAAGTCATCATCCTTTATGAATAGCCCTGATAACTCATTACAAGCATAGGTCTGTCTAAAGATTTAAAATTTGTCCATAATGAACTGTCATATGGAATGCCTCAGACCGGTAGTCTCTTCTTCCCAAACCAGATTTCACAACAGATTTCCCCCCAAAAATGTTCTTGTCTCTGTTGGCGAAAGGCTAAAGTGACATCTTAATTACTGCAGGTAGCCTGTGCAGTTATAAATAGGGCTGTGTGTGATGTTATGTTTAAAAAAGATATCTAGTTATTAGAGGACAACCCTCCAACCCCCCCAACCCCCCCAACCCCAACACTGACACTGACACAGGATGACGGATCGATTGCAGAGTGACAGCAGTGAAGAAATAGAGAGAGATTCAGGATTTACATCATCCTCTGACACTCTCCTATAAACCTCTCAATGATAAAGAGACTACACTCTGACAAGGACACCAGCCCTCGTTTGGCTGCTGAGGAGTTAAAAGATTTGCTGTCTTCTTTTCTTTTTTTTGTGTGCAGATTTCAGCGCAAAGCGAATAACCTTTGTGAATTATTTAGTTTATTGACCTCTGCAGGGATTTAATATGAAGGTCGTTTCCTGCTGGCAGAGTGGGCGCCGGCGGGTTCCTCAGGTGACACGGTCAAGGTCGGCCGTCTCCCTCCAGTTAATAATATATTTGTCACACACAGTGTGTTAGCCCCCGACACAGTGCTACTCCCTTCCACTTGATTAGCGTGACCAATAAGGGCTGCCAAAGATAATAAAGTAGACATTGGCTTAAGGAGATGTGTCAAATGTCCCCAGCATCTCTCTCTATCTCACACACACAGATACGCATGCACACACACACACACGCACGCACGCACGCGCACACGCACGCACCCACGCGCATTCACACAGATTCACACACACACACACACACACACACACACACACACACACACACACACACATTCACACTCCCTCCCTCCCCTCCTCCTCTTCTCTGTTCTTGTTTTATTGTTTCCAAGATGAAGGTTAAAGGAGATGCTGAACAGACAGAACAGCCTGGGGGCCTCTGAGGGGCAGCCTTGCCGTGGCGAGTGCGGGTGTGGGCAGGCAGACGCGGGCACCGACACCAGCTCAGCCCCCTCTCCTCTGTGGTGGCGTGTCAGAGGGCTGAGGCTGCTCTGCTACAGGGGCAAGGGGGCAGAGCATCTAACGCACACAGGGGCAGTACAGGGGCGTCGGTTCCTGACCGAGCCGTCACTGATAATAATCAGAGAGAGCTATGGAGCGTTATTAGTGCTGCCATTTGGCCAGGATGAAGTGCTGCTTCACAGGGCCAGCACAGGTGAATTATCGAGGAATGGTGAAATATATTATGGTGGGGGGGGGGGGGGGGGGTAGCAAATATTTTGTGGCACAGTGTCGTAATTAAGTTGGTGCAGATTGTGAGGATAGAGGTGGTTGGTAATGGAGGTTCTAAATCTTTTGGGGGCATTCAGGATGTAAGTGCTACATTATTGATTTGATTGTATGAAAGGTAGTGATAATGGAGGATGTGTGTGGTTAGAGGATGACAGATGGGTGATAATGATGATGATGATGATGATGATGACGATGACGATGATGGCGGTAGCTGCTGCAGCAGGCTGAGCTGCAGAGTGTGTCTCCTGTTTGTCCTCTCCCTGACTGGACTAGTTTGCATGAGGAGGTCAGAGGAAGGTGATGTTTGCAGCCATATATGGTCAACACTTTGTGTGAGGGGGATACGAATCATTCCGAAACATTACACACACACACACACACACACACACACACACACACACACACAATTAGTATGCATTAATATTAAACTCAAATGACATCAGCTGTCATGTTGGTTGGGTGTGTGGGCGAGTATACAGTATTATGTTATCATAGCAATGCACATTCAAATGAAACAAATGACAAAATGTTTATGTATTGTGACAATTATGTTTTACCACAAAAGTCGGGATGGAAGATCACTGTCTTGTTGAATATCCAACACATGGACCTCTGCCATGGGCCTTGAATGTGATAAAAGGGAGAAAGTTCATACTAGTCATATTACAGTAGATTGTGTCAGTGAGAGCAAAGTAATAGTATTGATATTACCCCAAATTACATTTTAGAGACCATGGCTAGACAGGAGGTTAAATCTGCATTAAGCGAGAACATTAGCATGATCTATGATTACACTGTAGAAAAGACACAGAACATTTTCATTAAACCAATACATTTGGAGTCTGTTAATGACCTTCTATTCTTGACCTTTTCTCTATTATCTGAACTGCCCACCATCCATAACTCAGCCGATTCCCATCTATCCATCATTGTTCCTCGCCCATCATTTCTTTATCATGACAATTAGGCTCAATACTGGACATCATGTTTGCTAAATCCAGATTAACTGAACCC
This sequence comes from Argentina silus, assembly GCF_951799395.1. Classification (NCBI taxonomy): domain Eukaryota; kingdom Metazoa; phylum Chordata; class Actinopteri; order Argentiniformes; family Argentinidae; genus Argentina; species Argentina silus. Next base: position 26,216,664 of record NC_139656.1, on the reverse strand, counting down.
ACCAACGTTTCCATAGAAAATGTGAAGAGGATTAATGCCTCCAATACTTTCTATTATATTTATGAGTGTCTTGGTGGCTTGCAGATTTAACATTACTCTGGAGGTCTTGAGCATTGCAGTTGCTTCTCCTCATAGCTACACAAGGATGGAAGCATGGAATTCAAAAACATTTTACCATGGCATTACAACAAAGTTGTCTGTCATGAAAACAAAGTTCAGCCAGGACACTTAAGTCGTTCATGTAAATGTTTTTAGTTTAATTGACGTGCAATTTGATTTGGCGTAATGGATGGTTCCACTCTGATATAGCTCCCCGCTGATTATAGCAATATAGCATTATAGCGTTATAATACAATATAATATACATAGCAGGGATGAACTTCTAACCCCCCACTTGAATAAACAATATTAAATACAATAAAATACAAAAGCGGGGAGAACCATGAAATTCAACCCCCCCGTAGGCAGGTATCAACAGCTAACCCGCAGGTGGAAGTTGGGGTGGTGGTGGGAACCTCAAACCAACAGGCAGCGTGAACGACTGCTCAGCTATAGTCAACTAACACGAACATGTGACATGATCGACAATGGCCAGCTGCATCCTCCTTGCCGTGCCTCACTGAACCTGCGTGATATTTCAATATTATTACTGGACTATTTGATTAAAAAATGTGTTCTCCTTTTAGTTGATATTCATGTACCGATTCATCTGTGCATTTGTTTATCGCCTCATTTTCTTGCAACATTCTACCACAGAAATCGAAAGTGGCGCCTAAACAATGAGTGGGGAAGTTACAAGTTAACAATGAAATGATGGCTTCCAAATCAAAGGTGCGAATTGCCATTGCCACTGGCATTCCCGTAGATTAAAACAAAAAGGTGCTAATTGCTTGAATTGAGTTTCCTTGGTACACCACTCCTGTTTACTTGGCTACATGTCATTGGCTCTAGCTTTAACTTCTTGTCCTTGGTCTGATATATAAAAGGTCCTACATTTTCCGCCAAAATCTGTTGTGAACTAAAGCATTAGTTTAGATTAATCTATACAGCAGAAATTATGATGTTTTCTCACACTATTATCAACACTATACATTGAGGGAAGTACTGCATGACTGTAGCCATTATTTTGAAAGTGAATGTAACATATTGTTTAGTAAACACAGCTGTCAGGAGGCATGTCTGTGTGTGTCTGTGTGTGTGTGTTGTACAAATCCCAGCCGAGGGGCTTCTCCAGTGGGTGACCCCAGCAGCAGGCCACAGAGGGCATCGGTGCAGACACTCATTGACCTCTTCATTAAAGAGGACTGGGGCAGACCTCTAGGGTAAGGGCTCCGCTTCCAAAGTAACTCTACGACTCAGACCTCATTTGCAACCAGACAAGCCTATTGTAACAGCAAATAAAACAATATTGATTTTGCAAGTGGCAACAGTGCTGTGCGTCTTATTGATCAGCATCAAGCACTTATCACTCTCCAGACCCAGAGTGTACCGATGTTAAGCGCAGGTCTCAGGTCTTAATTACGACAGTGGCCTTTACAGGGTTCCTGCCCTAATGATGCTCCAATAATACTACTGCGTTTGACCTTCGGTATTGGCTTTTTGGGGTGTGAGGCATGGGGATGGGATCATTCTCATCCTGGCTAAAGCAGTTCAATATTTTTTCCAACTGAGCTGAGCTGTGTTTCACTGCCTAATGTAGAAATGTCATATCCATCCAGCCTATTATATATCCTACCCTGTCTTTATTGCCTTGAGTGGTTCGGATGAAGGTAGGGTTGTGGGTTGAAGAGTTACCACGGGGTGTCCACAAGCCTGGAACATGCAGCCACACTATCTTCTATGAAAGCTCCATGGCACAGAGTGGCATATACTGTATGCAAAGCGGTGGAGATAAGCGTCTCTCTTCTCTCGTATCTGTACCGGATCCCGAGTGACATTTGGCAGTCGCACAGTGCACTTGTAGGTTATGGTAATGACATGCATTTTATGCACACACTGTATATATTTATGTTATATGCCTTGAAGGTAAAAATCTGTTTTGGACTGACAATGAATATGAGAGATGTTTCTTTGGAAGATGTACCGCATTACGAGAAGAGTGCAGCCAAACCTCATGAATATATTTATTCAGCTCAGTCAGGTCACAAGACGCTGATAAGAGCCATGAAAATACAAATATTACGTGCAATGGGAAGAAGATCTCCGTAATAAGGGAATGTATTAGGCATGCTTAGAATATTCCTAATGGGCTGTTGAAAATGATGCCAATGGGACCTCTAGCAGAGCACCTCTTTATGAGCATCACAATTGTTTGTGTACAAGATGGAGACATTTTTTTGAAGGGATTCACAAAGCCGAGCCACAGTAATAATGTCAAGGATGATGGTCATAGACTAACTCACTAAGAGGGAGCATATTGTATCTCAAGGTTCTGCTGTCAATCGCTGAACCTCAGGAACAGGTCAATCAATGGATCCTCTCTCTCTCTTTCTCTCTCTCTCTCTCTCTCTCTCCCTCTCTCTCTCTCTCTCTCTCTCTCTCTCTCACCCTCTCCCCAGATCAGTGGAGGAGAGAGGAAAATCAATGGGAGTAAAGTAATCACTGGGCGGAAGATACAGGGAAGGCCTGAGGCCTGCTTGGCTACCTGAGTTCCATTTCACGCATCAGCAGCCACAACACAAACACACCACGCTCGCCTGTCCTCCCATCTTAAACAACACAAGCAGCCCGGCACTCCACACCCCTGTGACCTACTCCTCCCCAGAGGAAACTCCCAGAGCGCACTGCAGCACACATCAGAGTCTACCCGCTAGCCTGCTATTGATCTGCAGTCGTACACACACACCCTGACAGGGCTCTCTCCGTAGCACATCTCAAAACGTCAGGCCGCTGTGCTACAAAACCTCCTCTCTCCCATTGCTGACATCATCAGCTAATGTACAGGAGACAATCTATGCTGCGTCGAGTCCATACGGCCTCTGTTCAATAATGCAACGTTTTTACGGCTCCGTCCACAAAATGGTGCAGTGAGCCATTTGACAAATTAAACAAAATGGCTCCACATAAAATGAGTCATCACACTTGCAGTTCAAGGGTCTCTGGCACCTTTATGGTATTGTGGAGTGAGCTCTGTTAGCTCCTTGATCTAGCTTTGAATAGCCACAGACTACTCTGTTAAAAAAAAAAAAAAAAAAGTCTTACTCTTTTTAAGTAACACTTTTTGGTTTTTGGTTTTACGTATGCCTGCATGGTGTGTTCTTTCTTGCTTTTTAACAGTGCTATGTTGTGACTAGTCTTACCTTTCAATGACCTGGGAGGCGAGTGGGTGGAGGATGACAGTGGGTGGCGTGATGGGGGGAGCCATGATGGGTGGGTATTTGTTTTAGAATTGTAAAATGCTAATGAGTGTATACACTAAAGCCCTGCTGTACCAACAAAGGACCCATGGGAGAGGTCAACAGTGTTTATAGGGTCCGAGGGAGGAGGGGAGGAGAGATGGCTTGGTAATTAAATCCCAATGAGATGGATTTAAACACAAGGTGTAAAATCTGCTACTGCATGTAAGGTGACATCTACGTATTGGATCTCGTGGAACAACATAACCTACAGTAGCCTCCACCGGTGACCCTCTAAGCTGCCCTGTGACAGTTCTGACAGTGTGCTTTGATCGTCGCTGTTGTAGGAGTTCTTTCCTTCACATGGTCCTAATGGGCCCTTATGAGAGGGCAGGTGGACATCACAGGAAGCTGTGTCTCTTTAATCCCACTGCTGTCAGGATGGAGCAGCTTTAATGAGTGTTTGACTGCCCTGCTCCTCCCAGTCAAGCATTCCTGTGCTCTGGGAGCAACGTGGCCCTGCTCCGCTGAGCGGGGTTGGCGTCAAGGCTGACTCCCAGGGTTTTACGTGACGGTGCCGAGATTACACAGCGGCGTAGTTTAGGCTTTTTCCCCTGGCTTCGGCAGAACATGTTCCAGAGCGGCGCAGGGTCACCCTGATCCTTGATGATTCTCGTCTCCTCCTCCGCCTCCTTCCTCCCTCGTTCCTCCTCTCCTTGTCTGTTTTTGTGATGTTATCTTTTCACTCCCCTCCCACTCACTGCTGTTCCCCGAAGCTGTCTGGAGATGAACAGCTCATTGTTTTTGTCCTTGTGCCGGTTTCCAAAATGCCATGACTAGTCAGGCTGTTGAACAGTTTCTTACACAGCCCTCCTTTGATAGGAGGACAGGTCATAACCAGGCCATTGCCAACTTAAGGCACTTCCTCTCCAATCACTCGTGCTCTGTTATGTTAGAGTTCATTCTTATGTCTGCGGCAAAATCTAGCACTGTTAGCAAGCAATTTATATGGAGACATGCACTATGCATGATTAATCTTCTTACTGGGAGTAAAATGATCACAACAACCTTGTTTATAGCACTTCAACTTTCGAGCGTGTACACACAGAATGGTGTGCTCAATTGCTTTGGTTTTTATTGTGTTACTAACGCAGCGCAGGGCATGACAAGATAAAGCAACTCCTCTCAGCTTCATCTGTTTACTCAAGTCGGCTCTTTATTTTCATTCCGATCATGCACCTGCCCAAGCGTTACACAAATCAAGAGCGCCTTCAGATGCAATGAAAGTCGTTTCTCCATGGGGGGCTGAGTGATTGAGGAGAAGACATGTTGCTCCTCATGAGGGCTCTAAAATTGATGTGCCCTTTTGGCTCTGTCGGGGGTGACCTTAAAAATCAGAAACTCTCAACGAGAGACACAGCCACTGTCTCACTGCTGATCAATCTCAATCCTCTACCCAGCCTCCCTCAGTGCCATTCAAATACTACTCCAGTACCGAAATACTCTGGGACTACAATACAGTCTACAGTGGTAACCTAAAGCTAGCATAATGCTATCATTAGCAGGTAAAGCCTAGCAGCCATATGATAATAAGATATGCAATTTAGCTGATGCTTTTATCCAAAGCAACTTACATTGCAGTGAGCGCATACATTTTCCAGTATACATGGTCCCAGCGGGAATCAAACCCACAACCTAAGCATTTTTAGCACAATGCTCTACCAACTGAGCCACAGAAGACCACATGCTAGCAAGGTTTGCTGGCTTGCTGGAAGGCTAACCAACAAGCCAGGCTGACTCGCTGCATGGCTTTATGTCCTTTATGAAACAGCTATGACATAAGGTGCCACCAGGTAAAGTTTTCCATCAGAACCATGTGTAGCACCACATGTTCACAGCAGTTTTAAAGGCCACTCCTGAGATTGACTGGCAATGGACAGCTGACATTGCAATATGCAATTATCCCTTGTAAGGAGCAAGCTGAGGAATATTTTGGGAAATGGAATCTCTTTCAAGCCATTTCTCTCTCTGGAAAAGGAGGCAGTGAAACCCTTTATCTACGACGTGCCCGAGAATAATTATCTTTTTTCCCCGGCCTTGCGTTGCGTTGTTACTCGATAATTACCGCGGTCCCTGAAGGATACTCATTAGGGTGTTGACCTTGAGGAAGCGCATGCACCATTGACATCTTAACTAAAGAGCGGAACATACTTCCACAACGCGCAGGGACACTCTGATCACATTGTCCGCTGTGAGCCAACTGGAGCGGAAAAGCCAGTGGAAGTTCAGCTCCCCCCCCACCCCCTCCCCCCACCCACCCTCACCCTGACAGTCCCTAGCAGCCCTCCCCCACTCATTACTCCCTTACCACCCATCTCTAGCCTTTCCCTCAACCCTTCACCTGTTCCTGCCCCCCCCCCCCCCCCCCCCTCCCCAGGTTACTTTTCTTGTTGTTGCTGAGGAATGTGGCAGGGTGAGTAATTCTCCCAGTGATACCGGGCTCCTGACCTTTCATTACACCTTAAGGAAAGAGGGATTTTTTTCTCTTCTCACAAGCGTCACTCCTCATCGGCCATGACGGCTCCCAGTGCATTGTGGGCCCAGTGCAGCCTGCCCCTGGAGTTGGAGGGGGGTCTGCGCTGTCACAGTATGGAGCGTCAGGAGTGGCCCCCGGGTGGTCTGAGGGCTGACAGCAGACAGACCTGCTATTTGTTGGCTGTAACACCTCTGAGGAAGATGTCGGCCAACATCACGACGGCCCGTCAACAGCCCCCACGGCCTTCGGATGTGCTCCGCCTACAATGTAATAATCATCCGTAATCATTGTAAAACAATAAACATACTGTACTACTGCAGTAAACTACTTCACACCTTCTTGTGCCATAATACAGTAATACAATGAAAGCTCCCATTTGAACAGTGAACCTGCTTGGTCTTCTGTGAAACTCAATACAAAAACGGTCATCATGTAATTGACATACCCCATCTGTGATATGTAGTTTCAATGTCCAGAGTGCAAAAGCATGAGTGCAAAAGCATGTCACTTTACTCATCATACTCAGCAGTCTAAATACGCCTGCCTGTTCAGCGGCTCTGTGGGTTAGACCAGCAAGGCTTTCCTGTGTTCTGTGGTTTGAAATGGAGTGAGGGGGAAGGGTGTATGATTTCACAAAGACTCAACAACATGGCCACCTTATAGAAAAACGTTAGCCCGACAGCTAATACAGGACCCATTAGAGCACATTCAAAAGAACCCAGGAGAATGACAGGAGATGGCGTGTAAAGACAATGCAGAGGGACAGAGGAGCAAGACTGGTTGGAGAGTGAAAGTGGTTTGCTAACTACAGCATGAGCATCCCTGCACTCAAGTGCATGGGGGTTGGGGAAATTGACGTGGTGAAGGCAAGGCTGTGTATATGTCACAGTAATAAAAGGGAGGCAGCCCTTAATTTGAGACCCTGTGTTTGCCCCACCTCCCCCTTAGCTCTCAAAGCCTCTTTTCTGCAGCTTTTCCTAATTTACACAGAGCCAGAAGAATGGATAATTGCTGACCAGAAAACAGGTTTATTTAGCTATCCTATTAAAACATACATGGTGACAATGTCGTTCCTCTGCTGGAGAGCGATCAGAGCGGCACCACTAATGCTGCAGGCTTCACACATTTGAATATGCAGGCAGGGGTGGGAATCTCAAAATTAAAACCCCAGATCACATTGGTGGTATAACAAGCAGCAGTTTGTTTTTGGAGGGAATTGGGAGCCGTACCCCCCTCTAGCTCAGAAGTCCTAATTTCCTCCTGGTCCCATAGTAACAAACCCTTTGTCAGTGATGGAGGCTTTGTAGATATTTAGGCGCCTAGGGAAATATAATTCATTTTTTGATTATTCCAAACAATGGGACTCCAGCTGAGACTGAAATGGGTCACAAATGGATTATCATTTTGTGTTTGTTTGTTTTTTGACACTACTTTCATTCTCTATTTTTAGACGTAGTAAGGAAGTGTTTCATTATCATATCTTTGACAGAGAAGCGGCAGCATCAATATACTGTATTGCTTTAGGTCATTAAATGATACGAGTGTGTCTTGATGTCATTCTAACTGTGAGAAGGTTACCAAACCCCAAAAATGCAAAAATGCAAGTGATGACAATGACTGTGGAATACAACATTAGTTCATTGGGTGTATGCTGATGATTCAAAACATTAATATTCTCATTCACCACTATTTGGTGATTTTAACTGTTCCACTTCAAAAGAGTTATGTTCATTTGCTCAAGTTGTAGCTTTAAGGACCAACAACACATTTTAATGAATTGTAAAGCTGTCATATTATAAATATTACATGTTAGGATTTCAGTTGAGGCGCAAACACTGAAGTATCCATTAATGAATAATGAAGCTAAGAAGGCTTAGTGCACCACTAAAAGAAAACACGCATTACGGTGCTTTATCATTCTAACCTATAAGCGTTTTTACAACACCCACAGGCACACACTGTGTGTAATTAGCCAGACTGTCGCCACACCGGTGGGAATGAAAGGGCACCTCATGACCTCGGGGTCACAGAGGATCAAAGGTCACTGTGAGGCCAACAGGAAAACCGGTGAGCACACACGCATGCGCACACACACACACACACACACACACACACACACACACACACACACATGCACGCACCCGCAGGCCCACACACTCACGCATACACATGCACGCACCCACACGCCCACGCACGTGCACACACACACACACACACACACACACACACCATAATTTCAACTGAACTAGTGACCCTTGTTTTATCATCAAATGTATCAATGTCTTCATTGCCAAGTGTCATAGTAAATAATGCAAAAACAATAAATGGCCTTATTGCGCCTGAGTCTGACTGTCCTCTCCTTTTCTACATTACTTGTAGGTTGAAGGGTGAATTTGGCCCTCAGGAAAGGGGCAAGGAGATGGTGATGGGGCAACTGTGAGTGACATTTCAGATGGAGATGACATAGAGTGCGCTCCCCATGTGCCCTGTGGCATGGCACTGCATGGAGGCAATGTCAACGTGATCTTACTCAGCCCCAATAGCTGCACAAACACACACACACACACACACACACACACACACACACGCACGCACACACGCACACGCACACACGCGCTCGCACGCACACACACACACACACACAAAGACACACAAAGATCTCTATCACACATGCTAACCATGTCTCACGTCAAGTGACAATGTCATCGTGATCTTACTTCGCCCCAAAAGCTGCACAAGGACACACACACACACACACACACACACACACACACACACACACACACACACGCACACGCACACCCACACGCAAACGCACACGCACACGCACATGCACACACACACACATACGCACGCACGCACACACACACAAACAGACACACAAAGATCTCTGTCACACATGCCAAACATGTATCTTGTCAAGTGACAGTTAACAAGATACGTCACTTTCCAGATGTGCATGTGCCATTCTAGCCCCAGGGCAGATTTAGCTGCAAGAGCTTTGGTGAAATACATTGTCTCATTGCACTGGATGTCACTCTAATGTCTGACATGGGGAGCTTTCACAAAGACAACTCAGTCATAAAGACGCTACTTGGGTCCATAAGAAACAGATACATGTCTCATCCTATTAACACAACAAACTGTACATACAGTTTATAATCTAAAATGACCGTATACTGTATGTGAAATACAAGCTAGGTACACTATTCAAATGTAGAACAACAATGACTTCATAACAAGGCAAGGCAAGGAGAGAACAGGTCAACTGTCCTTGCATCTCTAAAAAACAAAAGAGTAAAAAAGGTGTTTGTAGTAACTGAGGGTGGTTAGAACACTGTGTTTCTGAGATCACAATGTGCTGAACAAGTAAAGGTGTTCCTTCAGAAGCCTCTATAGCAAATAGACATCTCTAACACAAGGGGACAAAATAAGCAAAAACAAATGAGTTACAACAGTTGGGCAGGGCATTCACATCACCTGATAACCTCACAATATCAACAGACCACAAAATCCAATTATCTTATTCATACATGGAACAATAACCTTTGACTTAACATTTGTATGACCAATTCCAATAAAACTCATAGAGCAAAGTTGAAATAAGAAATTGTCTTCCCCTCGAACATAAGCTTATCTTGAACTAGGGCTATATTTTACAAGATATCTGTTTTGTGTCCTACACAAGTCATCTAAACTACAACTCCCAAGGAGAGGGGAGATCAGATACTGAGGTCCAACATCAAGGACATTAAAGCCATTTAAAGGTGACGTTTCAGTCAACGCAGCAGAGAATGACAATCTATCTTTTCTGGGCTACATATCTCTCCCTCTTTTTTCCATCCCTCTCTTACCATTGCCCTTTTTGAGCGTGTACTCACTCTGTCCTTTCACCTCTCTCTCTCTCTCTCTCTCTCTCTCTCTCTCTCTCTCATTTTCCCTGTATCCCCCATCCCCCTCTCTCTCTGACATGCTGACGAGGCATCTGGGAGGAAGCAGTGTAATAAAAGGAAGAACTAATGAAAGGTCGAGCAGGGTCAACATACTCACATACCTTCACCGGACAAGGGGATGAGAGGTCGGCCATTCCAGGGGGACAAACTGTTTCACTTTTTGACTAGAGGGCGTCAAACGTTCAAAAGGTTGCAAGTAAGGGCACAGGGTCATAACCCCCGGGTTCAGATTCTGAGTGCCCTCTGGGTCAGAGGTCAGCAAAGGAATGCTGGGTAATGGCGGGTTGGGGGATGGGTCAAAGGTTGAGTCTCCATCCTCTGTTTGGATGACGGCTGCTGTGTAAATTAACATTTTAACTTGTTTTAAAGTTAAAATGTGACTGAGGCACTAGACTTACCAACAACAATCCCAATCAATTGGGACAACAGATATGTCATTGTCGTTCAACATTCCCACAATTATGCACATAGGCCTACAGTAGAAACAATTATCATTATACAGTGAGTATCAATATACCACAAACTATTTCCAAACGATGGTATAGTTCATTGAATTCTAATTGTAAGGGGAGTAAGTATGAGCTACAGTATCCTAGTTTAGCATTTCAATAGAGCCTTATGTGCTCCCTGAGGCATTACATGAAGCAGCTGAGTTTGAATAGAGGGCCAAAAGTAATGAAACATTCCTCTAAGTGGCCAATATTTTAGAATAATTCATCCGTGTAACATTCCTGCAAAAAGAAAATCCAACCTATCAGCTTTAGAATGTATTAGTTTCTGAACTTGTTTCTTAAATGCATTTAACATGGACAAATTCAAGTCAATTCCAAATAATAATATAACACTCACAAAACATCACAGGCATCACAACCCCACAACTTCAGACACTGTGAAATGAACCACACACATTTAAGACTGAACATGTGGTCATGACATTTCAGGACCTGCTGAAGAGCACCAGGAGTAACAGTGCCATCTTGAGGAGAAAGAGTAAATCAGCTTTTGAAATCTTTGTCTCTGAACTCATCTCTCCAAAGAAACAAAAACATAACAAAGAAGTGAATGTTTAGAAATAAAGAATAAACTCTGATAAGAAATAACACATTTTCAAAATGTTTGATCTAGTGAATCAAAACTCTGTCCAATGCTGTTTGAAGTCATGTTGTGTGTGTGTGTGTGTGTGTGTAGTGGTGGTGGTGGGGGGTTAGGGTTCCTGTATACAGCATTGATGATATACAGTGCATTCGGAAAGTATTCAGAACCCTTCACTTTTTCCACATTTTGTTATGTTACAGCCTTATTCTAAAATGGATTAAATTCATTTTTTTCCTCTTCAATCTACACACAATACACCATAATGACAAAGCCAAAACAGGTTTTTAGACATTTTTGCTAATTTATTAAAAATAAAAACCTGAAATATCACATTTACATAAGTATTCAGACCCTTTACTCAGCACCTTTGGCAGCAATTACAGTCTTCTTGGGTCTGACGCTACAAGCTTGGCACACCTGTATTTGGGGAGTTTCTCCCATTCTTCTCTGCAAATCCTCTCAAGCTCTGTCAGGTTGGATGGGGAGCGTCGGTGCACAGCTATTTTCAGGTCTCTCCAGAGATGTTCGACCGAGTTCAAGTCCGGGCTCTGGCTGGGCCACTCAAGGACATTCAGAGACTTGTCCTGAAGCCACTCCTGTGTTGTCTTGGCTGTGTGCTTAGGGTTGTCCTGTTGGGAGGTGAACCTTCACCCCAGTCTGAGGTCCTGAGCGCTCAGGAGCAGATTTTCATCAAGGATCTCTCTGTACTTTGCTCCGTTCATCTTTCCCTCAATCCTGACTAGTCTCCCAGTCCCTGCCGCTGAAAAACATCCCCGCAGCATGATGCTGCCACCACCATGCTTCACCGTAGGGATGGTATTGACCAGGTGATGAGCGGTGCCTGGTTTCTTCCAGACGTGACGCTTGGCATTCAGGCCAAAGAGTTCAATCTTGGTTTCATCAGACCAGAGAATCTTGTTTTTCATGGTCTGAGAGACCTTTAGGTGCCTTTTGGCAAACTCCAAGCGGGCTGTCATGTGCTTTTTACTGAGGAGTGGCTTCCGTCTGGCCACTCTACCATAAAGGCCTGATTGGTGGAGTGCTGCAGAGATGGTTGTCCTTCTGGAAGGTTCTCCCATCTCCACAGAGGAACTCTGGAGCTCTGTCAGAGTGACCATTGGGTTTGACCACTGGGTTTTCTTGGTCACCTCCCTGACAATGGCCCTTCTCCCCCTATTGCTCAGTTTGGCCAGGCGGCCTGCTCTAGGAAGAGTCTTGGTGGTTCCAAACTTCTTCCATTTAAGAATGATGGAGGCTACTGTGTTCTTGGGAACCTTCAATACTGCAGAAATGTTTTTGTACCCTTCCCCAGATCTGTGCCTCCGAGACACAATCCTGTCTCTGAGGTCTACGGACAGTTCCTTTGACCTCATAGCCTGGTTTTTACTCTGACATGCACTGTCAACTGTGGGACCTTATATAGACAGGTGTGTGCCGTTCCAAATCATGTCCAATCAATTGAATTTACCACAGGTGGACTCCATAATATAATAATATATGCCATTTAGCTGACGCTTTTATCCAAAGCAACTTACATTGCAGTGAGTGCATACATTTCAGTATATATGGTCCCAGCAGGAATCAAACCCACAACCCAAGCGTTGTTAGCACCATGCTCTACCAACTGAGCCACAGAGGACTCCAATCAAGTCGTAGAAACATCGCAAGGATGATCAATGGAAACAGGATGCACCTGAGCTCAATTTCGAGTGTCATAGGAAAGGGTCTGAATACTTATGGAAATGTGATATTTCAGTTTTTTATTTTTAATAAATGAGCAAACATTTCTAAAAACCTGTTTTCACTTTGTCATTATGGGGTATTGTGTGTAGATTGATGAGGAAAAAAAATTAATTGAATCCATTTTAGAATAAGGCTGTAACATAACAAAATGTGGAAAAAGTGAAAAAATGAAGGGGTCTGAATACTTTCTGAATGCACTGTATAATAACAGTGGAGGGCGCAGTAGGTGCCTTGCTAGAGAAACCCCAGTAGAGGGCACTGCAATGCCACCTTACTCAACCCCAATCAACACACGAAAACCTTCTACACAAATGGTTGAAAATGAACACACACACAAGTGAACAATAAGTAAAGCCTATTTGAAATTGAATGCAGTTTGGGAAATTATATTTTCTGGCCTGCTGATTGGATCTCTGCTGATAAGTGGATAAGGCAGATATACCACATACCAGCTGTCCTGCATGTTTATGAATCAACTTAACTAGCTGCAACAGATGAGTATGCAACTATAATCATTGGCATGAAATCAGACCAGGATTTTGCACCATGTATTTCAAGCAACTCTGACCATGTCAGATATCCTGTGCCACTGCCAGGGATCAGTCTGAACCAATGGCAGTGATTGGCAGGATAGTACACTGCCAATGTCGAGTGTAGAGCTAATTAAGGGATTTTAGTCATAGACAGCATGCGGTTTTCATTCACTGTTATGTAACTGAACAATGAATTTGCATGGCTGGACTGTTAATATGTTGGTGTATACCGTATTGTACATGGAGAACTTCCATGATGTTGCACGGACCATGTGGATACAAATTGTACGTGTTTCATACAAAACAACTTTTAGAAGACCTTTTGTAAGGCTGCGTGTGGTACTGTATATCTGACATTATCTTGCGGTGCACAGCGGCTGCTGCTATGCGTGTCAGAGTGAGAGTGATGACAAAGGAGTTTCAGTCTTGCTCCAGCAGACTAATCTAAATCCTGCCCCCCCCCCAGGCAGCGACAGCCTAGCGTGAAGGCCAGGACATACAGATAGGAATGCAACGCTGAAGGGATCATGAAGACCTGGTATACAGGGGTCTAAGGAACTTACACCAGGGGAGGCTGGGGGAGGCAGAAATCAGAGGATGGGCTCGTTGTAATGCATGGAATGGAATGAGGAATGGTATCAAACGTGTGTTTCATACCAGTCCTTATTCCATTCCATGCATTACAATTAGCCCGTCCTCCCATTTCTGCCTCCCCCAGCCTCCCCTGACTTGCAAGTGATACTATACTCTTAATTCCCAGAACCTTAATTGACTGTTTACAGTACATCAGAGAAGAAAGGGTTGTTCTTGTTGAAACAAATGAAATACATGACATGACAGTATTCAGAAGTTATCAATAGATACATTTATAGTATTAGCAAGTATTGTACATGTATATTGTAAAGCGATATTCCTGTCAAGTGGTAGTCTTACTGTATGTAGGACTCATCTATAGTAGCTAAATTCCTATGTAGGTCCTATGTAAATGTGTCATTGAAATATTTCATAGAGAAGCATCTTACTAAACTAAACATTAGTTTTACTAAACTAAACTAAAGGTTTGACGGCATAGCTATACTGACTCTCTGCTAACTTGTATTAAAGTACAACACCATGTTGTCCTTGTCGGGGCTGATAATTTGCTGTTTCCCCAACTCTGGATTGGGCTTTAACAGGGTTAAACTGCAAACAGGGTTGACTACAAAACGGGCCCAAGTGTCAGCTCTTACAGCTTCCCCATTGGCTTTTCGGGTCGGCCTGGTCTGAGAAGAATAAACGAGGCTGTAAGATCCCAGATAACTGACAACCTTCAATCTGCCATGCTCTGTGTTTTATATATACACTGGATCCTTGTTGACTTCAGAGAAACATTTTGGTCTAAATCTCTCAGCCTTGACCTAATTCTGTCGCAGAGCCCCTATCATAGCAAGATGAAAGCCCTGCCAATCTCTACATGCATAGAAAAGAAGGGCACATGGAAATCTAGATATACATAATACAGTAATGTACTCTTCCTGGAGAAGGGTTATAATGATGATGAGCTCAAGCAGATGTGGATGAAAAAGCAGAGTGGGAAAACCCTCTGGGATAGCCTACAGACTAGAATTATTTTCTTTTAAAGGTTATAGTTTTGAGTAGGGCAGTACCACTCTTATATTTTTTCTTTATTAGATAGAGATAGTGAAGGGTAAGGAGGAAAGGGTATATCGGCAGGGCATGGGCCAGATTCGAACCCATGCAGACATAGGCATATGTGTGCACTGTAGGCCGTTGTGCTAGACCACTGGACCTCCCCAGACCACTAGAAATTTGACAAATGCACAATGCCATGTCTGCAATGAGAATGTGTGCTGAAATGTGCGCGTCATGGGACAGAGCAAGACGAGAATGGGGTGGGATGGGGGTGGGGGTGGGGGGATACACACAGAGGATTAAGTTTGAGCCTCACATCAATAATAATCCTAACATTGCCTTTGTGAGGCCCCCTCACTGGGACCTCTGCTAAGAGTGAATGAGCCATATACTGTCGAGCCTTACGACTGAACACATATATGAGTAATGTCTGTCCTTGGAAGGGAAAAACAATATCACTGTAATAATTAAGTTTGTATTTATAGATTGATGGGATTTGATTTGAGAACGATGGGCACAATATGTCAGTTCATCTGAGTATTGCTACTCCAAAAATAGGTCATTAAGACTGCAAATCCCCTGAGAGGCAAATACTGTACTTTAGGTTGAGCCAATGACATTTCCAGAATAATTGCTAGTACATATGGATGGAAAATAGTCGTATCATGACTAATGTTTTTATGGCAAATTTCCAGTTTAGGCTTCTTGTTGTTTCCTTTGTCCTGAATTGTGTTGAGACTTAAATAATTAAATAATATGTATTTACAAGTCTGTCTCTCACACTGTCCATTTACACACTGTGAAACACTGTAAAAGTGAAAAATTAACATTTCTGGCTTTATGAGAGATTATAAAAACTGCAGATTTAATGTCTGGGTTTGTCCAATCACATAAATATACAGAATTATGTTAATGTGATTTTTTGGAATCTGCCTAAAATGTTTGGGTCGGAAAATCACATTATAGGACCCCTATGAAGGAGTTTCGGAAGGTAATCACTCCTCTACATTGTGCACCATGTACACATTTCCCCTATATATATAGAGAAATTCTATATGATATACATTCATGAGTTACACATTTGCTAAGATATCATTCAGAAATCAATAGTATTTTTGTTAACAAAGACAATCAGCGCAGGTAACCATGAAAAAAGCTCTATGGCCCCCACTAAAATCTCACTGGAGAATCAACATCTTATCTCATCATTATGACAGTAACGACAAAAACACACCATAACAAAGGCAGCGCGGAGGTTTGTTTGTTGTGTGCAGTGCTTGTTGAGTGTGTGATTATGGGAGGCCCTGCTGTTTGTGAGGGCTGTCTTCTACAGTAATGGCTCACTGCATCTATTGGATTATGCAAGGGATTTTAAACGGGAATTAAGCCGTGGGCTGTGGCTAACAGAGCTTGGGAGCTATGTGTGCGTAGGGGTGTTTGGGTGTGTGTTTGTGTGTCCTGGAGTCCCCACTGCTCAGCTTGTCACCACTATTTTCACCACTGTTGTCTGTGGCCGGAGGTGGCGGAGGGAGGCACAGGACCTCAAACATGAACCTCTTCTGCTTCTCGCTGGTAAGACAAACTTATTTGAACAAATCTTCTTTCTCTCTCTTCATGAGTGTCTACAAAACAAATGTTTTGTGCCTCTGTCAGGAGAGGCAGTGTCTCAACATTCACTGTTCTGGCACTGGAGACTAACAGGTTGCTCAGGGATGGACATGTTATTGCTGTTGACATGGATCTGAAATAGACACTCAGGTCTGAATAAAGATTTTGCATACACTAAGCTTTAGAAAGTTATCTTGGAATATTGTAGTGGTATTGTTACATTGTGTTTTAGAGCTAAGAAAAATGTGTTTTGAAGTCTAAATGTTAAATGAAATTTGAATTGGTGAAGCGGCAAGCGTTCTGTTGATTTGTGTGTAGCTCTTTAAGACATGCTAGAGAAAAGTAGAACAAATATCAAGCAGGGGTGTATCAGACTTCTGAACTTGAGAATGAACTCGCCTTTGTAATGAGATTTGAACTTTGAGGGGAAGTTGATGTTGATGTTGTTCTTTGATTATATTATGTCAGTACTGTAAATTGCAACTGCAATTCCATAAAAGTAAAAAGTAAATACATTTCATTTTCAACATATGAGAAAAAGCATGGAAAATTTAGAAACAAATAGCAAAAAAAGAAGAAAAGCAAATGTGGCCATTGATGAATTTGCCCCGTTTTAGATGAATGGGTCAGTATCGGTGATTGGGAGCTCCTTAGAGCAGATCACGGATCACCAGGTTACGTAGAGAAGAACGCAACCTATTCGTGGATTAGGACAAAGTAATCACCCGGCACCAAGATTAAATCCTCTGTGTAAAATGTAAATGCAGGCACTCTATTTGATGTCACATAACACCGTAGGACTTTTACTTTATAGCAGATCTGCGTCACAGAGGTAAGGCTTTTTCTGTTTCTGGAACAACACAACCCATTTAGCAGAAAACACAAATACAAAGTGACACTCAGTATTCAGATAGCAATTTTGATACGAATAAGGTAATGTCATTCATATCACTCTGAAGGGGTTTTAAACCTATCCCTCACACAGGGCTCTAATGTAGAACAGATAAACATCTATTCAATCAAACGCACAATCCCTGACCCACAACAGTGATCACAGAGTCAAAGAGCTGCCCTCTCTCCCTTTCAGAAGTCAAAGGTCCATTCTGAGGGGACCTCTGATTGGATGGTCTATAAGCCCACACAGACCGCATTCACACAGCATATGTCTCACACAGCCTAGCTCAGTCAGCTGACCTGTGCTGTCACCTCTGGCTGACTAACTCCAGCATGTGCCTCTTGTCCATCATCTCCTGAGTGTTCATTAATTGAACTTTCAGAGACAATATTCACAGATTTCCCAGTGACATCAATGCAAGATTTAAACAAATGTTACGAGTTCCATGCACAGATCTCGAATTACGATTCCAACCTACAGTATGTGAACTCAGAGAAAATCAAAATATGTCTCCGTATTGCTTTGTATATAGCTTTTGTTCAGAGCATTGAACATAACATTGAAATAAAGTATGTGCCAATGAGATACTGTTCAGTATGATACTGCATAAATATAGTCTCTATGTAAAGTGTTATGAACAAGAAATATTCCACATGAGAAACTAAACTGGACCATATACAGGCGTGCTCCTCATTGGAACCAATGCAAATTCATGCAACTTTAAATTCGTACAGTTTAAAAAGTATAAACAGTATATAGAAGTTATTTAAGTGGAGTCAGTCTACACATTTCAAAGCTGAATTGAGGTGTCAGGCTTAAAAGGTGAAAGAGGAGATGCATTTAAAAATGGATCATAGGAAACCAACGATCCTCATAGAAATCCATCTTAATTAATGCAACTTCAAAATGTTTAAAAAGTCTAAATAGTCACAAATCTGCATGAAAGTTATTTAGGTAAGGTCAGTCTACACATTTTAAAGTTGGACTGAGGTGTCAAGCTCAAAACAGATGAGGGAAGGTTAAAGGATCATTATGGCAAGGGAGAGAGAGAGAGAGAGGGAGAGAGAGAGTAAGGTGGTTTTATAGGGTGTTATCATTAAGCGTCACAGTAGGCTGTGTGAACGTTCCATTTGTCAGCTGGAGGGCAGGCTGTCCTCTAGCTGATAGAAACGCATTGAAAACGCTTTGGTTATTTTGTGGTTTATATACAATAAACTATTATCTGATGTAATGTGGTCGAGGGCAGTCAGAACTGATTTTTCCACATCCACCGTATCTAATCAATGACACATGAAGCTAAATCAGCTGGACCATTATGCAGTGGACATGTCGGGATACAGTCACCATACAATACGTTTTCAACAATTCTAACCTAATATCTGCCATGCTGCGATAGACATGAGCCTGGTTCAACTGTCTCACCCATCAAACTCCAAAATAAAAGCTTGTTTTACTCCATTGTTTGTAAACAGTGTAATTGTAAACAAACGGTATAGTTTCAATACATGGTAAAGACTGTTTGATCTCATGGATGGACAATCCTTGCATACAGTACACAGCTCTGTCTATGAATTTGAGAGTGGTTACATTTCTCCAGCCCCATCGCTCAGCTGTTTCCCCTCTCTGATCCCTACTGTTTGTCTCCTCTGCTCCAGGAGGGCTCTACAGATAGCCTCTATGAGCCTGTCCACAGCAAAGACATCATCCAGGAACACAGTGCGACTCCCAACCGACAGCGCAGCCCTACTCTCAGGAGGGACAGGGCAAAGTGGGGAGGCTCAGATCCCTGTATCACCACGGTGAGTGTTGCTAGTCTGATGTAGGCCTTTCATCTCGCCAATTGCTTAAAACATCATTGCCATTCCTTGTAAGCTACTCCAAACGGTCTCAACCCAGTCTGATCCTAATTGTGACCTATATCTACCACTTAGGCATCCAGCTACTGTCAATATAGATACCAAAGACTCCATAGAGTGTGATGAGCATGGGGGGGGGGCATTTTCAAGAACAACAAATCACGTTCCTACATACAGTTTAATTATTACATTGTGACATCATTGATAGAAACAAATGTCACACAATATGTACATTTCAGTATGTACAGAGTGAGTGTATTGCCCACATATTTGTAAAGTGAAACGTTATAGGGTGTTTCTCTTGGATAAATTTAATAGATTGATTGAAAATTTGATCTGATTTAACGTCACAGCGTTAAATCACCTTCCAGGATATCTGGTCAACAACACCTGTTACGAAAAGTAAATACTAAAGAATATATATATATATGTTCAAAGTGTTTGATTCAAAGGGATGATGCTACATTCATTTACATTACATTTATGGCATTTAGCAGACGCCTTTATCCAAAGCAATTTACAACAAATACATTTGTTTAAGTAAGTGAATCATCTATCCATCAGTCATCATAAGATAATAGGATAAAGCCTTTGGCAGTCACAGTGCTAGAAGAAGATTTTTTTTTTAGAAACTTGTACAGGGGGGTAGTGGGGGTGAAGAGGTCTTTAGGGTTAGGGTTAGTACAGGGGGGTAGTGGGGGTGAAGAGGTCTTTAGGAGGGATTATTGTATTATATTCCCCTCTTTGCTTTCCAGGAGCTGTCCCAGACTCACACAACAAGCTTGAAAAAGAAGAAGAGAAGGTACTGACATTTGCATTATATTTTACACTGGTTGGCGGGTACTGTGGTCAAAGTGAAAGGAACGGTCTTAACTAACCCATGAGACCCTGTCGAGGCATGCTAACCTCCAAGAGATAATGACTTAAGTAAAAGCCATAAGCATGTCTGTCGATAGCAGTCCTTCTGATTGTAGCCTTTAGTCTATAAACCTCCAAACAGCTGTCTGTTGTTCTCTGCTCAAGCTCATTTAGAGGGCAGCTATTCCATCATGTTGATGTAATCTGGTCACCCAAGGGCATGGTTCATGGTCTGCTTTAATTGCAAATTTGATTTTGTAGATTAGACAATGGATTTTATATTGTGTGTTGGCTACAAATGTGTTAACGACATTTCAAGAGTAATATAGTTAACATCAAATAGGGATTCTTCAAAGGCATGTTTATCAACTATATATTCAAGAAAAACCTAGAACAGGAACTGGTATCAAGGGTAGTTATTGCAACACTGTTTCTATAAAGCACATTGGACTGAATTGGTGTATTAAATGTGCTATGAAAATACAACTTTATTTGATTTGTAATACTTTTAGTACTTGAATGAATATGACAAGTGACATATGGTACAGGCCTAGATCTTTCATCGCCACTTAATTGTAGTTATTAATTAAGGATGACCCCCTTTTCTCCAAAAGTCCAAGAGTCCAGTCCATCTACCTGTTTACAGTGCTTCTTAGGTGGTTGTCTTTAAGTGTGATATTAGATCAGGCTGTGTCGTATACAATTTCACGAGAGAGTGCATAGGATTAGGATTATTCATTGGGAAAGAGCTGGGATTTAATCACTCCTTTGACCTACCTCCTTAAAGGGTCAATCTGTAATTGGCACAGTACATCAATTCTGGGACTTTTAAATTAATTAATGAGATATAGCCATTCATTCTTGAAGAATATAACTTAAATAAAAGCCTTGTGAGTTTAGAGGGTTAGGGTTAAGGTTAGGTTTACCCCAGCAAAACCCAAAATATAAGCTTGTTTTACTCCATTGTTTGTAAACAATTCAATTGTAAACAAACAATGTATAGCTTCAAAACCTGGTTAAAAGTGGTCAGTCCTTGCATTCATAGCTCTGTCTATGAAATTGACAGTGGTTACATTTCTCCAGCTCCATCCCTCAGCTGTTCACCAATAACAGCTGTTTACCAACAGGCAGATAAAGAGCCACTGTTAATGAAAGATAGTTTGAAATGGATGAGAATACATATGCTGGAATTTATCAAATTTGTCAAGCAGTTGGGTCCAAAGGTAGCATTGAACTGTGAAAATAGTGCAGTTGTTGGTAATAGTGCAACTGTTGGTTGTGAGTCTAAGCACAGTCTTGTATTATGACAAATCATATCAAGCATGTCAATGTTGGTATATGATCTGATCCAGTCAAAGTAATATGTGTGTTTCCACTGTGTTTGTATAGTTCTGTGGTTGAGACACAACCTTGAACTGAAGGGTTCTTTTCATTTCGAATTTCAGATCGCATGTACCTACGTCAGCATCAGATAACGAGACACTGGGTTAGTATGAGAACTAGATCCGTTTTTTTTTTTTTTGTATATTTGGATTCCAATTAATTACTAAACTAAGCCTTGTTAGAGTGAGTTTAAAACCACTGGCTTCTAGCTAACTCTGCTTTAATCCTGATCTCCCATTGTATTTGGAGCTGTACATTATGCAAGCAGCCAAAATGATGTACAGTATCGACTTTGTTGCATTTGTGTTACTGGCTTGTGTACTCTATTTGATTTAGTTTGGCTCCTACTTAGCCTTGTCACTAATATAAAAACCATAACGGCCACTATTTCTCTCCCGCTAACCCCTTTGTTGCAGATAACACAGACAATAATCATGTCTACTGGCAGCCATCCAGAGAGAAGCAAGATTTAGTTCACAACAAGGACAATCACAACAAAGGTAAATAGCCAGGAAATATGTCAACCAGAGCCAACATGCTTCATAGGATATCTGGGTCTGCTGCAAGGCTAGAGAACAACGTGTGTGAAAGACTTTGGCAGAGTTCAGTCAATGATGACAACAACAAACTGTCCCTGCCCCACTGATGCTCCCCATGCTCTTCCAAATCAGTGATGAGGAACAAAAATGATTGCAGTGTTTATTGTGGGGGATTATCTTCTATGCTGAATGAGAGAACGGGTGTCGTAGTGTGCAACATAATGAGGATGGGTTGGACAGATTATGGATTTTAATTATGGATTATGGGGTCTCATTAACCCAACAACTGCACATCTAAAATGTAACAAGTTAAGATGGTGCTGTGTCGCTGACAATGACCTATTGAGTGGTATAGAAAGGTGTTCTAACCTCGCATGGTTGACTTTGGTTCTTCAGAGATGGCTAGAGGCCCATGTCAAGGCAATGTGTTGGCAGGGGAGGACAGGGTGGAGCAACTGAATTCTGAGAGAAGAGAAAAAGAGCTCTCAACTCAGGTAAAAGTGTCTATATTATCATCAACATCAAACATAAACTAAATGCTTATCAACCTTGACTAAAAGGGCTACCATAGCTCTTAAATTAACTTTTTAGATTATTTATGAGTTTATTGTTGGCTTAGAGATATTGGTACTTAGAGATATTTCCAAATTGTTCAAATGCCAAACAAAAACATGACAACAGTTGGTCATCTTTTTTCATAACTGACCAAGAGCACTTTGATGTGTTACAGTAGCTCACCCAAACAGGTGACCCAATACTACCTGACCTTGGTCATGTATCACAATGTATTTGGGACGCAAGCAACTAATCTCTAAGTAAAAGTCACATTTTGGATTTGCAGGAAAGGCTTTATCTATAATTCCCCCAAACAAAACTCTCACCTCTAAAACCTTCCCAAAGACAAAGAAATGTGGAAAATGTGTCCTAGTTTTTTATGTAATGATGCAAAAAATGATTGAAATGCTCATCTCATTAATGAATTCCCCTGTACAAAACCTTTTCATTGTCCAATATTGTCAGTAATAGACATTACCTTAGATGTCATGCTATGCTATGTTATGTTATGCATGTTAAAACCTAAATCGCCAGAGAACCATATTGAATGTCAAGGTTGAATGTATGTCATTTGGTTGACATTGATTTACTGACTGTCGGCTCCGATTGACTTTTCGTCTCCGTAGGGGGTGAACTTTGAGGCATGGAACCCCAACTATGAACGCTGTGACAGCCATCAGCAAGATCTGGTAAGTGTATCTTCTTGTCAACAGGGGTGGCCATAAGGATTTTTTAAATTCCCTATTTACTGTATAACAAAATGATCTCCTCTTCTTGCAAAGCCCAACTGTAACTGTAATGATGGTGCAGACATATTTCTACTCCTCTTGCAAAAAGAACGCTCAGATAATAGTGGTCCCAATTCAGTCAATGCAAACCATACAGTGGGTTCACTTAAAGTTTGTGCTTTGGTGTTATCCATGTCAAAACACACAACGTAGACTGCACCACGCAGACCAATTGACTATGAAACCAAAGTCCAGCGTACATATTCAGAATAAACCAGCAGTGCAGTTTGCCTTTATGTGAAATTTATGGAATAAGGGGCCTGTGAAAAAAAAAATCGTTCAACCTCTCTTCCTGAGACAATAGACTTGTGTTCAGGCCAAGATTTGATGCAGTGCCACATACTGTGCGGTACAATAGATGACAATAGAGATCGGCGAGGAGAACAAAGCACTATGGCATTAGACAATCTGGGCTGAGACACACAGCAATCACTTAGCAGCACAATGATAATTATGTGTAATGCAATGCAGATTGCAGGGCATGGCCTTGGTAATCCTTCACCCACATGGTTGTGAGTGTCACACGGGTGCAGATCTGTGTATATTCATATCTGTCTGTCCACATGTGTTTACGTTTGTCAGTGGAAGGGATGTGGCGTGCTCTCCCCGTGCCCCTTCACTACCCAGCACTTGCAGGGTGCAGACATAAAGTAGGTTACAGTACCTGTAAGGTCCTTATGAAAGTTTTATACCATCTCCCCTGACTTAATTATAATTACTTAGATGACAAGTCAGTCCACTTCACAGTTTGTTTATGTGTTAACATTGGCAGCACTTGTAGATCACATGATGTCTCGTAATTGTCGTGAAAAAGACAAATGGCTGAGATTCTTAACTTGTCTTTACAAGATCAAATGTCTGACCAGAGCAATACAGAGTATTTCAAGTGAAATGCCCCAGGCATTTTATTGAGATGTCGCCTAACCTCCCAGTCCAACCATGCCCGCATCCCCCCACTTGTATTACAACCAATAGATCAACAAGACTCCTCAGGTGACACAGTACCGCTCTCCCGGCCAGGTTTGGCAGGGTGGCAGGGGTGTAGAGTGGAGGAGGTAAAAAGAGGCCATGAACTGAATGTGAGAGGTCAGGTGTGTGTGAGAGGTCAGGTGTGTGTGTGGCACAATCTTCTAATAATTTACCTTATCGACTCTGCACTGTGACCTTGCAGCAGGTCAGTCACAGTGGTTGACTGACTGTACAACAAATTGCATTTAATAAATAAGGCGACATGTGATAAGCTTCAATGCCTCTTTCTCACCTTTTGACAAGTTCTCACACTAGAGATTGAGAGTACTAGTGTCATAACATATGCACACTTATTACCAATAACTATTGTTCTACTGTAGACTGGGGAGACGGAGGCTGAGATGGCAGAATCAAAGGGAACGTTGAAGAGGATCCAGAGGCTTGTGCGAGTGAAGAGCAGTATATCTGAGAGCAATGGTGAGTGATCATGAATCCACATCAAAAGGCCAAGACAGAGCTGCACGCCGCAGAGCTACTAAATGAAGGACATTCCATATCTTCTTCTTCAGGTCACTTGGCAGACTCCGTGTTCAAAGATGACAGTCCTGTCATCACTTGCATTGGGCTGGGGAAAAAGACAGAGAAGAAGTCCACCAAGTCAGCCCCGTCGCCACAGCAGCAGCAGAAGCCTAAGGAGAGCATTGGAGGAGCCGGCATCAGTGATGGACTCTGGAGCTCTGGGGCTCACAACCATCACTGGACCCCAACAGCATTCTCCCCGCACTGGGACTCCTCTTACCACACCTGCCACCGTGCCTCAGCTGAGCCGTGGGTCTACGTCTATGACTTTTCCCTGCCACGGGCCACCGACTGGGACCGCTTTGAGAGCTTGGTCCAGGAACTGGACAGCAAACAGTCTGAGCTCACGCCCCCACATGTCATCCGCTCCATCACAGATCTGGACATCTCAGAATCCATGGTAGGATGTGCTTTACATGAATAGACTACGTACATAACAGGATTGGGGGACAGATGTCATTCATTGAACACTGTCAATGGAAAATTTACATTTAGAGTTGAATTCTGTGGTGAGCATTTGGTAATAGCCTTATACTGTGTGGTAAGTAAGCGGAAACTGCAATCTACAGGTTTTTTGTGGCATCGACCTCTTCCTGGGCGTGCCAGTCGTGGGGCCACACTTCCTCTTCTGTAGTTTTACTAGTTATAGTCGACTGTAAAGATGACAGAAATGTGTGCCATTGTTTGAAAGCTTTTAACATTTGTTTGCTTTCAGCATGTCTTGATAAAAGGTAAAGTGTAATGGGAGAATGGCAAATAGAATAATAATAAATGTACTCTATAATTAGAAACTTTTTTTTCAACTTTCATAACTTGCAATAACTGCACAAATTATTATGCACATTTGTTTTAAAATATTGAGTTTTCATAAACAAGGCCTCCTTGGTGCACTGAGGATTTAGTTTCTGTAGCTTTTTGACCAGAGTCTTTCTCTATGTGAAGTGTGGCACATTCATTTCTTTGATGAGAAATACAGAGACTGTCAATTTACGAACATCCTGTCTGCCTCTGAGGAAGTGTTAAGGCCAAGACAGAGGCCAAGACCGCAGCTCCTCAGTTGTTGATAGGATGGTTGGTCAATAAACAGTTCTTCTCAAAAACAAAAACGGACCTAATTCATAATCAGCACAATGCTTCAAAGGAAATCATCAAATATCTCAGACAAGAAACCAAAGAGCAACGCAAAGCCAAGGGTAAGATGTTAGATTAAAATTTTCCTGGGGCAAAATTTGCTCTTTGAAATTGCTGCTGTCTTTTATGTGATAATGACTAACATTTTAAATAGGGCATTGGTTTTTCACATGTAGAGTGATGTTTATGAAACTGCTTGTTTTATGGTGAATGTAATTGCGCAGAATTACTGTTAAAATTAATCTAATGGGCCACCAGTGAAAAACGGCCCATTGCTTTCACAGTCCCGTTGTTAATGATGCTTATGCATATTATTAGGCCTACCATATGCAATTAGCATAGTCCAGATGACTAGATGCCAGGTGTTCACCAGATCAGGAGGACTGTGCTCCATCACAATAACACTATTATATAACAGTAACAAAACAAAAGAGAACCCTAATGGAATTAAATCCTGTGTTCTGTGTATTCAGTTGGAATAAGAAGAAAATAACAAAGAAAGTCTGATCTGCGTTGGTCGTTGGGTCAAATTGTTTTCATGTGTTGCTATTTTCCCAGCACCTTTCCAAAGGATGCGCGTATGACAACTGTACTTTTCAAATTGGATTGAGCACATAGTATGATATCTATTTATAGCAATGTACAGCAGAGACCGGGGACGAATGTAAAATGTTTTGCATTCAATTTATTATGAAGAGACCACTCTACCTAGACCAGTAATTGCTTGATATAAGAAACATACATCTGTCTACTAATTGTTCCTACCATTTATAGGTCTCTGTAGAGGACGCTTGGATCACAGTATTGATTTTAATTCCAAAAGTCTGATGTTAGTCTGTTTGTCTCCCTACAGAACATCTTTTCGCAAATGGCAGACAAAAACTTGACATTCAAAATACTTCTATTTATTTATAGCAGAGAAAATAACTCATTAGCAGCAGAGAAGTTATAACTCATTACACATTCACCATCATAATCCATATTGAGCGGGATGCAGGTCAAAATACACAACATTTGGAACAGTACAAAAAAATACCACATAAATCTGGGCCCATTCCCAGTGGATACGGGCCATAATAGAACCTGACCTGATGTAATGTACTGTAGGCCTGATGCAGGCTACAGCACAAATGCAATACCAGGGTCATAGAAGATTAGATGTTTGATACACAGGACAGAAACCTTGTTTGTATTTTGCTGTTGAGTTAAACGTACTGTACAGCCAGATGTGTACAGCTGTCATCACAATAAACACATTTTAATCTGTAGCTTCTCATCTCCCCCAGCGTTCGTCAAGTATAGGGGGAACTGATGCCTTCAAATATCAGTCAAACCTAATGAGGCTCGACGAAAATGGAGGGACTTTGGTACGTGAGGCAACCGTCTGATTCTGTCAACTTGAATCTACTGATTCATTATATTAGCATAACATCAACAACATGTCAAGGAAGTATTTATATAATTTATTCACAGATTATATGGCTGCACCAATGCTTAAGCAAATCAACTACATAACGTGTGTGTTTATACTGTGTGTTTGTGTGAAGTCTGCAGAGGGGGAGCAGGTTGAGAATGGCGATCAGACCAAACCAGGGGGTATTGGGAGGAAGATGAAGGCCATATCACTGACTATGCGCAAACGGATGGGCAGGAAGTATGTCAAAGTCCTGTCAGAGGAAATGGTGAGTGAGAGCGAGCGGAAAACATGTTCTCTTTGTTTTCTGTTTTTTTGACATTCAATTTAGTTTTACTGTACCTCAAACAAACTAAACAAACTGCATGGTAGCAGGAAAAGGATGTTCCACTTAACAAAAGTAAAGAACAAGATGAACAGATCTAAAAGAGAGGGACATGAGAGGTAGGCATAACAGTCAGTTAAGGCTTTGGCTATGACAGGTAGAAAAAGGGGATTAAGTATGACAACATGCTGTGCACTGGCTTACATAACCCAGAGACCTACTGTACATAATGAACCACTGAAAAAAGAGGACACAATGTTAAACGCCTCATTATGAACCTGACTGCCAAGTGATGGAGGTAAAAATACATAGCTTTGGTCTCTTATAGAACCAGGAGGTACAACGCCTCCTATTAACAACAGAGGAGGAGCAGGTATAGGGGGATTATGCACACCTCCCATGTCTCAGTTATAAATGGTAAGGCAGCTCTTGCTGGATTAAGGACTTTGCTTGCAAGAGGAGCTCCGTGCCCTTGCATAAACTGGGATACTGAGCCGCTTTGGCACATGAGGAATCAAACACGGAACAGCTTAAAGGGCCCTGCCCCGGCCTCCTGATTGGTTTAGCTTTCTCATGTCTTCTTCCTCATCTCCTGTGGTGTGAGATGAGATGGGGAGGGGCAGAATAAAGAAACGAGAGGGCAGTAAAATAAATTTGTTTTGACTGTACAGTGCGAGGGGACGGAGAGGGACGAAGAAGGAGAGGTTGATGGTGGTCGTTCATACGTAAAAGGACCAAGAAGGTCCAGTTGCTCACTGGAAAGTCTCTACAGTCTCAACAGTGGACAAAGCTCCTCCAGTAAGTACCTTGGTCACAGCCAAACAGCTAATGAACCCCAGTTCACTCTCACTTTGACTCTCACCCATTCCAGGGTACATTGCAGTTAAGTAGGCCTACATTATGCTAGATAGATAGTATACATTGCAAGGAGTTGGTAAATTAATTGTAGCTAAAAAGCCAAAAAGCTTGCCTGACAAACATCATGACTGTCTCCTAATTTCACGGTGTTACCAAGGCAAAAGTGCATACCCTAAAGGACAACATACCTTGTGAATTGACAATAATAACATAAACAAGTAAAGCTGACTCATTCACTACTGCCCTTTATTAATATGTTGTTTGTCTGCTGGTACACAGGTGGAGTCACCAGTGGGTCAGATGGTTCCAGTAACAGAGACAGCCTAAGACTAGAGGAGGATCTTCCCTACACAGGACAACTCTGTGGCAGAGCCATGGTTCACACAGACTTTGTGCCCAGTCCATACGACACAGAATCCCTCAAACTCAAGGTAAGCCAGCTGAGGCATTCTGAACGGAAATGCTGTGCAATGTAATACTGTATGATAAGGCTATGTGAGCTTGTTGAATGTGTAGCTCAAGTAAATTGCTCTTACAATTTCTCTTTCAGGTGGGGGATGTGATTGACATCACCAGCAAGCCCCCTATGGGGATATGGACAGGCATGCTAAATGGCAAAGTGGGGAACTTCAAATTCATCTATGTGGACGTCCTGATAGAGAAGGAGCCTGAAGCACCCCAGAAGATGAGAATGCAGAAACGGTTCAAGAGACCCCGACCCAAAACTCTACAGGAACTCCTAGAGCGTCTCAATTTGGAGGTGCTCTCTCTCTCTCACCCAGAACTCCTTGTTTTCTGCCTTAAATCAAAACAGTTCCATTTTTTAGTTCAATAAAGAATTGGCTTATGGATTTGTCTTCCAGAGAATAAACTGCTTTTTCCTTCTAACATGGAAACTTAGCAGCTCTTGTTCCTGTCTGTTGTAGGAGTATTCCTCCTCACTGCTCCTGAATGGGTATCAAACAGTAGATGACCTGCGGGAGCTGAGGGAGCAGCATCTGGTGGAGCTGAATGTGGCTGATCGAGAACACAGGCAACGCCTGCTAGATGCCATTGAGTGCCTGCAAGAATCCCAACGTGAGTGTGGGCAAACATGGAGAAAAAAACACAGCAGAATCTTGGCAACCTTTTTATTTTTCACTTCAGCTCACTTTGAATGGAGTAGCATTTACAGGAAGACATTTTTTGAGGGAGGCTTGATAAAAAATAAAAAATATTTCTTGAACAGATATTTGAGGCTGATGGTTTAAAGGGATAGTTCACTATTTCACATTTTATAGTCAGCTGAAGCTAGACTATTATGGCACAGCGAGCGCTGCACACAATGGTCTAGGAACCAACCTTTCCTCACTCTAATTAACTCCCATGTTAGCATTTCATATTCAAGGCGGCTTCTGAGTATTTTGGGCGAGGCATCTCGTTCCTTACTCCTTTCGTTGGAGCAAATATTGATGGGTCGGTTCTAACCCTAACCCTAACCTTAACCCTAACCCTAACCCTTAAAACAAACATTTTGGTTCTTCAATACAAAAAGATATAAAAGATACAGGGGGTGGGCCTACACCAGCCAGCGTAGGACACAGCCTCTTGATTTCAATTTGAAATAGACTGGTAGAATCATTCAGTGACACAATACAATGACATGTAATGTATGTAATATATGAACTGCCATGTTTGGCGAAAGCTTATTTGATTTATTTCAAACATTCAATTCAGAGAGGGTTTGAGGCAACAGGCTCAAGATCTCAAGTGGATAACGAAGGTTATACCTGTGCAGGAAGTGCTGTGATACCAGGGCCACAGGCTAAAGAGGCTGAAGATAACAGGTTATACAACGGGTCGATGACAACAAGCATTGTGATTAGCCGAGAGGAGTTTGAAGCCGTGATTTAATAATGACAATGACACGGTTAAATCACCTGTTATGATACACCGCGGTAGATTTGTGTATCTGGTTCCCTTGACAACATTTGTAATTTTGGGGAGTATATTTCTCAGCGCAAGGCAGACACCATCACAATCCTTGAAATAAATACTTAAAGTTTACATTTTCTGATTTGTTGTGCAACTGTTAATAATATATAATATTGCCAATAAACAGCGGCCTCTCTGGCATTATTGCTTAAATTACCCCCAATGACAGTGCTGAGAACACTGAGACAGCTGCAACAAACAGTTCAGGATTGTGACAGCTAGCACTGTTGAACTGATGGAACTGAAGGGATCTACACTGGCTGCAGTACAAGTGATAGATGATGTCTAAATTAAGTTCATGAATACTAAATCTGGCAGGTTCTGGCAGGTCAAACTTTCTCTTATTATGCGATGACATCTCTCCACAATATGTAACATTGTGTGCACTGTTCAGTATCAGTCATCTTGACTTGGCCAAAGTTTTATAAAGACAATACACAAGTTACAGCAAATAGACTGTTGCCAGAATAAGGTCAAGCAGGATATGAAAAGAATGTGTGAGAGTCCGGAAACATAACATTTTGTGATGCAAGACAAAAGCTACATAGCCTACAGGAAATGCAATTGTCTGAGGTGAGCCTCTGTGGCTTGGCCGCTGTACTTACTCAGACTGCATCTTGTGTTTTAAGGCAAACACGCCAACTTCTTGATGTTCACTTATTGTTAGCATAAGCAAATTAACTAGTCTCACAGTCAACATAGAGATGGTATTTTGATCCCTTCAATAATGAATGACTATGACCTATTTATCATGTAATCACCTGCCATGTGTCTCCATTAGATGCTCACAAAACCCATCTCTATCACATTACAGATGATGACCAGAAGGAGAGCGAGGTTAACCAGGAGCTCAAGTCCCCTTCTGAGAACATTAAGGCAGAGCAGAAAGACTGCCCCAGAGACTCTGGCTGCTACATACCATCTGACTGCTCTGACAACAGCAAAGAGGACACAGAGACCAACATGCCATCAGTCCATACTCCTCCCCTGGTTGAGACTTAACCAGCTACTCATGAACACAACTCCTTGCTTGTATATCTTTCATACTGTACTGCATTCATTCGGTTGCACTGCAATTATTACATGTGTAGCAAATGCACACCAAAGGCAGACACATTCCTATTCTAGTGAGTTGGCTGGTGGTTTTGAATGGTGATGCATCCCAGGCCATTACAACTGTTCCCTTAAGTCTTATGAGTCACCACTTTCATTGGCAGTTAAATTGGAGCAGTAGGCCTAGATTTAGTTTCAGCCTGATGCAATGGATGTAATATCCTGGGAGTGTGTGTGTGTATGTGTGTGTGTGTGTGTGTGTGTGTGTGTGTGTGTGTGTGTGTGTGTGTTTCTGTGTGTGTGTGTGTGTGTGTGTGTGTGTGTGTGTGTGTGTGTGTGTGTGTGTGTGTGTGTGTGTGAGACGTTGTGAGGGTGTAAATAGATTTTTCTACTGTCTCTCTCACTGTATTGATTTAGTGCATTATTGAGATTATAAAATTATTTGAGTAATAGATGTCAATTTATTGAATCAACGCTCACCTTCATTTTTGCAATTATTACACTCATATTACACAATACACCATGTACATGCACAACACATGTATTGAAAAGCCAATGAAATACAATATTTTTCCAAAGAAAATAAGTATTTATAATTTTCTGTTGTATGATGTTATCTTTTTTTCTGACACCAAAGGCCTAAAATGAAGGTAAAAGCCGGTAGGCCTCGGCTACAGTAGTGTTCTCTAGATGCATAGCCTATGATATTAGTAGCAGTGTAGGCATATGATATGGAGAGCTGCATGACACAATGCATTAGAATGTTCAAGTCATTGTGTCAAAATTCTGGACTAGAATTTGGTTGCTAGGATGATGTAGAATACTCTGACATCATAATTAGCGTGACAAAAAGAAATGTGTTCTGAAATCCACTAAAACACAAACAAAACTCTGTGAAATAGTTCCTACATAGCCTACTGCAATTTGTTTTATCGTTTTCTTGACATTTAATTTCCGGAAAATGGCGACACATATTTCAAATACAAGAAGAAATAAGGTATGTTGGCTACATGCTTAGTTAAATTCATTGTTTGCCTCAAGCCCATTATCAAAGCTTCAGACAGACTTGCTTTTTCTATTAACTAATTATTATTTCTATTAACTTTGAACTTTAAAATTCAAACCAATGGAAAAAGGACAAGATGTATACATTATATTTAAAAAGAGTTGCCATACTACTGATAGCAGTGTCCTTAGCTCTGAGAATTGTTGTCTTTGTGATCTTGTCCAGCTAATCCATTGCTCTGAGGAGAACATTCCTTGTGATGAACTCATCAAGCATATACAGCTCTGCAGCAACAAGCAGGTAGGATAGTTGGTCAAAAGGGCAAAGAGCAATCTCCTCTCACACATGAAGATGTTTTGCTCTCCTGAAACACTCCACCTCAGAGGATGTTTTCAGTTTGCTGTAGTGTTGACATTGAGTTCTATATTTCAGGAAAGAAGCCCCCTGGTGTTTGTCCTAAGCCCTCAGGTGTTTGCTGACATCATGGTCCATAGGACAAGATGGGGCATAGAAAGTTGGCCTAGCATCCCCATGACCCATTTTCACAATGAGAGGTAAAAGAAGTGAGAAATCATGGCCTTACATACTGTATCTACAGCCAATGCCCATTAATAACAGTGTAACTTCTATGAGCAGAAGAGATGTTACATTAACAGATTACAAACAACAATTAACAGATTACAAACAATTACCATTACAGTGCACATGTACTGTATATCCACCGTGGTCAGAGATAGTGAGAGAGAATGATTTTATTTGTTTTATTTGAAGGTTTCAGGTGGATATCATTGAGGCCAGAGATCGCTTCTTAGCTCAGAGGGTAAGGAAAATGCTAGGCAGTACAAACAAATTTGGTTGACAGCAATAGCATTTTCTAGAGTGTTAATCCCCCCCATGGATAATGCAAATACATTGTTGTTGCATTCAGAACTCATTCTGTAGCACTATATGCTATTTCATCACTGATCATCTCATACACAGGTTTATGGTTCAAACACTCACGTGAGCATGCTCAGGATGGAGAGCAGCTTCACCAGGGAGCTGAGAACGGAGGTGCCACAGGCACTGAGGGTCCGTTCCATCTGCCCTGTGTCTACTCCACTACCAGAGGCATTAGTGGCCCAGTTCGTCCACCGCTGGAGTGGCCATGGGGACACCCTGCGCACAGTTTCCCTCAACCTGCCTTACCTGTGAGTGTTACTTTCTGGTAAAAGCCCTGTTGAATTTATTTGTTTGACGTTTAAGTTGTGTGGGTTATATTGCAGATTTGGTCTCACTCATGTATTATCAGGCCCATTCTGACCCTTGCCCTTCACCCTTGTGTGTCTCCCAGTTTGTCACTGATAACAATGGGGGATTGGTGGCGGGGCAGTGTTGACCGGGTCTCGGAGGGCCAGCTTCAAGTCTCTCTACCATGTCCTGCCAGTCAGAGATCTGCTCATTCCACCATCAGTGATCTGACTCAGGTGCCCTGCAACCATGCTACTCTGAAGATTGCACAGGGAGTGGGTGTTGAATCAATGAGTGCCATTTGGTCTGCAGTCCCTTGCCTTGGAGGTGTGGGTGTCAGCGTCTGCCTCTTCGGTCAAAGCCTCATATGTAACTCTGTGATTCACCTGGGAGGTTGTGCCCTCACAAATGCTCTGGTAAGACCTATCCAAAGAGCAAGGAAATGCAGGAATCCCCCTGTAAGGCTTTCAGATGTGTGTAATATTACACTTGCCATCGACTCCTTGACCCAACAGCCAGTTGCTCAACTGACCTTGCCTGACATCTCCCAGAGTGATGAAACCAAGAGGGCTCCTAAGGAAACCTCTGTAATGAGTGGACAGCCCAGCCGAACCCCGCAGCTCTTGAAGAGAGCTAAACGCAAGCAGCGGCAGGCTGTCACATGCACTGTGAATGCCCCAGAGATGCTCCTCATGCATGCCCTGGGCAGATTTGTGTATAGCATCTACCCCCTGAATGACTTCTCTCTGCGCACAGAGGAGGAGATAGAAAAGCGTGTGGTGCTGACGAAGCAACTCTTAGTCCTTGTCCAGGAGGCACTGGCTAAAGCATCTAAGACCAAAGCACAACAGTGGGCCCTGAAGAGATTGCATGAGCCCAACCAGGACTTTGGCATGCTGGAGCTCCAGATGGGAGACTTGCTCTGCAGGCAGTATGAGCTGGAGTTCCCGTCACAACATCCCCTGGAGCCAGAGGCCTTCTTGGAGGACCGTAAGCTCTGCTTTGAGGTGTCTTATATGGTGACCAGAGTGCTGCTCCAACCCTGGGCCCCCAGGGTGAAGTTCTTCAACGATGATGAGTACAAGAACACCAGCCCAAAACAGAGGCGTCGCTGGGGGAGCCTTACCTCTATAAGGGCCTGGGCAACAGAGAATGACCTCAGTCAGGTAAGAACATTAAAAGCATCCTAGTTGAAACAATATTTTATACTTACGTGGAACAACATCATTCGTGAAGCTGAATCAGAATTTGATATGTCGAACAATGAACTTTTCCATCTCATTTGTATACACTCTGTTTCCAGCTTGCCTCCTCTTCATCCTCCTCCTTCACTGATGAAAATGATGAAGAACTGCTCTCCTTGAGTAAGGCTCCTTAAATGCAATATGCAGTGACACAAACTAAATGCAGACCTGGAGTGGAATACTAAAGGCCTGATTTTGTACAAACTCACTTTCCCTTATGTTGTTCTCCAGAGGCTGACAGGAATCCAAGGCGGAAGGCAGTCTGGAGGTTTTTCCATAGAGTGTTAAAGGCATTTACAAGCTGCACTACCTGTGGTTCCCAGCGACACTAGATTCACCCGTCGCTGCTCTGATCGATGGAGCTCTTGACTCCCTAACCCTCATTCTGACATAGAGCCATCTGTTATTGAGCCGTCTATACTTTCAAATATATTTTGTTCAAATATCCTAATATCATTACATCCAATAGCCAAAATGTCTATTAAATTATATATTGGTAATAAACCATTAATTTACTTTATGGCTGGTGTCCTGTTTCTCTTTAATTACAGTGTCATTTATACTAAAATATAGATTATGTCTTTACAACACTATCATCTATACTTAGATAGCGTCCTCCACAATCATTTGTGAAATGTTAAGATTGTAAATAAGATAAGCTCATATCCTCCACAATCATATTTGAAAATGTTCGCCAGATTGAGAATCCATGTAATACTGCTCGCTATGCTAACACTAGGCTACTATGGTAAATGCTTCATAGATGGTGTCACTACTGGTAACTGGTAATTAAGAAATTATAATTTGTGGGTGAACTATCCCTTTAAACATTAAGTATTGCACTATAAGGTAAAAAAAAAAAAACGTAAATTACATATGTACTTTACTGACCAAGAAAATTACACAACGGGTAACATCCACAGTTTTATTTCAAACTGGGCTCTGGTCCACATACTGTACCTAAATACTAATATGAGGAGTTATGCCTTGTAACAATTTACACACTGAAACACACTGCCTCTGCATTATATGTCTCAACCAACTAGAAACTATACAAAAAGGCAGCCACGTGAAGGTTGGGGAAACATGATAAGAATATCAGCTAAAGTGAACCAATCATGGCATGACAGAAAACAGGCAGAGAAAACAAGATTGGAACATGGACTACAGTATCATGACTATGAATGCCCTACAACCTTCTGAAACCCCAATGCAAAAACAGAGGAAGTAAATTGAAAATGTCACTCACACATTGATAGGAGAATTCAGTCTTATAATATCATATGATTCAGAATTCGAAACCACGAAAATCCTCTCAGAGGGAAAATTAAAAACAACTGGAAAAACAACTCATATTTACAATATGTACAATTCAGAGCAAGACACTTCCTCTGCTTTGTAAACAAAGCAATCTTGTGACACCAGAATCTCACTCATTCGTCGACTTAACAATTCCCCAAAGTTGGCCTTCATTCACTAAACAGGAGCCCCATCCAATCGAGCTGCGCATAGCCACTGGTTATCCTCCCCCTCCCCCTCCCCCTCCCTCCCACCTGTGTACCAATTTTGAAGTTCCTCCTTTAAATGACACCTCGCATTTGTGTACTATAGTTAGTCAAGTTCAAATGATGACAGATTCTTCCTCAGTTGGGTTCGCCCCCTTCTAGGCCACAATTGTCCAGGTGTAATGGCCTGGGTACAAGGTTATAAACAAAGTAACACAGTAAAAAAAAAAAAACATCCCATCCTCCATCGGTTGAAAAACAACTTCTTAAAAGGTCACTCAAGCAGGCAGGTCAATAGTCTTAAAAACGTTCAACTTAAAAACATTCAAAATCCAAAGTTCCAGGACGTCGGCGTAAATGTCCCAGTTTAGCTGAGTGCACTGTAATTGTAGCAGTTTGTTGTGGTCAGCGGGTGATGCTGCCATGATGAGAGTAGGTGGCATAGCCATTCTCCGGGTATAGAGACAGCTCATCAGTACTGCTAGCCCCGTTTATGTCTAAAAGAAAAAGAGGGCAGAAAAAAACTGTTAAACTATAACCTCCTTCTCCCTCTTTTCCATTTCATACATTTTCTATTGCATTCATTTGATTTAGTTGATTTTGCACCTGTAAATATGAGCTTCTCCTTCATGATGTTGATATCGCGGCTGGGTCTGCGCACCATGGCGCTCAGCATGATCTGCTCTGGGTTGTAGCTGTGCATTTCACTCATCCTCCACCTGAGAAACACCATGCCATCAAACACACAGAGAAACCGCCATGGCTATATTTTAAGTAACTGCTACTATGTCCCCCTCAGCAAGACACATTTACTATTGATAGAGTTACATGATCATAAAAACTAAAAATAAGAGTGTGAGAGTTTAACTATCAGACACAACACAGGT
Organism: Argentina silus; assembly: GCF_951799395.1. Lineage (NCBI taxonomy): Eukaryota > Metazoa > Chordata > Actinopteri > Argentiniformes > Argentinidae > Argentina > Argentina silus. The sequence continues at coordinate 26,179,180 of NC_139656.1, read as the reverse complement.
TTATAGGGTAGTAAATAAATTAGAGGTGAGGTTTTTAAATTCAAATGGTGCTTTCCAGCACTGTTCGAGCAAATACAGTATGGTGGATGTGTAACCAGGCCAGCACAGTACAGCTGAGCTTAGCTTGGTTCAGCTTAGTAGTGTGAAAAGGGTACTAGTGAAGACATTGACCAAGTGAGCATAGAAACATACTGAAAGTGAGGATGATGGAATTGAGTACATGGGAACTGGCTTAAGAGACAAGAAAAGCACAAGTCAGACAAAAAACAAGGAAGCAGCATGGGCCAGGGGAGTCACCCCAGTTACCTGATCAGGTGATAGCTGACAGATGCCACAGCATAGAAAGGTTGCATGCAGATCAGACAGAGCAGAGGACAAAACAGGCCAAAGATTTAGAGAGAAGGAAGGAGACAGAGAAAAAGAGGAAGAGATGGACAGAGACAGTGAGAGGGGAATAAGATAGCAAAGTGGAGAAGAGAGAGAGAGAGAGAGAGAGAGAGAGAGAGAGAGAGAGAGAGAGAGGGAGAGAGAGAGAGAGATAGAGAGAGAGAGATAGAGAGACATGGCAGTGAGAGGGAAAGAGCAAAACGGTTAGTTTAGAGCAGGATGTGCAGCAATAAGCTCAGAAAAGGTCAGATCAAGCTCAGACCCACACAGGCCTCTACATTTACATAACATGATAAACACTGATAAACATGGTACAAGTGACTAGACAGTGGTTACAGATAAACACATCTGCTGTGTGTGCACAACAGCATCCAACAGAGATCAACAACATATAGAGCTGCACAATTGTGATAAGATATTACTGCACGTGTGTATGTGTGTGTGTGTGTGTGTGTGTGTGTGTGTGTGTGTGTGTGTGTGTATGAGGGTGGCCCATTCCTTAACTATCCACTTCTATCATATGATCATAATCAATAAGTAATTTTTTTGTACTTACTTTTGTAAAGTGAATATTCCTATAACTATGGCGATGGAGACTAGATCTGATGTGATCCAGACCAAGCAGTATTCATCTGGGCTCTGGAACAGAACAAGAGTTTGTGATGTGAGAACCAACATCCACCACTAGATGTCAGCGTGACCACATACATAAGTCCCATATGATTCCCTGAAAACAACACGAGGAGGATCACGACATGAATGAACGAAGAGACAGCTGCTCACTAGTTGAGTTTTGTGTCCTTGTCTCAAGCTGTGTCCTTGGGTTTGTCTTGTTGGACTGTAGTCTCTTGCTGTGCCCAAGTCTGCTGCTGTGTTCCCATGCCTTTCACAGTGCCCTTGCCCCCTGCGTCCTGCTGTGGCCTCCACATTCTGTTCTCTCTCCTGCTGTCTTCATTCTCTGTGTGTGCCCTTGAATGTGTGCTGTGCTGTGCCAGGTGGGAGAGGGCAGTGCCCAGACGAAGCTGCTTACCATGAGCCAGATGGGGTAAGGCACCTTTCGGAGAACCTGGGGAGCGTCGGAGAGGACAGAAGGCACCCCGCTGCACCACAGCAGAGAGTAGAGCCAGGGCTCGTTCACTGGGTACAGGGTCACACTTATGTTGTTTGCCAGATACTCCCTAAGAGAAACAGTGATATGACAAGTTAAGTGTTTGTTCCTTAAACTGCCCAACATGGCTCTGACTCACTCAATACATCGTGTCTTGCAGTTTGTTGACAACTTATCCTAATAGAGGCCAAAGGAGAATACGAGACAAACATAACACAACGCTTGCTTGGGGTTTTGGAGCTTTTTTTTTTTTTGGAGCTGGCATTTATAAATGAAGAAGATGTGAGTGACCTGACATGAAATCCATCAATGTTGAGGAGCTGAGTGTGAGGTCTTACTGGATTTCCTGGTTGCTGGCCTGGCTGTAGCGGAGAGTGAGACTGGTGATGCCTTTATGCTTGAGTTCCTCCACGGACAGCTTTTCCATGGAGGTCTGCTGCAACCCTCGGACCCTCCCCCTGTCTGTGTCAGGGGTCCACAACACCTGCAGAATCACACAGCCCAAGTTAATGGATTGCATTATGCTGTTTCATCCACACTTGAAACACACAAAAAAATTGACACAAAAAAAGCCAATGATCCACAGAAGGACTGAATCAAAACTCTGTCCTGGAGATATTGGGAGAGGAACACTTATACTTAAAACATTGATTTTCAGGAGGGGGTCTTTTAAGGTATCAGGTGGGATAGAAAGACAGAGTCCTGCTCACCCTCTTCTGGGATATCCCAGACCTCTGGACAGCCCATAGGGTGTCCATGATCCAGGTCCTGTAGTGCGGGTGCTCTTGGGGAGGTCTGTGGAGGTTGAGCAGGGCTGAGCGGTTGGCTCTGGCTGCCAGACGCAGCATCTCCACCAGGCTGCACACCGTCTGGTTCCCTATCCGACTACGGTCTCTCCCGGTCAGAGACGAGACTGTCCAGTAGGGGTCGCTCTGGAGAGAGAGATAAAAAGAGAGGAGGAGCATTGAGCTTTTGAAGTGGTGGTGTAAATTGGTGCTTAATTCTAGAAATCAGCTTGGTGTGGAGAAGAGGTGAGAAGGGGGGAGACAAAGTAAGAGAGAGTAAGGGAGTTAGAGTGTAAAAGACACTCAAGCACACTCTGAGAGAAAGAGGGAGAGAGGCGGGATGACATACCTCCAAAAACCACAGCCCTGCATTGAGAGACCGAATCTCTGTCCAGTTGAAGAGAGAGGCGTCGTCATACTGCCGGACTGGAAAGACCTTACTGACGTCCGTGGTCCTCCTCAGGGTGCGGTCCCGCATCAGGAAGGGTACCCCGTCGAGACTGGAGGAGTGGGTTGGAAAGGGCGTCAATCAATGACACCCACCCCACTTACACATGAGGTGGTCGTCGTTTGTGGCTCAGTTGGTAGAGCATGGCTTTGACAACGCTTAGGTTGAGGGTTCGATTCCCGCTGGGACCACATATACTGAAAAACGTATGCACTCACTGCAATGTAAGTCACTTTTGATGAAAGCGTCAGCTAAATGGCATATATATGATATTACACGTCATTCACTGTTTACATATCCAAAGCATACATTTCTGTAGCAATGTAGTAGTACAAAAATGGTTCAGTAAAATAGTTGAGCTCATAAGATAGTCAACGAATGGATCTGAGATGAAAACTGTCTTTATAAGCTGAAGCTACCTATTAATAGCAGGGGGCAGAATGAGACTGTTTCCAAGCCTCATACAGTACATGCTGAGAGCGTTGCTATGCTGGAGTGTAGGAGGTTGTTGGCTTGTAGAAGGATTGTGCTGCATTAGGGCCAACTTTAGAATCAGCATCTAGCATTCAATCCAGTTACAATTCAACGGTTTTGTTATCCCTCAAGAATAAAATTGACAATTGTTTTCAGTTTCACCTCCACCACCACCACCACCACCACCACCACCACCAACAACAACAACAACAACAACAACAACAACAACAACAACAACAACTACTACTATCGCAAGTAAACCTCACTCACTACAGCATGTAATGACGGGCTAAACTGACAATCAATCAACACTATGTCATGTAGAGGGTGCACGGTGGATTACCTGACGGTCACATCAGCCTCCAGGGAGCTGACCCCCTGCTGCAGGGCCTTGTTAAAGGACATGAGGGTGTTCTCTGGAGCCATCTACAAAGAGAGAGAGGTGGACAGGATGTATTGTAGATCAGCATGGGTTATAAGGGCTGATATAGTGGGTAAATGACCTAGTGGTGGTGGGATGGACAATTATTTCAGGTTTTTCCAGACATAGATAATACAGTTGAAGGTGGCTTCGTACAAGTGAAGAGGTTGAAGCCATTGATCTCCTTAGACATAAAACAAACAGATAATTTTTTTTACTGTGGCTCAGTTGGTAGAGCATGGCGCTAATAACACTTAGGTTGTTTGGTTCGATTCCCACTGGGACCATATATACTGAAAAATGTATGCACTCACTGCAATGTAAGTCGCTTTGGATAAAAGCGTCAGCTAAATGACAGATATATATACACTCACCGGACACTTTATTAGGTACACCTTGCTAGTACTGGGTTGGACCCCCTTTTGTAGCCCATCTGCTTCAAGGTTCGACGTGTTGTGTGTTCAGAGATGGTCTTCTGCATACCTTGGTTGTAACGAGTGGTTATTTGAGTTACTGTTGCTTTTCTATCATCTCGAACCCGTCTGGCCATTTTCCTCTGACCTCTGGCATCAACAAGGCATTTTCTCCCAGAGAACTGCCGCTCACTGGATATTTTCTCTTTTTCGGACCATTCTCTGTAAACCCTAGAGATGGTTGTGCATGAAAATCCCAGTAGATCAGCAGTTTCTGAAATACTCAGACCAGCCCGTCTGGCACCAACAACCATGCCACGTTCAAAGTCACTTAAATCACCTTTCTTCCCCATTCTGATGCTCGGTTTGAACTTCAGCAGGTCGTCATGACCATGTCTACATGCCTAAATGCATTGAGTTGCTGCCATGTGATTGGCTGATTAGATACTTGCGTTACAGAGCAGTTGAACAGGTGTACCTAATAAAGTGGCCGGTGAGTGTATACCATGATGACAGCCTACGACCCACTCTCTGTGATGAGAACAAAAGACATCCACACCGTATGATCAGAAATCGAACCCACAGTTACAATGACAGAGAAGCAATGAACTCAAGTACAACACATATTGATTCTTTAAGTCCCCTTGAGCAAAGAGGTCCTTCTCTAAGTTCGTAGAATAAAACCCACAGAAAAACAGGCACATCACAGAAAAACAGCCATGGGAGAGTTATGGCTTTTCTAACGTCCTTAGAGAGGCAACTTGAGTGTTTCTCTCATCCCTCCTGTCACACAGCTACAGTACATTAGCCACATTAGTATGAATCAATATAGGTGTTTTTGGAGGGTAGGCATAGCCTCTGGGCTATGGTGTACATTTGTTTACGGCGGGTGGTGTGGAACACAAGCTGTGACGGGACAGTTGTAGTCATTTAGTCATTTAGTTGTCATTTACTACAGCATCTGCCATCTGACTAATCACTGGAGTTAGGCCTACGTAATGCAATTTTGTTCTTCAGCTTGCGCCAGGCACGTCACCAGATCAGACGGCTTGACATTCAGCGTGAACACACATTCCAGCAAGCTGAGATTGCAGTCCTGGTAGCATTTTTTACAAAGACAATTGTCTCAAAGAGCTTTAAAACAGGAACAATACAAACAACATAAACAAAAAATACAATACAAACAATATTAATTCACACCGAACAAATGACTCACCATGGGGGCTCCCCGCCGGCCTATGATGTCAGGTCGAGGTTTGAGGCTGCTGCTGTCCATGATGCATGGGGAGGAGATGGCGAGGGGCGCCATATAGAGAGCCAGCAGCACACCCAGGTAGACCAGCAGCACGGTCATCTGGAACCCTGGGAAGGAGGAGGACCATCAGTTCACACACATCTTTGTCTGAGTTCCCATGCAGTTCCTATAGTGTCCACTATCAATTACTTCAATGGTTAAGATTGAGAAAAAAATGGCAGCCTGCACTAGGAATACAGTGACAGCTGATCAAAGGCACACTTACTTGATTTCTCTGAACGGATCACATGTCCAGCAACCAGCCAGCCCAGTGCTGTGACTGCAGCAAGAGCTCCTATGTGCAGGAAAGGCCCTGTGGACTGGGTTTCAAAACAAAAACAGGACATAGTTTTATAACCCACAGTTTGATCAATGCACACATGGATATCTGCCAAGAGAAACACTGGCAGCTGTGTTGTTGTATTGTGAGATGAAAAGTCACAAGAGTCATAAAAACCTGTAGAGATATGAGGATGATGTCCCATTCGTCCCTCCACACGTCATCGATGGAGACCACACCAGTGACAGTTGTGAGCAATGCAGCAAGCACACCAATCTGTAGAAACAAAAACACACCCACACATGCACAAATGCGTGCACGCACACACAGGCAAACACAGGCAAACACACACACACACACACACACACACACACACACACACACACACACACACACACTGGTGTCACAGATAGTCTAGACTCTAGACCAAGGTCTTTGAGGAGCAAATTAATCATTAAGACTATCCTGCTAGACATAATATCTCACTACACAAGACAGGTTAGTTCCGGTTCAATGTTTATTTATTCATTTATTTATTCTAGTTGTTCATCTGAAAGGTCAGAACTTCCATTGCGTACCTTGTGGATCCAATAGAGGTTCAGCTGCTGCCCCAGTGAAATATGAAAAAATGCTAAAATCTGAAAAATAAACAGAGCCACAGGCAATTACGTTTAGTCTAAACTGAACAACTGTAACATATCAATTATGTATAGGTTATTTTATATAATATATGTATATGGTATTATAGCCATGGGGAAGCTCACCATTAGAAATGTAATATAACTGAAGCCAACGGCCGTGGTTGCGAGAATGGGGACAGTCCCGTCCCTCCATTGCCCAGAGCGGTTGTATAGTAACCTATGAGATATGAGGGAAGTCGGTGATTGCAAGATGCCCTTCTAAATTAATATTTTTTATATACATTTTTTGACAATGTGACCTGACTATTGAACAACTACAACTCCTACTTATGAGATATTCCAATATTTATTCCAGTAATTTCTCCTTAAAATCTGTTCAAATACTGTAAGACACTATTAAGGGGGACAGAGGTAAAAAGTAAACTCACATTTCCTCTGGTAATGCATACAGTAAAGTCACACTCACCAGTTGAACTCGTTGTATTCATTGTGAGCCTCCAACCAGAAGTAAGCCCAGAAGAGGAGCAGGAGGAAGGAGCTGCATAGGATGGTGAACCATGCAACCTCCCACTGTTGAACATACAAAGACAAAACAAACATATGATGAGACATCTGTTTCGGTATAATGTTTCCCGACTTTAAGCCCAAACGCACATTAATAATGTATCAAACCTAGGAGCAAAACTCACGGCACCTCTTAATACAAACACAAGTTAAAATGGGGTCATTGTCTTGACCAAAATGCAGAAGAACATTCACATGACAGAACCATTTAACCTAGTCTCCATCCTCTGGCTTGACTTCTAGGGTATTGGGCAAGGTTTATGCAGATTACAAGGACACTTCCCCCTTCAGTAGTTAACAGGATTAGAGGTGATGCTGATGGGAGGTAAGGCCCTGTTGACCACTGATCAGCTTTACACCACACCGTGCATCACCACATCCACCATCCACCAGACGACCGGCTCATTGTGATGCAAGGAATGGAATCAGGAATGGTATCAAACAGGTGTGTTTGATAACATTCCTCAGTCTGTTCCATGCATTACAATGAGCCCTTCCTCCGATTTCTACCTCCACCAGCCTCCTCTGACATCCACTAGTCTATTTTTAGAGGCCTGGGGATAAGGAGACGTCTGTAGACGCGTCGTTAAAGTGAAGAGCAAATCAGCCAATTAATGGTTCAGACTGCTCTCTGAGAAAAGGTGACCAAGAGGTCTCACCTTATCACATGGTACTTTTTTCAGCCAGAGTTACCTCCACAATGCTTCATAGCTTGACCTGTGTGTGTGTGCATGTGTGTGTGTGTAGACAAAGCTGGCTGGCAACGCTGTCTCCTAGGCGACAACACAGTTGAGGTGGCTGCTACAGTATAGGAAACAAAGTGTGATTCTAGTCTTTACCAAGCTGATGGGAGCTATGTAAATGACAGTGGGGGAGGAGAAGGGGGCTTGTTCCTGCCTCTGTGACATCCTGTGGGGGGCCGTCTCTAACTGGTTTAGAGGGGGTAGTGAAAGTACAGTAGGTGAAGGGCAACAGGCACAGCAGAGAGAAGTAGGAGAATCTGACACCTGCTCAAGGACAGTCAGAGCAATGTCTCCACAGGGTATTGTTATCTGGATAAAGGCTGTTGGGACAAAATGGTATTGTAATTATTTGGGGATTTAAGACTTCAACAGAGCAGACTTCAACTTGAGACTTTTTTCAATTAACTGATCTAATCACCTTTATTCCCATATGAATGAGACAGTGGTATTCACCTTGAAGGATATGTTGTTGCAGATATGATGTCAAGAACATTGTTGTGGGTGATCGCACCCTCTCATTGCAAAACTAGAACTAAATGATACAGCAAGCAGAGATATTCAAAACAGTAGTTCCCATCCCCAGGAGATCGCAGGGTATCATTGATGGTGATGAGAGAATGGGTCTAGCCAGTGATAGTGGTACTTCACACTGAGCTTCAACGACCATCTGTGGTTTATAAATAGAGGGATGAGGAGGATCAGAGTTAACTCTCTTAAGTTTCACTGCAAACACTCCCCTGCTGGGCAAACAACACTAAACTGGAAATGAGTTTACTATACCACCACAAATTACACACTACTGTACATTCAGAACTCAAAATGTTCAAATCATGTAGTCAATTGTATGTGTTAAATTTCCAAAAAGTGGTCCTCCAGTGTGTGTGTGTGTGTGTGTGTGTGTGTGTGTGTGTGTGTGTGTGTGGAGGGGGTGGGACGACAGTGATGACGATTGGCTTCTAGAGTAGACAACTCATTCATTTTCAAGAAGCAGATGACGTCTCATACACGTCCCTGCAATCCAATCACAGCCTTCACAGCAGCCATACAGCCACACAGGCTTTGCCTTCTCCGTCTCCACAGCCTTCTAATAATAACCGCGTTGCTTCCTGCCATCTATTGAGAACGCTGATGAATCAGTATGAGTCCGCTGAGTCAGCCATGTACTGTTGCTACCACTTCTGGCAAACCCCCTCTGACAGATACAGTAGATCACAATTCTGTATGATGAGGACAATGTGCACATACCCTAAGGTGAATTATCAGATGAATGTACCACATTCAAATATGTACATTAAAGACAAGGCTCTATGTTATATGTTCTTCAATGATAACCTATGAAGTTGAACAAGTTTGAACAAGCAAGAAATGTAACTTCTAGCTATGCTCTTCAGCATGCTGTACATTGTTTAATGGTGTGCTACTGTTCAGCAAAACAGTTTCTAGGTCATTTAGGTATTCTCTAGGGTTGAAGGACCAAGATAATCCACTTCTGAGAGGACATTACGCAAAGATACACACAACACAGAGGGTCAGCTCAGGACTAGGAAGGAATCTACCATCATCATATTCAATATTCCAATCAATTAAGCTCAAAATTAAATTAAATTCAAAATTCCAATCAATTCAAGGCTAAACATTAGCTTCAGGAGAGAGTTTTGTTTGTGAATCCTGTTAGTGTATATTTCATGTGTGTGTGTGTGTGTGTGTGTGTGTGTGTGTCTGTGCATCGTGCGTGCATGCGTGTGTATGAGTGAGTGACTGCAGTCTGCTTTGTAACTGAAGAGAGGGAAAGCAGCTGTGTGTGTGTGTGTGTGTGTGTGTGTGTGTGTGTGTGTGTGTGTGTGTGTGTGTGTGTGTGTGTGTGTGTGTGGGGAAAGCAGCTGTGTGCTGTGTATTTTTCCTCTGGGTCAGCACTTCATTAGTGCCAGCTGACACATTCCGGGCCGACCCACCGGGTCTTTGTATTCAAATGACCACTACAGCAGGAGTGGGCCTGATAGTCCATTGTACATCATACACAGCTGGCTGTCTGAGGAGATAGCACAATTATAACTAACCTCCTCTAACTTCAAAAATTGCTAGTTGCCACCATGAACCTAATACTTTTCAGTTAATGTGGTTACTTTTCATACAGTCCACTACTGACCTTGGTAAAATGGTAATCACATAAATGACATCATGTTTTTCTGGTAACCCATTATTTTACAGCCCGGTATGAAGCAGGTACTGTACTTACTTATAAAGGAGTCGGTAAAAGTGCAATAATTACCTATTAATTGCATATTAATTGCCCTCAGGCACCAGGCACCACTATGTGCCAATTAGGTAATGGGGTAAGTACCAGAAAGTACGCCTTGTTACCACATACAGTAGTTACCAAATTGTTTCTTAGCAAATACTGGGTAAATACCAGCCAAAACGCGGCTGTAATCTGTGCAGAGTAATGTGTTAGTGGGGGTTCAAGGCAGTGGATAACTCAAGCCTATTTGTTTTTGTTGAGTTATCTGGCTGTAGCTGTCTGGCTGTAGCTTTGTGTTGTGTATGGAGAGGCCTGACCTATTTTCTGAGCCTTCAGAATCAGACAAATGGAAAATTGTTCAATTATTCCTGAGGTGTGATCAGGTTTCAATGCAGGCTCGGCAGGACTCTGTGTCCCAACCCTTTACAAGGAGAACACACTGACCTGTATACCATTGTACACTATTCAGTCTCCACTCTTTTCCGCATTCTGTGATGAAACAAATTGGTTACATGTACAGTACAGTGATAAAACCACCGGATGCTTTTATAGTGCTGTTTAATGTTAAACCAGATAAATGAGCGTAAACAGTGTATTAATGAATACGTAGCATATTGTCTAAAAGCCAGAGGTCCTATAACGCTGACTGTCAGGTCACTCTTTTCAGTCACGTTTCCTTTCAGTTTTCCTTTTTCAGCAGGTGTTATGTCTTCTGGCTATGTTTTGCTTACAAACAAGCCTCTGCCGCAGCCATAATCCCACTAACAAATGAATGGAAAACCATTTGTCACCCATACCCATATTCTGAATACAGCAGTTCTTACATAAACAGGTCACTCTAGTACAGTCTTAAACGCCAGTTGCTACCTTTGGACCAACCATGCTTCAAAGACCTGCTCTCATGCCAGTATCCTAAAATACAAGTAAAGCAAATGTGAAACTGTCCACTGGTTGCTGCTTGTCAAATATATACTCCAAAAAGCCTCTGTTTAGACTGATATCTGCCATGCTCATCATTCTTATTCCCAAACAGATAGTCCCTCACTGTTCTAATGTCAGACCAGAACCATGACCTACACATGGAGTCATTCCCAAACTCAGTCAAATATTCCAGACAGTGTGTTATTGTTGAACTAAATCATGCAATCAGCAATGTTGTTGTTAATGAGAGGCTGAAAAACGGGCTAGCCCACTTTTGCCAGATCCATTACACAGACACAGACAGACACAGACACAGACACAGACACAGACACAGACACAGACACAGACACACACACACACACACACACACACACACACACACACACACACACACACACACACACACACACACACACACACACACAATAGTGGGTAGCTATGATTGAGTATTAATCCCTATATTGGTAATTCATGATTACCTTTACAATTGTGTGGTGTCATGCTGCTCAGTAAATGTCAAAGGAGGAAAAACAAAGTGCTTTCAATTGAGCTCTAAGCCTCATTAGTAATACTGGCTTCCCGGCAAAGCATGAGCTCAGACTCCCTGTTTGGGCTTCTATCCATGTGGGTGAATGATATTATTGCTTAGAGTTTGACAAGTGCATCTACAGGTATGCCTATGACAAAATGTGGTTGATTTCTCTCAGTTTTTACTTTTTAAAGGAGCACCGGTTTATCTCAGTTTGTTACGCTTGAGTGAAAAGGGGCATCAATCAGTTTGTCACCTTCCAAATTTCCTTCGGAATTTGATACCGCAGCTTTCCCTCAGTCTGAGGAGAGGTTTCTCTCACTCTCTCTCTCCCCCACTGTGTGTAATAATAGGTCATTGTGTCATCATCAATGAGTCCAGGTATTCTACTAGCTAGAGCAGGCAGGTTAACGCAAAGTCGAGCAAATCCAGCTCAGACATCACATCCATCACTTGTGCACAGAACATCCTGTGAAAGTCCTGTCTCTCACCTTGCTGCTTCCGTCAAGGGAGCGCTGGTAGCGTTTCCAGCGGCACCCATAGATCCCAGTCACGAAGGACAAACACAGCTGCTTCTCATAGACCTGTAAGGGTTGGTGCTTCACCATGCTCCTTCAGCCTCGGCTCGCCACCGGTCCGCTAGCATCCCACACTGAACAGGGAACCCTGGGAAAGTACACATTGAAAACATTCATAAACACATTCACACTAACTCAAGACAAAAGCCTGACAGGAAAGTGAATCTATTAAATTCAGCTTGACATCAAAGAAATACTCAATGCCCTGGTCAAATTGGGAGGAGTCAGGCTGATATCAAGGCAGATGGCATTGGATCGGTGGCTCTGCCAGGTTTGACCACAAAGCCTCCAACCAGTCTATGATTAATGCATTTGGCAATGAACACATTTCACAGTGGCCATTAAAGGACTGTCGGAGAGGCTTGTGCACCTCCCACTCGCCTCTGGCTGGACAAAATATTGGTTGTCTAGGTAGCATGTAAAAATGCCTTGGCAAAGAAAGTTGTTTTTCATGCCCCTCTGGTGGAGATGGTATCCTTTCCTCCTTTTGACACTAGAGTCACTGTCCATCCTTTCACATTCTTTTCATTTTCTGTCTTTTGCAGATTGTCTTAGCCAGAGCAGAAAACTGTTCAGCAGTTTCACCTTGAGAATCAAGTCAAAACAATTGTTCTTAGGCATGAAAGAGTTTTTTTCTTGGAATTTTACAGAATAGAAAAATGGTAAACTGTTCACAATAGTTACTTTATAGTCAACACAGTATGAACTAGTGACCTTGTGGTATTTTTTTCAAACTGCTGAGGGTGCTGCCAAAGTAGCAGAACACTCTTAGATGAATAGCCTGTAAACCGGTGGCAGTTACAGTACACAAACGGCAGTAAAATATTTACAAGCTATGATGTAAAGAAACCAGAGAGGTGCCCTGAAATAGCAGTTAAAACTTAATGTCAAACACAATGTTCACACAAATGATGAATATGAAGTTATGGAAGTCCAGTGCAGCTTTCCAAATGTGGCCCTCCTCTAAATGTGATCTATTCAACATAAAATGTGTGGCTGGAATAGAAATCGAACATCTGCAGGGTTTAAACTATCTTCAATATACATAGATTAAGTCATATTTTAGGTCTCTCAGGGGATTGGAGGGACATATTGTTTGTAAATCACTGGTGACCTAAATCTATAGAACAGCATTCAGAGAGAGGAAATTGTTAAGCATCAACATCAGATCTGATGTTCAATCGCTGGTTTTCATTGTTTTATTTGTATGGGAACTCCCCAGTTCAGGGGAGAGCTTTCCTGAAGCCAGAGGAGACCTATCCCACAGCGTCCCACCAGTGGGAATGTTGGCACCCTGCCAGAGTACACATCCCAGACAAGCCCCCAGGAGAGGGTCAAACATGGCTGCCATCACAAGCCAAAGATTTTACCCAGGTCACCCTTTTGACACACTGTTTTTTTTTGTGTTGGACAAGCAATCTGATGACAGGCTAAATGTTTGTGCAGCTAGGCTGTACTATTGTTCACATGATGAACACAAAAGTGAAGGCCCTCATTTTTCTTCTGAATGGTTCTCAAATAGACAAAGAGATAACAGGTGAATTCAGCAGCTTAAGGGTTGGCGTGTCAGCTGAAAACACTCAGAACTTTCAAACACTAAAACTGTCCTTGATAGAAAATACACTTTTTGATGAAATAATCATACTCTGGAGTGAAGCTGGTTCAGGCAGGAAAATCTTGTTGATGTGTTGATCAGCTGACAGCCAGTTGGCATGGAGAAGTCAGCGTCAGCTGAGCACACACCAATCAGACACAACTAAACACTTCCTACTTTATTATGGCGGTCTATTTAAATAGACCAGATCAACACACACCATCTCCACACACCACTGTGAGTATATGCTGTTGCTGCTGAAAGTGACGCGCTTAGTGCTGTTTCCCTTTTTTCTGCCCACCTCCACCCCAGCCTCCACCCCAGCCTCCACCTGCGTGGTTCTTTTTCACTCTGTCAGCGGGGAATTCAGGATATTCATCTCTGCCCATAGTTTGGCTCTGATTATGTTAATAGTTGAGTGCATTCCTCAGACAGAGAGTACTCTGAAATGCAGAACCTTAATGGCAAGACCAAACATATTGTCATTTATTTTCCTGACTGAACCTTATTTCAAACACCATTGAGGCTTTAACATATCACATAAATGCTGTTATAACAAAGCCTTTAGAAGACATTTTTTACACCCGGAAATGATTCCAGTCAAGCTTGAGAGAACTTCACTGCAGGGAGTTTCATAACTGGCGCCTTCGCTACAGAGGAAGTAGCCAATAGGGCAAAAAGAGAATCAAAACAACCAGAAGTATGACAGAGGACAGGGTGGTGTATCACAAAACAACTGGCACATCACAGAGAGGCACAGGGAGGGGTGTCGTCCCCTTTCATCTGGAAATAAGTTGCTCAATGAGTGCAACAGTTGCAGCTGGGAGTTTCAGTTTAATTAATTGGCAAGTCACACATCTCAATGTCCACTAGTTGGAGGGGTGACACACGCTGTATGTGACGATATACACTGTAAGTCATCCTTCAATCAATAGGACTATCATTTGTCACTGTCTAGCACCACTGGGGTCGTTTTTATTCCCTGTCTCACCTGTGGGAAGGTCTGCATGGTTTTCTGTCTGCTGCCTTGAGTGTCTCCAACATCTGTTGTTTAACAACATCCTTGCAACTTGTAATAACCATGCTGGTGAGCCACCCAACCTGCCCCCAAAATGTCCTGTGGTTGAGTCCTTCAAAAGCTTCTTCAACTGCTTCTTCAATTTATGGCCAGAGGGATTGTACTGGTACTAGAGGGGGTGGACTTCCTGTTCAGGTTTCATTTGAACTTTAGGTCTGTGTGCCCTAACCCTAACCCTAATACTAAACCCTAGTGAAGCTACTGTAACCAGCAGGGTTTGAACCAGGGACCTCCATCGCATGGATGCCACAGTTGAAGGCAGGGTTACCTCATCATGAGAGCATGATTCCAAAACACCTCCACTGCACTACCACAACTACCTGGGAGGACCACTCTGGAACTCTTACTTCCCTGCCAGTTGGTTCTTCTAGGACCGGCCTCTCAAGAGGGGATAGAGCAGTGAACAGTGTGAAACTTGTAAGTATTATTAGAATTATGAAACCATGGTTATTCATAGAGTAATCCATTGAGTCTCTGCCATGTATCTCCTAAAATTAGCCCTATATATCGGTCATTGTCACTTACTTCCAGACTTCTCTATCATTCATGAAAAATATATGTGCCTGCATTATTCATTCGTTGATCTCTCAATGTATTCGCCAAACCATAGAATTTTCAATCTAGCTATGTTCTCATTAGCAAGGGATCAAAGGGAAGGACAATAAGGACATTTACTGATACTGCAGTCACTGTTTAAACCAGTTGGTTTAGCTATGGCCATGCAAGTCAAATCAATCATATTAAGTGTCTTTTGCTAGAAATAGCCTCAAGAGATAATTGCTGACCCTTTGTTTATGACCTGAATTTATCAGGTGGTGGGCACTGTGACTTTCAAATGAGACACGGCTAAATGAGTTATGCGTAATCAGTAGCACAGCTGTTCAATATTCTCTTGCCCTGCAATTGATCATTGATGCAGAGTCTGCCAGGTAACAGCCTAATCATTTATTAATTCAAGATGATTCAGACCTACCAGATAATAAGCCCATGACGTAATATGAACAGAGCTGAATATTATTGTTCCAGAGGTAGTGTCTTTCTACTCAACTGGTACTTGAGGTCAAAGTATATCTTAAGTATATCCTCACACATCCCATACTCTCCAGACAAGGGACTTAGGTAGGCAATGTTGGCTGGGTCAGAGAGACTATATATCTGCAGCCAAGAGATGTTTAATCTATTAACTCCCACTCTCAATCATGAGTCATCATGATGTAGGCTACACAACAACCCTATAGCCAATGGCAAATATCCCTTCAGTGATGTGCCATGTTTACATTCAGCCCTCTCTTCAACCTCCAACATGGTGGTGATATGGTAGACCAGGAGATAGGACTGACTGTAGAAAACAGTATAATCAGTAGTAACATGTTATTACTCTGCTGTACTACTGTGCTACACTGTCATTGCAGGAAATGTGTCCATAAAATAGTGATTGCATTTCATTTCTAGGAATTACCCTTTGGCTACAAATTAACCAATACTCCAGTAAATGTACTTCTATTAATGTTCTAGGCCTAATCAATAAATTAAAAATAAAAACTTTGTTAAAACCTACTTTTATAGCTCTTCTCAAGAAATGATGTGGGAGCACTGATGGTGGTGGTGGTGGTGTTGGTGACGATGAAGATGATGATGAAGATGATGATGATGATAATGTGCTATGAATAACTCCACTTGAAACAAGATCAGACACTAACCTGATCTACTAAAGTGTGCCAATCACATTTGACCTCAAATAATCTATAAAAATTAGCAAACAGATTTTCAAAAGTGTCTATCAAGGCTCTATCGCAATGATCGCCGGTAAACAAAACTGTTTATGTGACAGTGACAGCGGTAGTTGGATTATATGAAATTTAATCCGTTCATTTGCGCACAATGTAAACACTCACCTTCCCTCCACGATTGCGTACGTATCTTCTCCACAACACAGATACAACGGCTAGCAGACACGGCTATATTCCCAGGGCACAAACCAATTTTGACGCCGTTATGAAGTTAGTGCGTGGATTGTCCGAGATCGATTGAATAGACAAAGTTTGGTTTGGGATTAGTTCGGAAAACCATCTAAACACCAACACCAGACTACAACCTCCAAGGATGATATTCATGCAATAGTGTCCAAACTGACATTTTCTTAAAATTGACTCAACGGATTGTGACTCGCCGAGGGTTTACACTTCGTAGAACAGGAGAGAACCTTAATCCCTCCGACACCGTGTGGGTGGAGCTGCCGTAGGCTATATCCTTTGCCCCGCACTGGTTAGTAGAGGACGTTCTACGCAAGTGATTGACATCATCGGCCGGTGTTGGATAGGTAAATAACGATCGATCATCACAGCATACGTATGGTACAATACATGCTCCAATCAGGGAGGAGAGAAAACATCAAAACAAACACTGAAGAAATGTTAAGAATGTATCCATTGTTTTACTCAGAGGATCATAGACTTTATCTTTATTTCACTTCATGATGTGTGATGCCATTTAGAATGGTGTGTCCTCCATGTTTAGGCCCTATATGACACCAAGATGACTGGGCCACTATAACAAAGGCCACACATATCACCACCACTGCTGATAGCACCAGCGAATGACATCCACCAGATCTATTCCAGGCAGTCCGGTCAAAGATTAACTCCTGGCTTGGGAGGTGATTGCGTCAACTCCAACTAATCTCGTGCAACCTACAGTACCAGTGGAGTTAATTTACTTCAACAAAGATGACCAGAGGCGGTCACTTTCTGCAAGTGCCATACTGTAGCCCTGTGAAGTGAACATCTATTAGCTTAGACCTGAATGAAACAACAATTATTAACAATGAATTATGAATGACTGGCAAAAATCGGAGGACGGGCTCATTCCTCATGCATCTCTCCAGTGGAGGCTACGGATAGCCATGAGGGGTGTCATACGAACAATTATTGGCACATAATTGTTTGTATGACATATCATATTTTGTGTGCAGTCCATTATGTGTTCCACTCAGTTGATCCATATTCTAGAAGTTTTGTCGAGTACAGTGGTCATACAAATTATGTTTAGCCTTGGAAAATATTTTGTGTACAGTCCATTATGTGTCCGCTATACAGTGGAGCAAGGGTAATTTTGATATTAGAAGAATTATAAACCCTTAAAAACACAAATAATACATTAAAAGGATTATATGTTTATTCCCAGGTATAGTTACATATAATCTGTGGTTCCTTTATCCATATTTAGCATTTCTAAACGCTTAAACAAGTTTAACGTGGGCGCTTTTATTTTGAAGAAAACGCCCATTTACTTTGGCCGGAGGTTGGTGGACGGAGTTCCACTATTGGAGCTCAGAGAACACAGATGCACATAGCGGGGCCCAATTTGCTTGTGCAAAATAGAGTTTCGATGACATGCAATGCATTTTCAGACTGTTTACAACAATTATGAAAATTATTATTATTATTATTATTATTATTATTATTATTATTATTATTATTTTTATTTACAGTATTCTGAGTTGTAAGGTATGTTTACTCAATCAAATTGGGGCCAGTGTTGTCATAGAGTTGGGATGAGAGCACAGTGCAGTGTGCAGTGCATATTAAGATCCAATTTGTTTCCTCGTGCTATTTTCTGGTGCATACAAAATTAAAGTTATGCTGTACATTCAAATACTTTATAAAACTCTGAATACTGCAAAGTGGAACACACAACTACAGTAAACGCAATCGAGCTCTGTTGAATATTCTCAAACTCTTGGCAACCCCTGGTGGTGAATTATCAACGGTTCCTCTCAAACGATCTTTCTGCTATAAGAACACATTCTTGAGAAATGTTCCGTTTCAGCCAGCAGAGGGCACCCTTGCTTCCTGTATCTTACTCAAGGGCCTCTCTCTCGCTCTCTTATGCTCAGAATGGCCTACCAGGAGGTTTTTATACAATCTGTATACCACAAAATCTATTAATGAGTGCCAGGCAGTTAACTTCTAGATTTTGCAAATCACATCGACAGAGGTTTGGCCAGCACATTTATAAGTGAAGAGAGATGGTAAGCCCCCAAACCCCTGCCCGATTACTGCGCTCTTCCACCTCGGCTGGCCACCTGGCCCCGCCGCCTCTACGTGGATACAGCAGCCGCACTACTCGGTCACGGCTTTTCACTGTCCTGGCGCCCCGCTGGTGGAACAAGCTTCCCACTGCTGTCATGACTGCAGAGTCACTTCCTATCTTCTGCTGTACATTGAAGACCCATCTCTTCAAACTATATCTTAACTGTTCCTCCTAAAGACCTCTTCATCCTCACTACCCCACTGTACAAGTTTCTCTCCTGTAAAAAAAAAAAAATACAATAAAAAACAACAACTTCCTTCTTCTAGCATTGTGACTGCCAATAGCTCCTTTTTCTTATGATGACTGATGGATAGATGATTCACTTACTTAAACAAATGTATTTGTTATAAGTCGCTTTGGATAAAGGCGTCTGCTAAATGCCATAAATGTAAATGTAATGTCTTCAATCTACGGTGGAAGATAGGAAGTGACTCTGCAGTCCTGACAGCAGTGGGAAGCTCGTTCCCCCAGCGGGGCGCCAGGACCGTGAAAAGCCGAAACTGAGTAGCGCGGCTGCTCAAGGTTGCATCAGCCTGAGCACCATGACTTAACCCCTTAAACTCCATGCCCTATTTGACTAATTTCCGCCTAAAAAACATAACCAAACTAAGCTGCTTATGACATTCGAAATATGATGATCAGATGCAAAAGCAGATAAAGTAAACAATAATCTAATTAATAATCTAATTAAATCCGAATTTGGGCCCGTGGAGTTTAAGAAATTAAGTATGACATCATGAGAAGAGCCGGCAGCATTCCATCACTAACAGAAGAGAGCACCAACTCCTTGACCCATCTTCGTCTTATATAGTAGTTAGCATAGATTCTTTAAAGAACAAGTTATGAATAACTGAAAAGCTTTGTTTAAAGTTGTAGTTGATGTTGCAAAGAATATCAATAGTGCTTTGGCTTGAATAAATGAGAATTGTGACCAATGGGAAAATATAACAATATAACATTTACAAAAAGGGGACAAAAGGCTTGAAGTAGATCCTTTATCTTTTTCTAAACAGAAGATACTTTCACATAAAGTCACTTAGTTTGATGCGGCCAGCATGTGTTAGAAATTATTTTTATAAAAACAGTTGCATCATAATGCTCAATAGCAGACGAGTAAATAAAGCTATTCAGTTCTTTATTTAGGGTGATTAAATTTACTAATTGTATTTGATATTCCATATGCAAATCAATTGAATTTATATGTTTTTTAATCATCTGAAATTTACTAATGTGATGGCCTGTTGAGATGAATCAAGCATTAAATGAGATGAATCAAGCATTAGTTCCATGGTACTTGGATTAATACATGAAGAGGTAAGGGTCAGGTCATCAAGATAGATGCTGCAACACACACATAACATAAGAATGATGTAATGGAAAAATACTAGGGTAGGAAAGAACAAATCAGAGTAGGTGTATGTTTTCTTCAACAGGTCAACTCGTCCCTCAAAGGGAACGGACCGGCGATATCTCCACCTGGAACGGATCGAGTGTCAGGGGCTGGGACCAGCCTAAAACACCAACGAGAGGAGAGCCAAGTCTAAACCGCGGCTCCTCCCCAACCAAATAGCCAATCACAATCATTCTGTTTACTGTAAAATGCCTTGTTTGACTGTTTGAATGTATCCATTTTTGGAAGGTTGGTTACAGATTAACAGCTTGCTGACTGTGATTTTCTTCGCCAAAAGTGGTCCTTGTACAAGTCTAGAATTTTGACATATAAATAAATAGCTAAAATTAAGAAGTAGTTTGTCTTCTCCTTCAAATAAAGAACACGTTTTCCCACAAATTTGGTGACCCCGACGTGATTTGAAGAGAAGAAATTGGACCGAATTGAACCGACGGCGAAGTCCGGGAGACGGAAGCCAGACGGAGTTGTTTTCTTGTAACCCCTCAACACTCACAGAGGCGCGCCAAAAACAAAAAGGTAAGCAGAAACCTGTTGTTATAAACCGAATTCTGCATAGTTAACTTTGAATACTGTAGACTGTGAGTGTGGAGGAGGTAAGAGTAAACCAACTACCAAATTTAGAAATCTATGTATACGATGAAAATTTAACAATCAAAGCAATATATGTCAAAATTCTCTTTTATTTGGGTAAATTGTTTTCTTTTATTTGGGTTAAAATCCCTCAGGTGAAAGGCCTGTAAATTGTTTTCTTTCATTTGGGTTAAAATCCCTCAGGTGAAAGGCCTGTAAATTGTTTTCTTTCATTTGGGTTAAAATCCCTCAGGTGAAAGGCCTGTAAATTGTTTTCTTTTATTTGGGTTAAAATCCCTCAGGTGGAAGGCCTGTAAATTGTTTTCTTTTATTTGGGTTAAAATCCCTCAGGTGGAAGGCCTGTAAATCGTTTTCTTTTATTTGGGTTAAAATCCCTCAGGTGGAAGGCCTGTAAATCGTTTTCTTTTATTTGGGTTAAAATCCCTCAGGTGGAAGGCCTGTAAATCGTTTTCTTTTATTTGGGTTAAAATCCCTCAGGTGGAAGGCCTGTAAATCGTTTTCTTTTATTTGGGTTAAAATCCCTCAGGTGGAAGGCCTGTAAATCGTTTTCTTTTATTTGGGTTAAAATCCCTCAGGTGGAAGGCCTGTAAATCGTTTTCTTTTATTTGGGTTAAAATCCCTCAGGTGGAAGGCCTGTAAATCGTTCTTTTATTTGGGTTAAAATCCCTCAGGTGGAAGGCCTGTAAATCGTTTTCTTTTATTTGGGTTAAAATCCCTCAGGTGGAAGGCCTGTAAATTGTTTTCTTTTATTTGGGTTAAAATCCCTCGGGTGAGAGGCCCGTAAATTCTTTTGTTTGGGTTAAAATCCCTCAGGTTAAAGTCCTGTAAATTTTGTTGTGTGTTAGAATCTTGTTAAGAGTAGAGAGCGTATAGCCAGGTTGTGTGAATAGGTAAAGCATTGAAGCTGAGGGAGGTGAGAGAGTTTGGAGAGTAATTGTGTTTGAAAGTAAAAGAAAGTGACATATTGGTGTAAACATATTGGTGTAAACTGTTATAGAAATTGTGCGAGAGTTGTTGTTGTCTCTAGTAGTTGTTGACTCTACTGTTGTTGTGGTTGTTCAGTAAAGTGGGAGGCCGGCCCCACCCTGAAAAGTTTTCTTTGTCTCGTTACTTCCTTAAAGCAGAGCAACTAGTGTTTTGGCTTCATCTAGTGTTCAAGTTCAGCTTTATTGACTAGCTCCATTTAATGTTCATGTTTAGCAATTATTGATTAGCTCCAACTAGTGTTCATGTTCAGTAATTAATGATTAAGCTCCATTTAATGTTTATGTTCAGCAATTACTGATTAGCTCCATATAGTGTTCAAGTTTTGGAACTACTGCTTGACCCCATCTATACAGGCCGCTGATTGACACTAATTTGATTAAAATCAAAATTCATCCACACATGACCAGCATGGTGGAAAACTATATGACAGAATGTGACACATGCAATGACCACGACCCAAAGATGGTCTACAAGTGTCCCATGGGAAAGTTCCCAGTACCAGACGCACCATTCAAGGACATCAGATATGGGTGCAGACAACAGAGTGAAAGGCTACAGATACCTACTGGTAATGGTGGATAGGCTCACTAAGTGGGTGGAAGCCACTCCCTGTAAAAAAGAGACAGCCAGCACTGAAGTAAAATGGCTAAGGAATGAACTCATTCCCAACCAGTATGCCACGACACAAGATTAACATTGGCTAGATGCACTTCCCCTAGCACTGATGTTAATGAGGAACTCATCAAACAGCAAAACACATCTAACGCCCCATGAGTTGTTGACAGGTCGCTCAAATGCCAGGTCCTCCAAGACATGGAGGCCACCTGCCGTCCTTAGACATTTGGCACATAAATTGCAATGACTACATGAATGCATTGACTAACTTGTCTCGAGTTTTGTCTAACCAGGTACGGCAGGTGGAGGCAGAGCCTGAGACCGCAACACCCAAGACTCCTGTGGTAAAGGTTTAGTTCACACCTTAAGGGGTGTGAAAGGAGGGTTTTGTTGAGAATTTTTTATAAAAAACAATTTATTTTTGGTTCACACCTTAAAAGGTGTGAAAGGAGGGTTTTGTTAGAAATTATTTTTATAAAAACAGTTGCATCATAATGCTCAATAGCAGACGAGTAAATAAAGCTATTCAGTTCTTTATTTAGGGTGATTAAATTTACTAATTGTATTTGATATTCCATATGCAAATCAATTGAATTTATATGTTTTTTAATCATCTGAAATTTACTAATGTGATGGCCTGTTGAGATGAATCAAGCATTAAATGAGATGAATCAAGCATTAGTTCCATGGTACTTGGATTAATACATGAAGAGGTAAGGGTCAGGTCATCAAGATAGATGCTGCAACACACACATAACATAAGAATGATGTAATGGAAAAATACTAGGGTAGGAAAGAACAAATCAGAGTAGGTGTATGTTTTCTTCAACAGGTCAACTCGTCCCTCAAAGGGAACGGACCGGCGATATCTCCACCTGGAACGGATCGAGTGTCAGGGGCTGGGACCAGCCTAAAACACCAACGAGAGGAGAGCCAAGTCTAAACCGCGGCTCCTCCCCAACCAAATAGCCAATCACAATCATTCTGTTTACTGTAAAATGCCTTGTTTGACTGTTTGAATGTATCCATTTTTGGAAGGTTGGTTACAGATTAACAGCTTGCTGACTGTGATTTTCTTCGCCAAAAGTGGTCCTTGTACAAGTCTAGAATTTTGACATATAAATAAATAGCTAAAATTAAGAAGTAGTTTGTCTTCTCCTTCAAATAAAGAACACGTTTTCCCACACATGTCAAAAAGTAGTTCATTCTAATCTGCTGGAGGAGCACGGTAACTTGTCTTTGGAATGCCCCTTTTTTCCCCCCCATCCCATCCTCCCTGTGTCTCCATGCTTTTGCTTACATGTTCGTCTGGATTTGGAATGAGAGCAGGCAGTGACAGGAAGTTGGACACACTGAGACGGATGCACATCCTGTTTCACTGCTACTTTTTCTTTGTGTGTTGATATGATTCCCACGCTGCTGAATTGGCCATTGATACATGCCTCTTGTAACGTATGTAATGTGCAGTCATTAAAAACAGTGACAACAATGAAAAACAATAAAACAACCTGTTGTTGTGTCTGACAGAGAACATCATCGGATGTGTCTCCCTTTGCCAATCGTTTTTGTTAGTTTGGGGCTTCGCCCTTCTCCTTAGCAGATAGTCTACTGTACATTACACAATGAAGCCATTCCAAGACGAGGCTGTAAGAATGGGTGGCAAACTGGAGAAAAGGTGTTATCTACGTCTAAGTCTCTAAAGAGGGTATGTGACATTCGTTTCACTATTATGGTCCTCTGTGATTCAGTTGGTAGAGCATGGCGCTAACAACGTTTAGGTTGTGGGTTTGATTCCTGCTGGGACCATATGTACTGAAAAATGTATGCACTCACTGCAATATAAGTCGCTTTGGATAAAAGCGTCAGCTAAATGGCATATATTACGCCTTTGCTTTAAGTCGTAAATCAGTGACAGTGAGTTTGAGTTGAATAAAAGCATATCACTTTCCCAGTGCTGTTCAAAGTCCCATCTCTCGGATATCTAAGAGGGAACTGCATAGACTACAGTGTGATCAGCATATCTGCATGGAAACCAAGTGCCTCTAGGCACTAAATGAGGACAACCCATTCTTCTGAGACAAAAGAGGCCACCAATGAATGTTGTGGAGCAATAGCATTAAACGTGTAGCTAGAGGCTATGTGTTTCATGTGGAAGTAAAATGTTCACCAGGGCATGGTTCTTCTCACACATGGCACACAAGTCTGTTGGTGGTGTAGCCCGTGTAATGTGATCTAATTTCTAACATGATACAAAAATCACAAATTCTTTTGCTGTGCAATTGTGGCATGTTGAGTGATTTCCAAACCTTATTGCTGCTCATTATCTGACTACCTTTTAGAGTGCCAACATAAGTGCTTTCTTTGAGCACTCTCATATGCTAATGACAGAATGTTTCCTCCATGGTGTCCATTTTAGGAAAAAGAGAGGCAAATTATTTGCAGTTAGACATCAGGGACATAAGTCAACAATTCCACAGGGGGGCTTCTGAGCACATTCCCCATCCTGCATCTCCCGCTATCAGCCTTTCAGATCAGACAGACAGACAGAGCTGCAAACGTGGAGGAGGGATGAGAGACAGTGTAACCTTCACATCTAGCAGCAAACATTATGATCATGAAATATATTGAATTTCTGAATTTCTGTCCATCACTGTTTTACATATGGAAAATGGTACATGGGCTGGGCTAAAATTCTTTTGAGCATGCAGAACAAGTGTTCAAATGGCCAAACCATGGCAGATGTGTGAGTACTCAGGTTCAGCAGTCCGGGTGAGGCTTTAGGACCAGGAGGGGGAGAGTACCCTCCACATCGCTGTTGTAACAGGATACCATGGGAGGACCCAGCTAGCTCACTGTGCATAAAATCACTGCACCTCATTTAAATACTCCTTTCCCCAACTTCCAGAAATTTCTTTTCCAAACCGGTTTATAAACCGGCTGAAGGATAAGTCCGCCTGTAAGCCGAGGGGACAGACAACTTGAGGAAAACTGCTAACAAAGCCCAGTAAGGTAAGAGAGATGAGAACAGAGAGATAGATAAGATGGGGGAGGGTGGGTTCACTGGACAGTGTTTACTGCAGGAAAACGTCCTAACCAGGAATGTGAAAAAGTCCCAGGAAAGTTCCTCCATTTTAGATGCTTCACTTCTATCAATTAAAACAGAAATGAGTACTGAATTACAATACAGTGAAGTGGGACAATTTCAGTTGTGCCCCAATCTTCTTAAGTTTACCATCTCCCAGAAAACAGATGGCTGTGAGCTCTGTGGAATGTCTTGAGGTGTCAACTGTGATGTCATCAGTTTAGATGCAATAAGATGAATGATGATTGGTGGAAAAGCTCTCTCTCTTGTTCTTTTGTCCTGTTGTGAGGTTCTCACAACCCTAACCCATTGGAGTCAGATTATCAATATTAGATATGCTTTGCTATCAACAAAATATAGCCGAAAGTCTCTGCCAAACACAAATGTGGAAACGTATATTAATATAAATCCGTCTACAACAGCATGTAAAGCACTTGGTAGGTCATACCAAAGTTGTTTGTGCAAATGAAAAGCACAAGTAAAAGCACAAGTGAAGCTGAAATATTAGATTTTTCTGTCTTCATACTTCAATGAATGAATGTTATGGTCTGATCATAACAATATTTGAAAAGTGCCATTTCTGCTGCTTATGGTTTAACTAACGGTCCCACCCAGCAACAGTTTATTTCTGTTGTACTTTTTAGCCTGATCTGGTTCAGTTGCCAGGGGCATCTCATTTTACTTTGTCAATCTGACACATACTGTCTGGTAGTGTCGTGTACAATGTCAGATAACTTTATGAACTGTTATTTGATACAGATATTAACGATGATGCACTGAATCGTGAACAACAATATATTTCCTCGTCTGAACTTTCATTCTTACTGTGGCAATGCTGATTCTTTGTCCAATGAGATTAGACTCTTTGCAGGCATTCATACATGCGTGGGTGTTTTTCCATTATGGCTCATTAAGTTATTAAACGTGAGTGTTAAGTTAAATGTACTAGAATAAAATGTGTGGAGACTGTAAAAAGTAGGACAAATGTGTGGAGACTCTTTAGAAGTCATCTCTTTCGACTTCAACATCATCTGAAAGCACAATCCCGTAGTAATACTTTTACAGCCTGTGTGTGCTGAGAAATTCTATTAAGCCTCTGAAAAATGTGAAACTTCACTCACATTGAAGGTCACTCAGTCCATGCCACTGCAAGACACATACCATCTTTTTGTTTAGTTTTTGTGGTTCAGTACAAGCCTGTTGCTACTTGTTGGCTAGATCGCCTGGAAGGGTAGAATCCACCACAGAGAAAACCCTACTCACAGACAGAGTGAGAGATGGGGAATGCTTGTCCTCCAGCCATAGTGTGAACATAATTCTTCATTTAATTTCCTCAACATAGTCAAGCGTACTTCATTCTCATACTTCATTCTGTAATGGCGCTCATGTGTTGCTGAAGAATGAGCCAGACAGTCTCTGTTTTGTCTTGAATGCATTCGACAGCTGCCGACGTGGCCGTTATATAAGTCTGCCCCAAAGGCTTCTTGGAAACTCACCATTGGTATTACCAACCCTGCTCTCACATTGTCCACCAATTCAGGTCTATAATTACATTTCATACTGCATTATAAAAACTTAGTATACCACATCATCATGTGCAACACTCCCACTAGAAGTTTCTTGATTCTCGAAATCCAAGGCAATTGCATTTGCCACTGAAATTGGAGATTTGTGAGTAACATTGGAAAATCCTCTGTATCAATGTTAATTCACAGCGACCCAAACATTTTCAAATCCCCTTTCAGGTCTCTACTCTGCTAACAACATGTGGGTGACAAACCTGGTAGCCCTGGCCCTGCTGGCCACCACCACCTCCGCTGCAACAACCAACTCAACAGACAAGACCATCAGCAAGCACGCCACCCTCCTGGCCGACAAAAGTGCCAACCTGGCCTTCAGCCTCTACCAGAACATGGCCAAGGAGAAGGGCCTGCAGAACATCCTCATCTCCCCTGTGGTGGTAGCCTCCTCCCTGGGCCTAGTGGCCCTGGGGGGCAAGGCCTCAACCGCCTCTCAGGTCAAGACTGTGCTGAACGCTGGTGAAGTGAAGGACAAGCTGCTGCACGAGGGCCTGGCAGAGCTCCTGACAGAGGTGAGTGACTCCAAGGCCCGTAATGTCACCTGGAAGATCAGCAATCGCCTCTACGGGCCCAGCTCTGTCACCTTCTCTGACGACTTTGTCAAGAGCAGCAAGAAGCACTACAATTGCGACCACTCAAAGATTAACTTCAGGGACAAGAAGAGCGCTGTGAAGTCCATCAACGAGTGGGCAGCCAAGTCCACCGATGGCAAACTGCCAGAGGTCACTAAGGACGTGCAGCAGACCGATGGGGCCATGATCGTCAATGCCATGTTCTTCAAACGTGAGATCACCTAGACATAGCTACATTTCATATACATTATCTTTAGCTCCATTATTACCATACATCTATTTACTCATTACTGTACAGTAGTGCAATAATAATCCACATGTGATTTCTCTCTGACCAGCTCACTGGGATGAAGGGTTTCATCATAAGATGGTGGATGACCGTGTCTTCCTGGTTTCCCGATCTTTCACTGTGTCAGTACCCATGATGCACCGAACAGGTGAGTCACTTACATGGACTGCTTTGGGAGAGAAACATTTAACAAAACCCCCCCAAAAAATATCTTAACTTGGTTACTGGTGTGAATCCACAGGTGTTTATGACTTCCATGAGGACACAAAAAATGAGCTGTATATCCTGAGCATGCCTCTGGCCCATAAGAAGTCCACCGTGGTGTTCTTGATGCCCTACCGTGTGGAGCCCCTGGAGAGGCTGGAGAAGTTGCTGACCAAGAAGCAAGTGGACACCTGGATGGGCAAGCTGGAAAAGAAGGGTGTGGCTGTGTCTCTGCCCAAAGTCAGCATGGAAGTCAGCCACAACCTGCAGGTACCATCACCAGCAAACACATAACAGGCCGTAGATAGAAGACCATTCATCATCAATGACTACTTTTTTATGAATTTGAAAAGCAGATTAATATACAGACAAGATCAGAGATTCCCTTGCGATGATCTTCAGGTTTCAAGATACTTAACATTTAAGAGCTCACTTTTTCTCTCCAACAACTTTTGTAGAAACACCTTGGGGAGCTGGGTCTGACTGACGCTATTGACAAAACCAAGGCTGACCTGTCCAACATCTCTGGGAAGAAGGACCTGTACCTGTCCAATGTCTTCCATGCATCTGCCATGGAATGGGACACAGATGGGAACCCCATTGACACCAGCGTCTTCGGCACTGATAAACTGAAAAACCCCAAACTTTTCTATGCTGATCATCCCTTCATCTTCCTGGTGAAGGACAACAAGACCAAATCCATCCTCTTCATCGGCAGGCTGGTCCGGCCTAAAGGCGAGAAGATGAGGGATGAATTATAACCTTGAGCTTTAAGTCTTACGTTTAGTGTTTGTATGTGTGCGTGTTCGAGTGTGTTTGTGTGCATTTACCTATGCAAAGGGAGAAAATGAATTGTATTGTCTAACAACTCAAGAGTACATTCCTTTTAATCATAAATGTGTCAATATGTGGCAGTTGTTCACAATACATCTTCCAGATAGATATTTTTGTGTATTCTGTCCTGCGATGTAGTGAACAAAGCAACGTGTTCTCTGTAAAAAAACAACAACTTTCACCATTTCCATGTGGCATGTTTGAGTATTTAACGGCAGATCACAGGATGGACTGCATACTTACATTAAGTATGATCTCCCAGATTATTGCCTAAAAAGTAAGGCCAGCATTCCTCTCAGGGTTCCCTTTCCTGTATCTTTGTTCACAGCAGTTAACTTGAACTGTACAGTACAATCAAAAGTCATGTGCTGCTATTCGCCTGGTGCATTGTGTGACGTATAAGAAGAGCTACAGTAGTTGGGTAGTGAACAACTGCTTACCACTGCGTATGTTAAGAGATTGTCATGTGTCAAGTGTCATGAATGTACCATCATAGCCGTTAGTTCATAGTAAATTGTCTGTTATTTGTGTCCTTTCTTTCTTTTTACAGGTTTTGCTATGTTTACGGTGTTGTTAAGTGTGAGTTTGTGAAATGTGTGTGGATGCTTATAATATTGTTATAAGATTTCAAGTAAAATGCTTGTTTGTTTTTTTGCAAGCTTGCCTGGTGCTATTGTTCACTCCTCCTCTCTCCAAAGTACATTCCTCCGGCTGTGAGTCTATTTAGCTTGTTACTGATCTGCACTGAAAGCACTGCTCTGCACTAGTTAACTAACTAACCTCTGAGTGAAAGGCAATAGTTGGTGGAAGGCTTTTGACTAATCAGCCTTGCCCTGTTTCCAACACTGTCTGCTCATGTTTTGCCACAAAAAAACAAATAAATGGAATAATGGAATGGTATGAAACTGCTACACATTTCTTCTTTTTCCCCCAAATAAAATGGTAAAACAAAAGGATATTGTGATGTGACTTTAACTTAGGGTAGTTGGCCATTTGTTTCCTCTGAATCATGTGAGGTCTTAAGTCTCTAAACAGAGTATGTGCCATTTGTTGCACTATTGTGGTCCTGTGGCTCAGTTGGTAGAGCATGGCACTAACAATGCTTAGGTTGTGGGTTTGCTTCCCACTGGGACCATATATACTGAAAAATGTATGCACTCGCTTTGGGTAAACAGCTGCACCTCTAGCCACCCTTCTGTCAAACTCCTGAAGTTCTAGATGACACAACCCTCAATGGATTAATCTCCAATGGTGACGAGGCCGCCTAC
Organism: Argentina silus; assembly: GCF_951799395.1. Lineage (NCBI taxonomy): Eukaryota > Metazoa > Chordata > Actinopteri > Argentiniformes > Argentinidae > Argentina > Argentina silus. The sequence continues at coordinate 26,149,158 of NC_139656.1, read as the reverse complement.
AGGTTGTTAATATTACGCCTACCTATTTTGTTAATATTTTGCTATTTTGTAAATTTCTTGTCAATATTTGCTATTTGTTTATTATGTCCATGCACCAACCTCACCAAATATATTTGGCCAAATAAAAGAATTCTGATTCTGATTCTGATCACTTTCCCAGTGCTGTTCAGAGTCCCATCTCTTGGATATCTAGGAGGGAACTGCATAGCCTACAGTGTGATCAGCATATATGCATGGAAACCAAGTGCCTCTAGTCACTAAATGAGGACAACCCATTCTTCTGAGACAAAAGAAGCCACCAAGGAATGTTGTGGAGCAATGGCATTAAACGTGTAGCTAGAGGCTATGTTTTTCATGTGGAAGTAAAATGTTCACCAGAGCATGGTTCTTCTCACACATGGCACACAAGTCTGTTGGTTGTGTAGCCCGTGTAATGTGATCTAATTTCTAACATGATACAAAAATCACAAATTCTTTTGCTGTGCTATTGTGGCATGTTGAGTGATTTCCAAACCTTATTGCTGCTCATTATCTGACTACCTTTTAGAGTGCCAACATAAGTGCTTTCTTTGAGCACTCTCATATGCTAACGACAGAACGTTTCCTCCATGGTGTCCATTTTAGGAAAAAGAGAGGCAAATTATTTGCAGTTAGACATCAGGGACATAAGTCAACAATTCCACAGGGTAGGGCCAGACGGGGGCTTCTGAGCACATTCCCCATCCTGCATCTCCTGCTATCAGCCTTTCAGATCAGACAGACAGACAGAGCTGCAAACGTGGAGGAGGGAAGAGAGACAGTGTAACCTTCACATCTAGCAGCAATAATCATGAAATGTATTATAAACACAGCATCATCTCCATTTAGAAACGGTGATTCTTCTGTCCTATAACAACCTGAGAGTTTAAATGTGTTAATAGAGAGGGGGTCAACAACCTGAATTTCTGTCCATCACTGTTTTACATATGGAAAATGGTACATGGGCTGGGCTAAAATTCTTTTGAGCATGCAGAACAAGTGTTCAAATGGCCAAACCATGGCAGATGTGTGAGTACTCAGGTTCAGCAGTCCGGGTGAGGCTTTAGGACCAGGAGGGGGAGAGTACCCTCCACATCGCTGTTGTAACAGGATACCATGGGAGTACCCAGCTAGCTCACTGTGCATAAAATCACTGCACCTCATTTAAATACTCCTTTCCCCAACTTCCAGAAATTTCTTTTCCACAGTTTATAAACCGGCTGAAGGATAAGTCCGCCTGTAAGCCGAGGGGACAGACAACTTGAGGAAAACTGCTAACAAAGCCCAGTAAGGTAACAGAGATGAGAACAGAGAGATAGATAAGATGGGGGAGGGTGGGTTCACTGGACAGTGTTTACTGCAGGAAAACTTCCTAACCAGGAATGTGAAAAGTCCCTCCATTTTAGATGCTTCACTAAAACAGAAATGAGTGCTGAATTACAGTACAGCATGTAAAGCACTTGATAGGTCATACTAAAGTTGTTTGTAATTGCAAATTGGTTAAGGTTAGCACAAGTGAGGCTGAAATATTTTATTTTTCTGTCTTCATACTTCAATGAATGAATGTTATGGTCTGATCATAGCAATATTTGAAAAGTATCTAGTCGTATGTAGTAGTAGCTGTAGTAGCTGCTTATGGTTTAACTAACGGTCCCACCCAGCAACAGTTTATTTCTGTTCTACCTTTTAGCCTGATCTGACTCAGTTGGCAGGGGCATCGCATTTTACTTTGTCAATCTAACACATACTGTCTGGTAGTGTCGTGTTGATTTGATAGAGATATTAACATTGTAATGTTGAAATGACGCTCATGTGTTGCTGAAGAATGAGCCACTCAGACAGTCTCTGTCTCGAATGCATTCGACAGATGCCGACGTGGCCGGGCCGACGGGGGAGGGAAAGAGAGAGAGGGAGGGGAGAGAAATTATTATTAGCTTAGGCCTGAATGAAACAACAATTATTAACGATTAATTATGAATGACTATGGCAGAAATCGGAGGACGGCCTCATTCCTCATGCATCTACGGATAGCCATGAAGGGTGTCATATGAACAATTATTGGCACATAATTGTTCGTATGACATATAATATATGCAGTCCATTATGTGTTCCCTATGCAATCTAGAGATAGAACTTTTAACTGATGGGACACAGTTAAAAGTGCCAATAATTGTTCGTATGACAGCCCTCATGGTTGAACCATATTCTAGAAGTGTTGTGGAGTACAGTGGTAGTTCAAATCATGTTTAGCCTTGGAAAATATTTTGTGTACAGTCCATTATGTGTACAGCAAGGGTAATTTGGATATTAGAACATATAAACCCTTAAAAACACAGATAATACATTAAGAGGATTACATGTTTATTCCCAGGTATAGTTACATATAATTTGTGGTTCCTTTATCCATATTTAGTATTTCTAAACGCTTAAACAAGTTTAACGTGAGCGCTTTTATTTCGAAGAAAACGTCCATTTACATTGGCCGGAGGTTGGTGGACGGAGTTCCACTATTGGAGCTCAGAGAACACAGATGCACATAGCGGGGCCCAATTTGCTTGTGCATAATAGAGTTTCGATGACATGCAATGCATTTTCAGACTGTTTACAACAATTCTGAAGAATTATTATTAGTATTTTTTTTTATATAGTATTCTGAGTTGTAAGGTATGTTTTGCTCTGCTCAGCACTATTTACTCAATCAAATTGGGGCCAGTGTTGTCATAGAGTTGGGATGAGAGCACAGTGCAGTGAGATTAAGATCCAGTTTGTTTCCTCGAGCTATTTTCAGGTGCATACCAAATTAAAGTTATGCTGTATATTCAAATACTTCATAAAACTCAGAATACTGCAAAGTGGAACACATAACTACAGTAAACGCAATCGAGCTCTGTTGAATATTCTCAAACTCTTGGCAACCCCTGGTGGTGAATCATCAACGGTTCCTCTCAAACGATCTTTCTGCTATAAGAACACATTCTTGAAAGATGTTCCGTTTCAACCAGCAGAGGGTACCCTTGCCTCCTGTAGCTTTCTCAAGGGCCTCTCGCTCTATTGTGCTCAGAATGGTCTACCAGGAGGTTGGCCTGGGCCAGGGATCACATTCAGAGAACTGTTGTCTAGCAGACCCATAAAAGATCTACATTTAATTTAATAAACCATAATTAATTAAATAATTATAAAGATTCCTGCCACATTTGTCATTAACTATAATTTATCTTATTTTGTAATCAATCTCATTCGTAATTCACATTCACCTTCCTTATGTTGGTAGTAGTAGTATCAAAACAAAACCCAAAATCTATCACCGTTGCAAAACTCTTTATACAATCTGTACATGTTAATTCACAGCGACCATTTTCAAATCCCCTTTCAGGTCTCTACTCTGCTAACAACATGTGGGTGACAAACCTGGTAGCCCTGGCCCTGCTGGCCACCACCACCTCCGCTGCAACAACCAACTCAACAGACAAGACCATCAGCAAGCACGCCACCCTCCTGGCCGACAAAAGTGCCAACCTGGCCTTCAGCCTCTACCAGAACATGGCCAAGGAGAAGGGCCTGCAGAACATCCTCATCTCCCCTGTGGTGGTAGCCTCCTCCCTGGGCCTAGTGGCCCTGGGGGGCAAGGCCTCCACCGCCTCTCAGGTCAAGACTGTGCTGAACGCTGGTGAAGTGAAGGACAAGCTGCTGCACGAGGGCCTGGCAGAGCTCCTGACAGAGGTGAGTGACTCCAAGGCCCGTAATGTCACCTGGAAGATCAGCAATCGCCTCTACGGGCCCAGCTCTGTCACCTTCTCTGACGACTTTGTCAAGAGCAGCAAGAAGCACTACAATTGCGACCACTCAAAGATTAACTTCAGGGACAAGAAGAGCGCTGTGAAGTCCATCAACGAGTGGGCAGCCAAGTCCACCGATGGCAAACTGCCAGAGGTCACTAAGGACGTGCAGCAGACTGATGGGGCCATGATCGTCAATGCCATGTTCTTCAAACGTGAGATCACCTAAACATAGCTACATTTCATATACATTATCTTTAGCTCCATTATTATCATACATCTATTTACTCATTACTGTACAGTAGTGCAATAATAATCCACATGTGATTTCTCTCTGACCAGCTCACTGGGATGAAGGGTTTCATCATAAGATGGTGGATGACCGTGTCTTCCTGGTTTCCCGATCTTTCACTGTGTCAGTACCCATGATGCACCGAACAGGTGAGTCACTTACATGGACTGCTTTGGGAGAAACAAAACCCCCCCAAAAAATATCTTAACTTGGTTACTGGTGTGAATCCACAGGTGTTTATGACTTCCATGAGGACACAAAAAATGAGCTGTATATCCTGAGCATGCCTCTGGCCCATAAGAAGTCCACCGTGGTGTTCTTGATGCCCTACCATGTGGAGCCCCTGGAGAGGCTGGAGAAGTTGCTGACCAAGAAGCAAGTGGACACCTGGATGGGCAAGCTGGAAAAGAAGGGTGTGGCTGTGTCTCTGCCAAAAGTCAGCATGGAAGTCAGCCACAACCTGCAGGTACCATCACCAGCAAACGACTACAATGACTACTTTTTTATGATTTTGAAAAGCAGATTAATATACAGACAAGATCAGAGATTCCCTTGCGATGATCTTCAGGTTTCAAGATACTTAACATTTAAGAGCTCACTTTTTCTCTCCAACAACCTTTGTAGAAACACCTTGGGGAGCTGGGTCTGACTGACGCTATTGACAAAACCAAGGCTGACCTGTCCAACATCTCTGGGAAGAAGGACCTGTACCTGTCCAATGTCTTCCATGCATCTGCCATGGAGTGGGACACAGATGGGAACCCCATTGACACCAGCGTCTTCGGCACTGATAAACTGAAAAACCCCAAAGTCTTCTATGCTGATCATCCCTTCATCTTCCTGGTGAAGGACAACAAGACCAAATCCATCCTCTTCATCGGCAGGCTGGTCCGGCCTAAAGGCGAGAAGATGAGGGATGAATTATAACCTTGAGCTTTAAGTCTTATGTTTAGTGTTTGTATGTGTGCGTGTTCGAGTGTGTTTGTGTGCATTTACCTATGCAAAGGGAGAAAATGAATTGTATTGTCTAATAACTCAAGAGTACATTCCTTTTAATCATAAATGTGTCAATATGTGGCAGTTGTTCACAATACATCTTCCAGATAGATATTTTTGTGTATTCTGTCCTGCGTAGCGAAAAAAGCAACTTGTTCTCTGTAAAAAAAAAAAAACTTTCACCATTTCCATGTGGCATGTTTGAGTATTTAACGGCAGATCACAGGATGGACTGCATACTTACATTAAGTATGATCTCCCAGATTATTGCCTAAAAAGTAAGGCCAGCATTCCTCTCAGGGTTCCCTTTCCTGTATCTTTGTTCACAGCAGTTAACCTGAACTGTACAGTACAATCAAAAGTCATGTGCTGCTATTCGCCTGGTGCATTGTGTGACGTATAAGAAGAGCTACAGTAGTTGGGTAGTGAACAACTGCTTACCACTGCGTATGTTAAGAGATTGTCATGTGTCAAGTGTCATGAATGTACCGTAATAGCCATTAGTTCAAGTAAATTGTCTGTTATTTGTGTCCTTTCTTTCTTTTTACAGGTTTTGCTATGTTTACGGTGTTGTTAAGTGTGAGTTTGTGAAATGTGTGTGGATGCTTATAATATTGTTATAAGGTTTCAAGTAAAATGCTTGTTTGTTTTTTTGCAAGCTTGCCTGGTGCTATTGTTCACTCCTCCTCTGTCCAAAGTACATTCCTCCGGCTGTGAGTCTATTTAGCTTGTTACTGATCTGCACTGAAAGCACTGCTCTGCACTAGTTAACTAACTAACCTCTGAGTGAAAGGCAATAGTTGGTGGAAGGCTTTTGACTAATCAGCCTTGCCCTGTTTCCAACACTGTGTCTGCTCATGTTTTGCCACAAAAAAACAAATAAATGGAATAATGGAATGGTATGAAACTGCTACACATTTCTTCTTTTTCCCCCAAATAAAATGGTAAAACAAAAGGATATTGCGATGTGACCTTAATTCAGGGTAGTTGGCTTGCTTGTACCGGGTTGGACCCCCTTTTGCCTTCAGAACTGCCATAATTCTTTGTGGCATAGATTCAACAAGGTGCTGGAAACATTCCTCAGAGATTTTGGTCCATATTGACATGATAGCATCATTGCTGCAGATTTGTCGGCTGCACATCCATGATGTGAATCTCCTGTTCCACCACATCTCAAACGTGCTCTATTAGATTGAGATCTGGTGACTGTGGAGGCCATTGGAGTACAGTGAACTCATTGTCATGTTCAAGAAACCAGTTTGAGATGATGTGAGCTTTGTGACATGGCGCGTTATCCTGCTGGAAGTAGCCATCAGAAGATGGGTACACTGTGGTCATAAAGGGATGGACATCGTCAGCAACAATACTCAGGTAGGCTGTGGCATTTAAACGATGCTCAATTGGTACTAAGGGGCCCAAAGTGTGCCAAGAAAATATCCCCCACACCATTAGATATTTGCGTTAACGAGCAGTTGAACAGGTGTACCTAATAAAGTGGCCAGTGAGTGTATGTGAGGAGTCATATATGTAAATACTGCATTTCAGCCTTGCTTCAGAGGTGATTTATTTCTTCCATTCATCACTTTTAATGACGACACCGATTTCTGATTCTATAAGCAGTAGTGGAACTGGTTGGGAACCCACTGGAACCGGGTTCCGGGAATTCGCTTATTGCTAGCATTGAAATACTTTCATTTCAGCATTCAATTTGCCCCTAGAACCACCAAGGTTCCCCTAGTGAAATCCTTCCATTTCACCACGAGGTATAAGTGGTGATATTCTTATGTTCAGGCTATCCTTCGAGGACATGGCGCGGCAGTCTGGCCTTGGGTAGCATTTGTGAGGTCAAGCACATGAGCCAAAAGGATTTTTTCCGTCTGACTGGCGTCAGAGAATTCCAGTTGTTCCAGGGTTAGGGTTCGGGTTACAGATACATGCTTTAAAAGAGGAGGGTCATACCTTTCAAATATTATGGAAATATTGTAAACAGACCATGCACTGTGTGTGGGTTTACATACAGTACACGTCATGTATAATACACATCTCTAGTGTAGCCGACTGAGCTCCAAATATTTACACATATTTAGACAGTCTTGCATCTAGTGTTAACCCGATCTCTTCCTATAGAGATATATTTCTGTTTCAAATGTTCCCCACATCTTTTCTCTACACCCCCCATCCCCCTATTTTGACACACGCAAGTTCTCTCCATATGGCAGAATAAGGACTGTAGGACAATAGGTATTTGTCCCTCACAATGGGGATTGGAAGCAGGACAATGGGGATTGGGTAGTGCCTGCAGAATGAATCAACATGCATAACATCTGTAGAGACAATACCACCTGAGCAATACCACCTGTAATGTGGATTTTCGGCTTCAGGAATTTGTGGGCTTGCTTCAGCACTGGTGAAATTTCAACTGTAAAATGTGCTGAAAACAACAAATAAAAACAACAAACTCCAACACAACTCAAAACAAAAGCCTTAAAATGCTTATCCTATCTATATATCTATGACCTTCTAATATACTATCTATCTATCTAACCTTACATCTATCTAAACCTTCAACTACCTAACATCATCATTTCTTCCTTTCACCAGTCACTACTGGCTCACTCAGTATAACACACACTTGTTAACCTCTTAATTATTTTGATCTTTCTATACCTCCCCACTCTCATCTATCCATCCTCTCTTCAATGTATCATCTATGTATCAATGTATCATTCATCATCTAATCAACCAACCAACCAACCTAACCAACCTCTCACTTTATTTCAACTACCCATAAAATCTTCATCAACCCGGATAAAAGCTTTCTGATACCTATTCAACTTTTTAAACTATTAAGCTTTTTTAACTCTAAAAACTCTCAACCAACCAACTCTCTACCCACTCCACTGAGATAACCCTGGGTCATCCTATGTATGTATGTATGTATGTATGTATCTACCTACCTATCTATCTATCTATCAATCATTCTATCTATGACCTTCTAACATACTATCTATCATTCCAACCTTATATCTATCTAACCTTTCAACTACCTAGCCATCATCCTTTTACCAGTCACTACTGCTTGACTCAGTATAACCCATACTGATTAACCTCTTCATTATTTTTGATCTTTCTATACCGTCCCTCTCTCATCTACAGTATCCATCCTCTCTTTCATCTATCCATTAATCTATCCTGTCAACCAACCTAACCAACTTATCTCATTTTTCTTTCAACTACCGCAAATCTTCATCAACCCTGATAAAAGCTTTCTGATACCTATTAAACCTTTTCAACTATTACACTTTTTGTGACTCCAAAAACTCTCATCCGGTTAACCAACTAACCCTACCACTCAATCAACCAACTCTCTACCCACCAACCCATCTCTAACTTTATCCACTACCATAATAAGACTCTCACTTTCCTTCAACTACAAAGAAAATCTATCTATCTATCGAAATATCTTGAAACCTTTTCCAATACCAAAATAAGACTTTGCAAGCCCACGAAGTTTGTTCTGGAACTTATTTTTCTTGTTTTAAAGTGTATTTGCCATCTAGTGGTTGAACGTAACATCACACATTCATAGTGCCATCGTTTTCACTGTGCTTGGCCTACCCTCATAAATATAATATTGTTGCATCTCACACTGCCATGTTTAGGCTAAAAGTCCTTAAAAAGGCTTAAGAAATATCATACATTTTGACTGTACTGTAGAATTATATCATAGGCCAAACGTAATATGCTATATTACCCTGGAACCAATATTTTATCCTCTGATAATTTCTTTCAGCATAGTATACATTATCATTATTCTACTGTAACCTATTTTAAAAGCCATGTGTCGATATTTTTAGTTGCTTGTCGGTGGATACCGATATTGTCAATGGTCGATCCAGATGGCTTCAGTACGCGCAGCAGCAGGAGTCTCGGAGCAGTAAACTAGTTAAAATGGGCGGTTCGCGGATGCTTGCGTGACAGTGGTGAGAGGGAAGGGACTGGCGAAGTTTTATACAGCAGATGGGGGAAGCACAGAACTTTTCAAACATGTCAAGGACAGTCTGCTCAAACACAAGACTGTCTTTGCCATAAGTGAGATACCTATCGGCTACCTAAAGAAATCGACTGAAAAAGTTCCACAAATCCACCAAAAAGGTGAGCACTCTACATTCCTTGACAACCAGAGGTTCTTCTATAAGTTTTACCGATTTGCTGAAGGTCCTACGAATGAATGCAGCATTTTTGTAACATTGTACCGCATACGGCCTACAAAGCATATCATTTCTATCAATTTGAACCATCATTTTTATTTTCGATTATTCAATGTGATCTGTAGACTCACAGTTAAGAGGGTGGCGAGATCTTATTATGCTGAAATTCAGAATGGAGAAAAAACACTTAGAATAGGTAATTTCATAGTTTGATTACCAACTGTCACCCAAACTTTAGAAAACAATGCAATCTGTAAAGGTAAGTCAACAATGCCTTCTGCTCGTCTAATGATAATGATAATGTCGCAGCAATGCTGTTCACAGATGTGAGAGTAATGAGGGTGTGAAAGTAGCAAGACCCAGTGGAAAGCAGAGAAAAGAAACGGATGAGGTCACTGTAGAAGAGGGGGTAATAATGGGTGTCCTTTATTATGGTGAATTACTGATATTATCTTGATTAACTACTTTTAGCCATTCCCTTGCTGTCAAAGGTCTGATTGGTCTTGAAGCTCCAAATCTTGATCATAAGAACTCGTGCACAGGGGGTCAATCACATCAGACAACAATACAGTGTTCTAAAATGTGCATCTGTCGGCCAAGTAAATGCATTAGCACTTTTTACTCATACTCACTTTCATCAAATAGGATTATATGGTTATCAAGATAATTTAAGATAAGGGTCTTGAAGAAAGTATTTAAAGGAACACGTCACCCATTTTAACATCACATTCATTATATCTAGCACCATACCAGTGTCTACACATGTGAAGACAGCAATTTTCTACGTTCTGTAGTCAAAGAGACATGAGGATGATGTCATTGGGGGTAAAAAATAAGTTCAGTTTTCAGAAACTACAGTGAGTTTCCAGCCAGTAGGAGTGTGTTTGTGGCTGTAGTTTTGGTAATTTTCTTAGGACCTTTTGTCATATCTTTTTGACTACAGAACATAGAGAAATTGTGTTTTTAAATATGTAGGCACTGGTATGGTGCTGGATATAATGAATATGATGTTAATAATGGGGGAAATGTTCCCTTAAAGACTTTCTTAAAGACCCTCTCTGATCTTAAATTATATTAATAATCATGTAATCCTGAGTGTGAGTAAAGAGTGCCAAGGGTGAGGGTGAGTATAAACCTGTGACCATAAATCTGCTGCCAACATTCTCTTTACTGCTAATTCCTCGCTTGGAAATTGAATTTCTGTTGCTTAGTCATGCTTGCATCTACTGTAATCGTAGTCTCCCCAACATTTTGAGCCAGACTTACTCACACCCTTCTCCTACTTGTATGTACTCTCTAGCAGGTTTGCTACCAATTGTCAGTGAAAGTTTCCAAGTATTCCAAGTATATCGTAAACAATGACAAACCTTTGATGTCGCAATACGAGATACAACTCAAAAGCCAGTGGTCCTTTTTCTTTGTCCTATTGCTACTACAACAGAACAACCACGATTTTCTCACTGTAAATTCATGTCTCATAGCCACTGCCAAGATGGGTTCATTTTGGTAATAGAGATTGGATTGGGTTGGTTTACGGTGAAATCCAGTGTTTTGTTAAACTTTTCATTAGCCTCTGTGGTGGTTCACATGCACACCTGGTGCCCCACCCTTCCCCCATGGGCAGGTATTTCTAACATGAAGCCTCTGTGTGCACTCACCGCACAGCTGATCCCAGGGTGGGACAGGTGGTACTTCTCCAGCTGACAAGAAACATCACAATAGTGAAATTAATTCCAAAGCACGCCAAAGGCTCACACTTTATCTTGAAGGTTTCCCTTTAAATTGTACTCAACATACATTTAGCTGTTGGATGCATAGAAGAAAGCTAGTTTGTGTAAAGATGCATGTTGTTTACAGTGACATCTGGCCTTTTTATTTATTTTTGCCTGCTAATTGGTGCTACTTGCTATGTTTCTAATTGATGCTTTTCAATGAATATGTGTTTGGATTGTGTTGCTCAAAAAGTAGTTCCTTTGCTTGACTGTGATAGATGCCTCATACATGGTGGATGAATGAACACAGAGACTCTTGTATGATTTAGAACCGTCAAGCCCTTGCTTCTCCCTCAGTCAAAGTTATTTACTCTCACCAAATACCATACTGTATCTCAGTTTCTACAGAAAAACATGTTTTTTCTTCACATTTCTCACCTGTCCTGACAAGGGAGATTATGTAGCAGGTTTTAGAGAGATAATGTTAATCAGTGCATTTGAGTTTTGGATTACATTTGAATTGAAGCAAATACATTCTGGTACCCATTAGTGGGCGCGGGAGAGAGAATTGCAGCATGCAGATTTCAGTAAAAATGTGTCCACTCGTTTTAATCAATTAATAGGGCGTAATCAAACTGTGTTTCCTGGCTGGGATTCAGAATAAATGTTCAGTACTATTATGGTTTAAATGAAGAGGAAGAGAGTGAATCAATAAATGATAACATCATTCCCTCTTTTTGAATCTTCCTCAGGGTGCAATGTCCCGTCTCCAGGGTGTGAGTATTTGGCTTTTTCTGGTCCTCCATGTGGCTGCGGTGAAGGACTGCCACCCAAGATGTCGCTGTGAAGTGGAGAGCTTTGGCCTATTCGACAGCTTCAGCCTGACCAGGGTGGACTGTAGCGGGGTGGGACCAGGCCTTGCTCCTATCCTGATCCCCCTGGACACCTCCTCCTTGGACCTGTCCTCCAGCGCCATCCACACTATCACAGACTCCATTCTCTCTGGCCCGGGCTACACAACACTGGCCAGCCTGGACCTGAGCAACAACCTCATCTCCAGGCTCAATAGCAGCACCTTCTCCAGGCTGCGCTACCTGGAGACCCTAGACCTTAGCCACAATGCTCTGGAGGAGCTTGCACAAGGATGCTTCTCAGGCCTGCCTCTCACTGAGGTAGACCTGAGCAGCAACAGGCTTCAGGTGGTCAGACTGGATATGTTTAGCAACAAGGGCCATGGAGGACCCATCAGTGTGGACCTGTCCCACAACTTTCTGACTTCTGTCATCAGAGATCCACAGATGACTCCTCCCAACATCCAAAGCCTAAGCCTGTCAGGGAACAGGCTGGGATCTGTGCCCAAGCTACTAGGCCTCCCACTGAGGTCTCTAAGTCTGGATGGCAACCCCATCCTCTGTATTGAGAGGGACAGCTTTGTAGGACTGAGGGATCTGGCCCATCTGTCTCTTAGTGGGCTGTCTGAGCTGGTAGCCATCCAGCCACACAGTTTCAGTGACCTCAGCAGCCTTCTAGTCCTAGACCTGTCCCACAATGGCAAGCTGGGCTCACTGAACGTGGAGGTGTTCAGTGGCCTGACTGCCTTACAGGAGCTGAACCTGTCCAATTCAGGGGTTTTGTCTTTGCCCAGCAACATCCTACACCTCTTACCCAGCATCAAAAGCATTGCTCTCAGAGAGAAGGTCAACTGTTGGAAGAGACAGAGACAGGCTCAATTCCACAGGCAGATAGGACAGTCAGAGAGGGGAGAGGAGCTGACCTGTGATGTCATAGGCATTGTTTTATGAGTCTGCTTCACCACCAGGCTGGACAAGTCAAAATTGGGGATGCAGGATGCAACCTAAGATGGCCTGTAATGATGTTTCTCTGCACTCATTAATGTCACTTCAACCAAAGTCCCACCCAGTGCTGATAGTGATCAATGATTACCTCTCTATAATGTTGAAAGATATGTAAATAAACTGATGTTAGTTTTAAACCAGGCTGGCAACAAGTTGGGAATTGTGTTTATCATCATCAAAGAATGTTTGCTATTCATCAAATCGTCTTTGTTTACATATCTTTCTCAAAGTCAGATAGGTCCATCTTGATGTAAGTATTGTGATGATGACTCTAGCAAGTCTATGATGGCCAAGACAGGCGTGGGGAATTATCAGAATACTGACTTTACCTGAACTTTATGCAGGTGCATTGTACCAAGTTCAATTTCTCCCAGTGGAAGACATATTTTTGGACTGAAATGGAACTAATTCATGATTTCATTATTCATTAAAAGTCATATTTCCCTTTTTTGTGTGTATTTCTGTAACTACCCTTACAATAGGGCGTAAGATTTGTTGAAAATTGTGGCAACGATTTCTGCTGGCAGAAAGAAACTTTTATGATTATATAATTACTTTTCTATATAGCATTAGAAATGTTTGTTGCTATGCTTTTTAAAAAATTATTATTCAGAGTGACTTTTGGTACTGTATATCATGTTATGTAATTTTAAATAAAATGTATGCAATCATTTGTTCTGTTCTGTACGTATTTGATCACTGGACAGAATAAAGTTTAAAACATACATGTATAGACGTGTTTATATACATCATTGGTATACAAGGTTTTTAAGGCGTAGACCTTGCTCTTGTAGAGTACCATCATGTTAAGCACCAACAACTTCTGTGGAAGTTGCTTGCGTGCCCTGTAGATTGTGGTCACTGTGAGGAGCTGTTTTTACTCTTTTTAAAAGCTGTCATTTCACACACCAGACACACCAATCTCAATGTCAGCTTTTTTCAATGATGTGGTTTACTCACTGTGCACTATATGTTTTGTCTGAGGAGTGAGGACAAGCAAAATATACTGTCGAAATCTCTTAAAATGTGTGTGTCCATGCATGTTTTTTTTTAGGATGAGAGTTTGCACGATAGACCTTGATTGTCTTTTGGTATCAGATAGTAATTCTGTGATCTGTCAAGTACTTTGCTTAGATTGCTTGGTGGTTTCACTTACAGTAGGGAAGAAAAAGACACTCCTGGAAGTTTTGGAAAGTTAAGAGTTTAAATTAAATTAACCTCTGACCCACTTGGCTCTGTGCCATGTTATGTCATTCATACAAATCATAGCTTTGGTCATCTGGAAAATGCAAGACCTACTTATGTCAGGAAAATAACGAGGAAAAAAGTATTGTATTCTTGAAGTCATGATACTTGCCCAAATATTCAAAACAGGCGTTTCCTATGATTTGTTCACCTGATAATATTGGCTAAATAGTGCATTTAATTCATTCAGAATACTATGTTCTTGTATGATAATCCAAAATACTTATATGAAAGTGTGTTATAGCCTACAGTATGTCTAAAAATACCCAGATACTTTTTAACAGTGATTCCCATACAGACACTGTGCGCATCCTATCATGCAATGTTGAATCCCAAGCAGCTGCAGAAGGTAAAGTAGATTGAGTAAAGAATTTAAAAAAAACGGTTGTGCCGGTTTGCAGGTTGCAGTAAAATCTGACAAAACCACACCTGTGTAGAGTGTTGTAAAAAATGAATGGGGCCATAAATCCGTAAATGAGGATTCAACCCTCCTCCCTCACTCTCAACTATCCCGTTCATTTTCCATCATGGCTCCCTCGGCAGACAGACTGGGATACTGGGGCCGGCCGACCTCAACGTTGGATTGGTGTGAGGAGAATTATGTGGTCTCTTTCTACATCGCAGAATTCTGTAAGTAGGCATACAGCTGATACCATGCGTATCGAAACGGACGTTTTGTGAATCCAAAATGAATGCGATAAATACAGACGGATGCGTGCGAATGGCCGTCTAGAATAGCGTAAACATGGCAATGCTAAGGTGCATTCCCGTACGGTTGGTCCCCAATATGGATTTAAATTATAAATGATGTGATAATTCAGGAAGAAAAAAAAAAACGTATATGTATAACGTGGACTAAGTGCATTGCATTTTGTGTGACATCAGGGTAGTGGGGCACGGCATTTATGTACGAGCAATACAGTTTTAATAGCCAGTCAGAAAAGTTGGCGGATCTATCCACATTTTATCATTCATTTCAAATTTATTTCATCATCGTTTTACAAAATTACCTGTGGTTTCATCTCGTCGGACCGTGCGTTATGTTATTCTGGAATTGAGACTTTCAGTAGGCTAAAGCAGACCCTGTTATGATATGACTGGGATTGAACACGATAATGCAGCTGAGTTCATTCACCACCTCCTATACTGTAGTAATGAACCTACTGATTTACAGGCGTGTTACAGCCATTAAATCGCGTTCGGCAGGAGCGCCACTAGAAGAGCTGGGAGAAGTCTCGCTGGCAGCACCGACTGACATCCGCAAAAAAAAAAAAAATTCTTCGCGATTTTTATCGAATGACTCCATTCCTTTGTGTCATTACGAGATAAACAACCGGCTGGTCAGGATTCGTGATTTGGTGGTAGATCAACTTTTTGAGATTTTTTTTTTTTTTGGGGTTGGGGGACCATTATGAGGTGTTTGGACTGTTCATTTCATCTGAGCGGAGCATGTACAGTAGTGTGTTTATGGCTGTTAGATATTGACGGGCTGGCTTGGAACGGTAAAACCATGGGCCTGAGGCTATGAAGATATCCCACGCCCACTCTTTTGATATTACTGTTAGACTACAATTTGTTTAGTGTTGAATATTTGTATACGTAATATATACGTATAGCCAATACATACTGGACACAACTACCCCAATCCTTGATTGATGAACAATAAGGTCCATATGCCTATACACGTGTACAAAATCATGTACATGAATTTGTCCTCCATGGCAAAGTGCATAATGGTCTGATCTTGCTTAAAAGGGCACTTGCTGTGATGCAACAGTTTATTGAAATTGGAACTCTGCCAAGTAGGTCAGAGTCAGTTTTGTTGGACTAGTGCACTTCTGACGTGACTTCACAAACATTGTCCTTGTGTCCCAATAGTCCTCTGTTAATCGTCTTTCACCCTGCCTGCTGATAGGTGAAAACACTGGATTACTCACATATCAGTGGAACTGATATTTGAATTGATTCTTCAGGTTCCCATAATGAGATATAGTGCTCATGGTGCTCATAGATATAGAATTACTGTTCTAGTCTCGATGGTGCCCTCACCATACACACCTCACCTCACCTCACCCTTAGACCCACACAGTGATGTGAGTGGTAGGCATGGTTTTAAATAGGAATCCAAGTTGTAGAATAAAAGGCTGGAATGTGCCATGTTCATTAAACCTGGTGTGGAAGACAAAGAAAGAGGCCACAGTAATTTGTACTCTCATTGTGCTTTTGTGGGCGCTAGATCTCAGTTTTCAAAACCTCAGCAGAGGAGAACAATAGTTTAAGAGGAGAACAATAGTATAGCTTGCAGCATCGAGGTCACACAGTTATTTACAGTTAAAGTTATGCAAAACGTGAAATAGAGAAGTCCAGAAGTCCAATGACAGAAAACAGCAGCCATTCGTTCCCCATGTAATTTTATCTAAATTAATTTAGTGCTGCTGAACAACACAAAACTATACTACAACCTCATCACATTCTACTAAAAACACATCTACATCTACATCTATTCTAAAAACACATCTACAACACTGCTATAGAAGAGGTCACTGTCCAGAGTCTTGTAATTGGAACGTGCTCATTGTAAACCTGATTCTGTCTCAGAACATTATCACCGGTTCAGCTGAAAGGCTGAGCCACTCAGGAATGCTCCACTCATGCACATCCAGTGAGTGTTGTTTGCTGTAATACTGTAGAGTGCATGTTTTTTTTTCTTCCTCTGAAAATTGTTCTGTTGTCTTGTTGTACAGGGAACACTGTCAGTAACCTGATTATGATCCTTCCTCCTATTTACGGTGCCATCCAGACGTATAAAGATGGCCTGGAGTTCCGCTATGTCTGTTCATTCCTGGGACTGGCAGGTAAGAAAAGTAATCCCCATGTCTGTAAAGTATTTTGAAAGGAAAGATGTCGGTGCTGTACATCATCAGGATCCTGTTCTGTTTCTGTGAGAATTGAGTTTGAATGTCTTTGGTTCCTGTCTGAGGGCATCTCTGCTCCTGTTACAGCTGTTGGCGTTGGTTCCTGGTGCTTCCACATGACGCTGCAATACGAGATGCAGGTGAGCTAACTTGTACTATATCAAAATAAATCATGCGTTGTCAGCATACACACTCACAATAGATCACTGTGTGTTGGTGTGTGTGACTGTTAAGGACGCACCGTAAACTATTTTGTCTCACTATATTCTGCTGAATGCACATTTGTACATACAGTGCTTGCTGCACAGGAGAAATATTTGCCATGGAATGCCAAATTTATTTTCTTGCAAGTTATGTCTGAGACACTGGAGTAAAGACAAAGATGGTGGAACAATGATTCCTTCTTCGTTCGTGCTGACCATCTCATGGTACGTCACTCTCTGTGTCTCCACTATCTCCTACAGCTGTTGGATGAGCTGCCAATGATCTACAGCACCTGTGTCTTTGTCTACTGTCTGTAAGTGCCCAGTATTTTGGATTTACACCCTCATCTTTCACAATCAGTCATTGCCACATTGAACATATTTCAAAACACTCTCCAGGCCCAAAACCCACTGAAGGCAACGTTTGTCTGGTAAGCAACGTGATGGTGCACTCTAGATCCATTCCAAGAAAGCACAACTCCTTCTGTACTTGTGGCTTTAAAGGACATGTATAATTTAGTTGATGTCTGTGGGTGCAGCACTGTGTCCTTTCTCCATTTTAACAGGTGTTTCATGTGCAGTACATGCTTTGGTTTCCGTTCTTTTCAAATGCCTTAGTATATGTCTGTAATTACAATTACAACAGTATTTTATGCCTTTGATTAACAAGAAATGTCATTTATTTTTTCTGTTGCAGATATGAATGCTTCAAGCAGGAAAACACAATCAGTTTATTTACAATCGCCTTGTTATTGATCTTCAGTGTCTCGGTCAGTGTGGTGAGTCATATTTGCCTCCGCATATTAACGGTTATCATTCCATCATAAATGAGCTTATAGTCAGCAGTTCAAAACAGAAACTATAGAGGTGGAGATTGTGCTGTGAAATTTTGTTGCATTAATTGATCCTGACCTCATCTTTTTCAGGTCTACTTACAATGGAAGGAGCCAGTCTTTCACCAGGTAAGGGAGTGCACATGTTCATTGTTCAGTGATCATACTCTTTGTTTGTGATAAGGGTTCAGTGTTTCATTCGTAAATATTGTCCCAGCGGGCCAGCCGGACGTGAGGTCCTGTTTGATACAGCTTGATTGCTACTGTGGCATGTCATTCCAGATGTCCTAGTTCAAGATTGCAACATTTTAAAGCATTTGACTGAGTCTCATCATTCCTGTCATGTTCACAGCTGTTTTTTTCATGATGTTGACTTTCACTTTTTTTCTTGATGTTCACTTTTTGAATGTTGCTCAGTGTAGATGTAATATACCTTGGTTAGGTCATGTGGTCAGGAAAACCCCCTGGCCTTAAGTACATGTATGATGTCTTCTCTGAGCCCCCATCATGCGACCCAGTGTTGCTGCGTGTCTGGAGAGGTGTCTGTGTTGCTACATAACAACAGGCTCAATGGGACAAAGCGCCCTTTGTTTACTCTTCAGAGCTCTCTTTGCTTACTAATCGTACTGTTCTGTGTTGGTGCACGTCTGGCCATAAAAATGCTCATTTACATTTTTACATTTTTGACATTTAGCAGACACTTTTATCAAAAGCGACTTACAACAAGTACATTTGTCTAAAGTAAGTGTATATATACCAGGACCAGAGGCCATTGGCAGTCACAATGCTAGAAGAAGGAAGGATTATTATTATTATTATTTTTTATTAACAGTAGAGGAACTGTACAGAGGGGTAGTGGGGGGTGAAGAGGTCTTTAGGAGGGACAGTCAAGATGTAGCCTGAAGAGATGGGTCTTCAGTCTACGGCGATGGGTCTTCTCATAACAGTCTCCGTCTGTGGGCCTCAGTGGACACAATGGAAGTGTAAGGACATTGGTCCAACTGTTTCTTACCAAATTGCTGCAAGCAGTTGAATTTCTCATGAATTCATGCACTTGCGTCATGGTCTGTGCTAAGACACACTGTTACAATACACCAACGTGATTCATGTGGCTATTTTTAGATACTGTAGCTCTGAACTATAGGAGCAGTCCTTTTATTTGAGTCCAGATTTAGCACAACCTGGTGGCTGGACCCTGTACATGCCATATAGTCTAACTAGATTTTCGGGTTAGGGTAAAGACTGGTGGCAACAAGCTCACCATGATATCGGTACCTGCATCATGTCTCATTTCATCTCTGCCATATAGTTCTAAGCTTAAGATTTTGCTTTTGTGTGTTCTCAGGTCATGTACGGGACACTGGTAGCCTGCCTAGTGCTGCGATCGATCTTCATTGTGACATGGTGAGTGGTAGTGTTTATTGAGGCAGCAGTTTTGTGGCCTACACTAATAGGAATGATCAGATAACTGAAAAGCTCAAGAGTACATTGTGTTATCCTTCAAATCTATCATTGTAAAGTATACTGAAAGCAAACCTTTCCCTGGAGGCCTTGGCTATTGTGGAATATATGAATCTGAAAGAACCATTTCAGAGGCCATAGTACCTACATATAGTATGTATTTGTTGTAAGTCGCTTTGGATAAAGGCGTTGCCAGAAATGTAAATAAATTTAATGTAATCCACATCTATGAATGTATTATTATTTTATTATTATCCTTCTTCTTCTTCTTCTTCTTCTTCTTCTTCTTCTTCTTCTTCTTCTTCTTCTTCTTCTTCTTCTTCTTCTTCTTCTTCTTCTTCTTCTTCTTCTTATTATTATTATTATTATTATCATTATCATTATTATTAGGGGTTGTTAGATATCGACAGCTGCCCCATGGAACACAATCATTTATTTGTAGTTATTATTAGATGATATTGGTTTTGTTTCCATTTTAGGGTGTACCCCTGGCTCAGGCCTCTTTGTTACACTTCCCTAAGTGTCTTCCTGTTAGGATTCCTGCTATGGAACATTGACAATCTTTTCTGTGACTCACTGAGGTAAATAAATAAATACACAACAACAACAACAAATAACAATAATAACAATTCTCCCTTGCAACTCTGCTCATTCTGTAACATGTCAGCATTTCAGAATATGATCATCTACTTTTAAATTCAAACTCCACTATACAGTATGTAACCAAGTCAATCCCAAGACCCATTTACAGTGTACAGTTTAACCAGTATCTGATTTAATGGACTGTATGATGGGGATCTATTCTTTGATCTGGACTGCTTTGGGCAGTGCTCTGTAGCCTAGTAGTGTATGTGATGTGATGGAGAATCACCTGTCACCCAGATCCACTAGACAGAGACTGCCCTCTGGTGTTGGAACAGTGACACAGTTCCATGCCTGGTGGCACCTCCTCACAGGCCTGGGGTCCTACCTGCACATACTCCTCAGGTAGGGAACTGGCTCCTTCTACTGTGGTTATGATATCATCCACTATGCTTATGGACTATGCTGATTATACACCATTGAATTAAGAGCATTAACATTATCATTAGTGATATGATTTGAGTAAGATGATTGCCTATGCTTGATTGGCACAACAAGGTATCACTGAAAATGCTAATGAATTCTATCATCATGCAGCCTCCAGATCAGGTCAACCTACCTCAAACACAGACCCAATGTAAAGGTAAGTGTGCATAGTCCTTCGATGCTACTTGAACACATCCTGGTGCTCTGATGGTTGGCCTCATGTATGGCACCACTGTATGGAAGAATGGCCTAACACCTGTCTAAACTGTGTTCAGTTTGTATGTGGAGTGTGGCCTACGTTGCACATCGAGGCTCAGAAAACTAGCTGAATGGATGGGAAACATGGAGGATGGCCACTGTCATACACAGGCATCAGCACAGAGACCTGCCAAGGCCCCGCTCCCCCCCTCCGACCCTCTGCTGCAGTGGGAGACACCCCACAACCAGAGGGCAGGCATACCCCAAGTTACCATCCTGGGGACCCTTGGGTTCTGCACTGTGAGGAATTGCCAAGTACAGTATAACGTTGAGAGTTGACATGGGATGGAATCATTTTTCTTTTTAGATTTTGCTCTGTGATGTTGAAAGTGACATTTTAAATTTGCATATCATATACAGTATAATTTTTAAAAATCATATAAGCGTATCTGTCATACTGTAGCATTCAATGTAAAACCTTTGGACATTCAGGAACCATACAATGTCAGTTGTTAGGCATGAGAAGACTGTATTTCTCATTGGTTACATTTAAGGAGATTTTAGAGTAGGAAACTATATACTACCTACCGGTAATCCACATCCTTCTCAGAAGGAATTGGGCGTAGTACTGTACGTAAGTGCTGGTCACAAATGGGACTGAAATGGAACCAGCAGGAACAACATACAGTACAGTAGTAGGTCTACTGTAGTAGTAGTAGTAGTAGTAGTTCTACTGTAGTAGTAGTAGTAGTAGTAGTAGTAGTAGTTCTACTGTAGTAGTAGTAGTTGTCTTGGCCAGTATGCCCTCTGTAATGGAATGATACAGGATTACTTAAATTACATATGTTTTATGTATGCCAAGATCTGAAGTTGCTCTGAGATTCACCACATGTAAATGTAACATTATTCATGTTTTACTTGAGCACTAACGACATGAAGGGAGATGACACTACTTCAGCTAAGGATTTGAAATCACTCAATGACAGTGACATTTACTTTAAACCATAGTGGGAAATGCAAGGCAACAGGGTTATTATTTTTTTTATATTCTTTTACAAAACCCTCTGCCAATAACAAATATCTCGTATCAAGAAGGCTAACCTAAAATCTTGATATCTGCACAAGCTATATTGCTGCCAAAAAAAAATGAAGATGAGGGATGAGAAAATGGTGTCTTGACACGCTGCTGTTCTTCTTCTAACTACTACTTGTCTGGAAGGAACTGGATGAACGAGAGTTGTTGATGTTTTTGTGTATGCCAACATTTATACCCATGTTTTAAATGATTTGTGTAATAGAAATGAAAACAGGTACAGTAGCTTACATTTGTGTCTTCCAGTGCTTACAGAACCTTGATGCTATTACTTTTAAAATGATGTGTTGGTGTTGTTCAAGAAGTATGGTTTGAAGGAATTGTCTCTGAGTTAGCTCACAGCTACAGTACTTATGATGTTTGCCCCCTTTCTTTGCTGTCTGTTGCTGTCTGTTGCTGTCTGTATGAACATCTGAGAGCTTACCTCCACCTATGTGATTTGTACTACAGTTACAGAACATCACTACTACAATGTGTCCTCAATATTCATCTGTTGTCTGATCTGTTGTTGACCTATGCCTCAAGAATAAGATTTTTTGTTTGTTTCTGTTTTTCTGTCATGATTGTATACTGTATCACACATGTCATACATATAATTTCTTTTAGTTATGGATTTGGACTCTTCCTAAATTCTTTTAGCCACTAGATGGCATGGGTTGCCATTTCATGTTCAGGTTATTTTCATTGCCATAAAGCATGCTACTGTATAGTTCATAGGGACACAGTTTTAACTTGTTGGTTTAATGTTATAAAATGAAAGGTTTTGGGATTTATCAATTTGTAACTTCATGTCACTTTGATGCTAAAATGTAAACATTTAAAATACTAGTAAAACCCATTAACTTAAATACGGTAGGTGTCGATAGATGAGTTATATGTGGACCATCTGGAGGGCGACGTGCTGGATTGTCTGTTAAGACAAGTGTTTCGGTCAGCTAGACTGACATTGGTATTACAGTATGTTTCAAACGATTATTTGTTCCTCAAATTTAATTGGTTTCAAGAATGTGGGGACACATACTCTGAATGCTGATATGTTAAGCACAATATATGAAGGAGAAGATATGGCTCTAAGACCTCCTGTACAATGTAATTTATTACCTTGAAATCGCTGCTAGTTGGAGTGGTGAGCAGCTGTCGAGGAGGTGCCTTATCTCTTTCCTTGTAGTTTAATCCAAGCTGCCTTGATGTTCATGATAAATAACTGTATAAACTGATTAAAATCACTTTTTGTCTTCTTCATTATCCCCTTCATCCCCAGTTATTTAACTGGAGCCCATTTTAAATTAGGGTGAATGTCAAAGTAACAGTCATTTATACAAACTTGTGCCTGTGGCTTCCTATTGTCTACTGTCTCATGAAGATGTTACTATAGATGGCATTAACAGTGTTGGTTATGTTCTATACAACACAAAGTGATGTTACTATAGGTGGCATTAACAGTGTTGGTTATGTTCTATACAACAAGAGCAACATGAAGTAACACTTGACTACTGTGACGAGGCCAGTGGAAATGGCCCTGCCAAGGTTCTGAATTGCAAGATGTGGCTATGTATTCATCTCTCGTAACCTGTGTTGTCTGATTAAAGATTATGTTACAATCTAATACTTCATCATTCATAAACATCTTCTCTTAGGCTAGTGGTTACATCCATACAATTTTACAACATGTTTAGAATATTTTTATACGTGTTGGTTGTCAAACTTCTTATCAATTTATACTTACAACAGACAGGTGATAACAACGCATTCAGAATTGAGACCCAGGGTTTCAGAGTAGTCTAACTGGCAAAATGTCAACTTTGAACAAACCTGCCAAACACACCTCTACACTTTATGCTTCTGTAGAGGCGGATGTAATGACACTATCAATGATTAATGTTTTTGATACCATATCTACCATTTATTTAATATTTTATCATAATTGAGGAGGATAACACTTAGTCAGCGATAAGGGTCATGCAGTGTTAAGGTGTGTCAGATATTTACTGAGGCTTTCCTGTGTTTTGCGTCACTGGCTGGTTTACCGCCAAAACAGAACTGCACATGGCATTTTTCATAAATGCTCCAGTGATTCTCTATTGTCCATTGAGATTGGGAGGTGTTGATGTACATTGACTAACCCTAACCCTGACTTGAGGTGAACAACATTTGTGGAGTTCATTCACAGATTTTGCAGTACAAATGGCCCTAAACCAACCTCTGTTTGTGGAGAGATTTAAGATACTGTAGGCCTATGGTTAATCATACAAAAAAAAGTGCAAATATTTATAATATAATATAATTTATATCCTAATGACTTCTTAACCCCCTCTACCCCCTGTACAAGTTTTTCTCCTGTTAATAAAAAAATAAAAATTCCTTCTTCTAGCATTACGACTGCCTATGGCCCCTGGTCTGAGCATTGATTACTTTGTCTTATGACGACTGATGGATAGATGATTCACTTACTTAAACAAATCTATTTGTTGTAAATCGCTTTGGATAAAGATGTCTGCTAAATGCCATAAATGTAAATGTAAATGTAAATATTTGCTAAACTTAAGTGTCTGAAAGCCTCTTGAAATTACATGTATTGGAGATGTGTTTTTGCCTAGTCAACACATTTAGCTTCCTGTTGCCCACTCACATGCACGCACACACGCAAAACACACACACACAGACATACTGACGCACTCTGCCCCACTTGTAAAATTATGATCTGACACAGTGAGTCACTCCTAACTCTGTGTGACATGACTGGTAGAGTGTGTAGGAGTATTTGATGTCTGTTTCTGTGTTTTCATGAGACCATAACACCACAGGGCCCTGAAATCGCCACAGAGCACTGGCCAAGGTAAACAAAACAGAAGGTTTGAGTTGGTCATAGGCCTATGTGTTATACAGTGTCAGCACAATGATTCATCTACAAAAAACAAAATGATAACTTTAGTCACCATCCCCTTTATCGATCAGACAAGTCTGAAACTTTTAAATTAAATGTACTCTTATTTCACAAATAGGTATATCTGAAGTAGACATACTGTATAAGAATGCAGAATGTTTACAGTACAGAGGCAAGTCAGGACAGAGTTACTTCACAGAGGAATGATGATACAGCCCATACATCTGTCTTTTAGTCAAATCACAAACTCACAATCACTACAGCACATTTCCACTTTGGGGTCTTCAGGATCGAATGCATTTGTATCCACGTTCAGTTATTATTTTGAATGTTTGTCATAGTTAGGGATTATATAGGTCAGATGAACGCTCTACTTATTGATGTTGCTTTATATGGGGCCTTATTCAATCCAAAAGGTGTCTTCTTGTTTTACTGCAACAATGGAATTATTTTTCCAATTAGTACTCCAGAAGCCTGGTCACCTGTTTTATTAGAATAGGCCCCATATTTGTATATACTTTTTCTCCATGACAAATGAAATAACGTAATGAATGTTCATTGGTAGTTTTAGTAGAGTATGTAAGGTGCAGCACTGTGTGGAAAAGAGGGAAAACACCCCAGTATGTTTTCATGGTGAGTCCCTCTGCCACACTTCCTGCATACTAAACACACCCTGCTCCAAGGCTAGTATCGATAGGGAGAATGTGGGTCGTAGTGCACTGAACATTGTATTTGGGTTAATATGTAATCTAGGGATGTGTTGGAAACAACCGGAGAATATAGCCTGTGACTCACAATGAAATCTGAATTAAATCAAACATTTTAATTGATGTAATTCTCCACTTCCCCCTTCATTTGGTCTCTTGTCATTGCTCCCTTGCTCCCAGGTTCATTTCACTTAATCCAAAGATCCTGTTGGATTGAATGGGGTGAAAGATCGGTAAGCACAGTCTTAAGCAATTTGCACCATTTCCAGTTAAATTAATTGCAGTCATAGGGAAAGAGCGTCACCAGGCCTTACATACTGCCGTATCACACAGTACATTTGTATCCTAAGGGCATATTGGAACAAGTTTTCTACATCCAGAAGGCACACCCAATATTTTATTGTGTGTAATGAATGCATTAATACAACTATTAGCAAAGACTCATGTCAATGATTCCTCTTTTGTATTGATTCATCATGAGTTGCACCGGCCAGTAAAGACTGGGACTGTAGATTATGGCCTCCCCCGTTTTCCTGCTGTGAGCAGATCTGTGTGAAGCTGTGCATGCAGGTGTCACCCAGTCACTTATTGAGAGCTTGCCAATTAGGAACTGAGTCATTTGGGAAATAACCAGAGTTACAGTTGAAATGTGTTCTGGTCTATCTACATCCGTTTTTTCCAGAGCACTCTCTATCTAGCTAGAATCTAAACACTGGATAGGACAATCATACGATTGTAAGACTGGAGACCATATGTCTTCTATTGACTCTTACCATAACCATCTTTTTAAGATTAGTGAGGAATTTAGAGGCATAGGAAAGGAAGGCTATTTCTTTGTATTTAGACAAACAGTACAGTACTGTAGTGTGAGATGTACAGTAAGAAGTATTTGTTCAGTAAATAGCAGAGATCAGTGCAGTATGAAATATGTATCTCCCTGGGGCTATGTTCTATTGAGAAACAAAGACAAGGGAATTAAAAGAGACTTCTACTGTGATCGTTTTGGCTGCCTTACAAGTCTCTGACTTGCAGCAGAAGCATAAACAATAAACAATTCTCTTTTCAATCCAACTGGGTGTGCTTTTCAATACAGTAGTATAAGATGTTGTTCCCAATGCAAATCTGTTAAGAAAGTCTGATCAGACCTTTTCTTTCTTCATAATTTTTTTTCTGATTATGAAATTACTTTTTGTCAAGCTCCAAATGATTGGTTCGCAGGGGGCTTGAGTTTCTGAGTAACTCCATTAGTCTTCTTCTTTGTTTGTATGGTGTTATGCATGATCTCATCGCTTTTCCAAGAAAGGTCCTCTCATTCATGCCCTCTAGGAAAACATTGTATCAACACCTGAAGTAGTAGTTACAATAAAAGTGATATATTGTTATAGTATGTCCATATTGTCATATCTTATCTTATCATATCTTTTTCTAAATTCACAGATGTACATTGGAAACGTTGGTACCACTTTACATTGAGTATGTAACTACATAATAATAACACGTTAATCGCATAACCACTTGTGTAATAAGTCATACCGCTAGACTGTAATTACATAGCAGTTACATAGTAGTTACATTGTATGTACAATGTTGATACCACAGTTACTACAACAGTATGTAGCACATATCATTAAGTGAAACCTTTTACAGCAAACTTTAGAGGACACATTATATTACAATATGTCCAAAACCTCACACTGTGGCTACACCAAAGATCAGTTTAACTACAGTAGTTCGTTTACCTTGCCAGGATTACTGTGTATATTGTCCTCCCACGCCTCCTCATTTCATGCAGAATCAACCTGTATATGAAAACGCTGTTCATCTTTTTATTTAAGTAAGGGGTAGAATGTTCATAACATTTTGGATTGTAGTTCATGTGTTGTGCAGGAGCAAAACAACTACAATATATTCGCTCATAAGCAGTTGAACTAGTTGACGCCTCAAGATTCTATTTCTCAACAATGGCCATTAAAGCGTCACATTATACCCACAATTCTAACTCTATCAATGCCAGGAGAACCACATCACATTATTTATTATCATCTTTACCATCAGCATTTCCTTTGTTTTGTAAAATGCTTAATTTGGCAAGTCTAGTCTAGTCAATTACCAAACAATTGAATCCTTATATGTGCACCCATATTGTTCTGCATCCGCAGGCTGTTACCCAATCTCAGCGTTCATCTGGGTTTTCACCCCACAATCATACACTGTTATAACATACCTTCTCAATAAACCGCTGCATACCTCCTTGTATGCAAATCCACTCATAATAACCAGTTGTTGACGTGAGAGTGAGGAAACCGTATATTTGGGGGTTCCTGTACATGTTTACTGTTGTTTGATGACTTTTGAAGAGACCCGGGTGTGTGAGGAGCTCCTGCGCTGGTCCTGTTGGGACAGGACCACTCACACATAATTAATACTTTGGTCCAGGTGCCCCTGCTCCACATGCAAGGCTGTCAATGGTAACAGAGAGCAAAAGGTCTCCGAGTAGACTGGACTTGGTGTGACGCTCACCTACAAGAGGCATGGGGACACTATGGCTGGGCCTCCTGGCTCTGATGCAGTTTGGTCTGCTCATGACCTTTCCCCTCCGACCCCCTGGACAACCTGTGAGAGGACCCTCTGAGACTGAACTGGAGTTTGCAGAGGTATTTCTGAGTTGATGTGTAGGATGTAAACCCTCATAAGAGGAGATGAGAGAGGCTCGTAGATTTATTTTTGTGTGCAAGGTAAAGCTTGATTTATGAGAAGTCAAGTTTCAGTCCCTTTTCAATAGTTTTATCTTTGTGGTTTGATGTGGGCTGCCTGGCTCAGGTCAATCATGCCAGTTTACCTAAAAACCTAACCCTTCAGTATTTATGAGATGACCTGTCAGTGATGCAACATGCAAGAACTGTACTAGCCAGAGTGCTCTGAAGACAGCAACTTATATGGGAAAATGACTCCTCTTTTGGGTTTTACAATTGAATTGGATTTTGAAAGGTTTTCAGTCACTCTTTGAATATTGCCCAAATGCATTATATTACAGTACAGTACAGTACAATACAGTACGGTCAGTGGCGTTATTCCCATAGGGGCACATGCCCCCTCAGATTGGTCCAGTATATTTCTGATTTTTGCTCATGATTTTTGCTTAAGATTTTTGCTTATGATGACTGATGGATAGATGATTCACTTGTACTTGTTGTAAGTCGGGTTTGGATAAAAGTGTCTGCTAAATGTAAAAAATTTAAATGCATATGTAGTCGGCGGTCATATAGTTGGTGACATGCTCAAGTACAGGAGAACACCGACTTTTTTCTGCAGATGTTTCTTTTAAAGTTTAAAGGCACCTTTCGGAACTACGACATTTGGGCAAATTGTGCACATAACTCAGAATTGAGCAGATAATAACCACAAGGTCCATTCATGTACGTATTAATGTATGATATCCATGTATTAACCTATGATTATCTCTTAGTTTGATCAACTGTAATTCCATGGAAAGAACCTCAACACACAACATCACACAATGGAATGTCTAATACCTCAGAGAACTTGGCGGAGACTGTGATTATTAGTCTTGAATATGATACGAAGTTCTGACTATCAATGAACTTGTTATCTCTATGAATTATCTATATATATAAAGTACAACATATCTTATGATACATCAGTTTACTCCCATGGATGTTCTCCTTCACTGTATCTGTGTTGACCGCAGCCAACATTCATTCTGCAAGCTGAATGAATGATTTATTTTCAGGCATACTTGAAGAACTTCTATAGCTACAAATCCAAGCCAGAGAGACAGAGGCGGGCTGCAGAGTCTGGTGCGGTACAGCCAGCAGAGCTCAAGGACAAAGTGCGGGCGATGCAGCACTTCTTTGGTCTGAGGGAGAGCGGGGAGCTGACGGGGCAGACCCTGGCTGCCATGAGAAAGCCTCGCTGTGGCCTGTCTGACGTGGAGCAGTTCGGAGGGACGGTGCGCTGGAGAAACAGAACACTAAGTTACAGGTGAGAGACAATAAACCACCTTGTATGACTGCAATGGATGCACTTATCAGACCCCTCCTCTCAGTCAGTTTGAAGGCTCCTTGACTAATGACAATAGGAACTCCTTCTAACCCAGGATTAGTGACACCAACAGTGGCCACTGTGTCTTTGTGTTTCAGTTGAGCTCAAATAGGAAGGTTAAAGGGATAGTTCACTATTTTACACCTTAAAGTCAAATGTTTCCTTACCTTGAAAGTAATTTATTGAAGGAGAAACTGTAATCCATGGTTCAGAGTTGTTCAAATAGCCAAATCACCTCAAAGTAACTTCCAATCAAGTTAGAAAGTTAATTTCAGGTGATTTGGCCAGAGATGTTGAACTTTGGTACCCTATCATTCCCATACAAAACAAATCTGAACCATGAACTCCTGGCCCATGGACTACTTTCAAGGTCGGGAACCATCTGACTTTAAGGTGTAAAATAGTGAACTATGACTGAAGGAGGAAAGATGAGTGACATATTCCCCTCATACACAGGATCTCCAGCTACAGCCCTGTCATCAGGTCCTCCTGGGTCAGGAGAACCTTCAGGGAGGCGTGGAAGATCTGGGCAGAGGTCACCACCATCAGGTTCCGCCGGAGGAACAAGAGGGACGCTGATATCAACATCTGCTTCAGGGGTGGTGGTGAGCTCTAGGGAGGCAGACCAGCACTGTTCCTACTGTGCATACACTGTAAATGCCCTGTTGTGGAATGTCTTGGATACATTTTGATGTGCTGGGCATTTTTAAGTTTTAAGTTTGAGTTGTCTGTCCCAGACCATGAGGATGGTTCGCCGTTTGATGGTGAGGGGGGCATCCTGGCCCATGCCTTCCTGCCTGGGGATGGCATCGGTGGGGACGTACACTTTGACGTTGAGGAAGACTGGACTCTCAACGCCACAGGTAGGCCCCTATAATGAGAACACAGGGGAACTTGATTATTATACATTGTCTTATTTTGGTACTGATATGGACAGTCTTACTGTATCTCTCCTGTAGGCTTCAGCCTGTTTGCTGTGGCAGTGCATGAGTTTGGACATGCTCTAGGCCTTCCGCATTCATCTGACCCAGGGGCCGTCATGTACCCGGTGTACAACTTTGTCCCTCAAACTGAGTTTCAGCTCTCTTTCCAAGATGTGAAAGATGTCCAAGATATGTATGGTAAGTCTTGTTGGGAGTTGGGTGCCTTTTTAATGAGTATTTTATCAACTACCACACTTATACAGTAGTTTGCGTACATTATAGCATGTCACTGAAAGATGCAAATCATAGACAAGATGCACTTGTGTTTATTTGAAAGTTGCGGCCCTTCTATCTAATTCATGCCTATTTAGGCATCAATCCCAGTTACAGTTCCATGTTCTTGAAGAGGCCTCCTCCAAGAACACCCAACAAATGTGACCCAGATTTGTCATTTGATGCTGTGACGGAACTGCAACAGGAAATTGTCTTTTTTAAGGACAGGTATGAACAAAATGCATGAATGAATGAATGAATGAATGGATGAATGAATGAATGAATTAATACATTAAACATTTATTAATGACCCATCCCTTATGGGATCATCAACAGGTATTGTAGTCAATCATTTTATACATGAATCAGACATCACGATGACAAAATCAATTGGAATATTGAGAGTTGTTAGGATGTTGAAGTGCTAAATGTCTTGTCAGATTTTTGTGGCGTCGACATCCTCAGTTTGAGGAAACAAGGATCACTCTGATAACCAGCCTGTGGTCAGATATTCCCCCTCACATCGATGCTGCCTATCAGAATGTGGAGTTGGACAAAATGCTGTTCTTTAAAGGTAGTATATGACTAATGGAGCAGCTCATTTTACATTCAATACTGACAACTAAAATCTGGTAGGAAATTAATGATCTATTGGATATCAGATGTTCGATGACTCCAAATTATATTTGACCGATAAAAGCCAATTCCACTTGTTGTGTATGTTTCAGGGTCCCAGTACTGGGTGGTGCAGAATACAGATCGCCTCCAGGGCTACCCCAGAAACATCTCAGACTTTGGCTTCCCTCCCAGGGTGCAGTCTATAGATGCTGCTCTTCACTTCCGTGCTGCCCGCCTCACTGTGTTCTTCACTGGGCACGAGTGCTGGAGGTACAGTACTCCCAGGGGAGGCTGGTGGAGGTAGAAATGGGAGAATGGGCTCATTTTAATGCATGGAATGGAATGGAATAAGGTACCGTATTTGATACCATTCATCATTACATTCCATGCATTACAATGAGACTGTCCTCCAATTTCTAGGTGCCTAGGAGTACTCCTATGACCTATCTGAGACTCACCTTAGACTTCCATATAGTAAGAATCCACTTTAGGAACAGACCTCCTCATCTCTATCAGTTCACTAACACTGGCACAGCTCATGGTGAGTCATGTGGTCATGTACAACGTGTTCATTGGTCATACTGTATGTGCATGTCAAGATACATATCTATTGTATCAACCGGAGCATCCTGTCCTGTCCAAAGGTATGAACAGGCTGTGGCTGAATTCTACTAGAATGGAGAGTCCATCTCACCTGTCTATCTTCACCTGAGGGTTGTTCTAAATGTTCTCCAGGTATGATGAGGTGCAGGGCAGGATGGATAACGGTTCTCCTGAACCCACAGCCCAGCAGTGGCCAGGTGTTCACACACCCCTGGATGCAGTCATCTTATATGAGGGTAGATACTCTGATCCCTTCTTTGGAAACAAATTCATCCCTCAGTCCTTACTGAATCTCATGATGCGTGAATGCATAGAATAAAACATGACCACATCCACTTTCATAAAGATGGGACAAGCCTTTTGAATGTCATCACATTCCACATCTTCAACTGTCTTTTTATTCTGAACAGGGTTTGTCTACTTCTTCAAGGGGAATTTCCAGTACAAATATGACCCTCAACTCAAATACATCATCAGAACAGGTCCTGCAAATGAGTTACTGGACTGCAAAGGACAGCTTCATAGTGACTGGCTGAAGAGGGGGAAGAGCTGATGATCCAGGGGATTTCCTCTGTTCAAAGTCTCTAAGTCTTCTGCAACACCTTTGTCCAAATTAGGGCAAATGTAATTAGAGGCATGCAAACTTGTCTGGGAAAGACATTTTGGCCATCTGTCTGGCAACAACCACAACATGATGACACATTCAATGTTGAAATCATTAGTGCTTGGGGAAGTGGTGAACAGTGTTGCTTGATTATGTGACGCAACTTAATGTATAATGATGACATTTTGATGATGACACCATTTTGACACCATTTTGATGATGACACGAAAAAAGCAATAGTAGAAAAAAAAGTAGAGAAAAGTATTTGTCTAATGTCAACGATTCTATATTTTGCAAGAAATTCTCTCTCTTTATATTGAAATGTTCAAGACAAAACAAATAGTTGGCAAGTGTGTAACATTATTGTACAGTATAATACACTTTTATTACAACCTGAAAGGGACAGCAAAATCCCAAAGTTTGTCAGTAATTATTATGTCCTCAAAAGAGGTTACATTTGTGATCCGCACTCCAACAATAGCTACTGGCCTCAAGCCCAAAGATATGGCTGCACAGCAATTGAATGAAGATGGACCCAATCAAATCAGTGTTCATCTTTCCCATTCAGTTGGGCTTGAGTCCTCCTGCTAAGTTTTCACTCCCATAGGCGTGTCATTCTAAATGACAGGTCTGCTGGTTATATGCGTCATAGATTTTGAAGGGAGGAAAAAAAACAGGAATGTAGTAAAACATTTACAGATCCATATTGATTGAATCAATGTCATTCAGTAACTCAACTGTCATTCAGTGGCATTGGGAAAGACAGTAACAGTAACAGTCCTCTCTTGTTTCTCAGGATGCAGATGCTGCCGTCTGTCGCCCTTACTGTACCTGAAAAAAACATTGAGACATTTCTTTACCCAATATTAAGAAAGACTGTCACTGACACTGACTGAAATCTAAAAGTACTTTTCCACTGAACCATTCCCATAACCATATGTCGTAGCTTATCAGCAACAATGACAGGAAAAGGACAGCTGGTGGTTGAAAACATTGCATCAATTCAACCTCACTATTTCTCATTGGAGACTGTTGACCAAGTTTATATCATACCAAACCAAGTACATTAAAAAATGTGTGTGTTGAGCGCCTGATCTTTCAGCAACCTGCACATTAACCATGCAATACATTTCAAACATCTTCAAACTCAATGTTCATGTCCTTATTGAGAAAGGTGAAATGAAAATCCAGAACAGTGAAAAAGCCAACTATTTTAATCCCTACATATGATTCACCTTCAGTGTCATTACCTCGCCCACTATGATGAGTAAAGGTTACTGTGGAATAATGGGGTTTCCCTGGCGATGCCAATGTAACATAACTGTATGCCATTTAAATGACCATCATCATTTTACTATTACTGTGCATATGCTACTATAATATAAACATTTGTAACCAGTTTCATAAGCTTATGAATGTACAGTGCTGCTTGAAAGTTTGTGAACCCTACAGGGGTGGTCATTATTTTTGTATAAAATATGAAAATGATCTTTATCTAAACCCCAATTCATAATAAAGACATTCCAAATAATAAAAAACTCAAATTTCATGTGTGCAAAAATATGTGAACCTCTTCAGTCAATAGCTTGTGGCACCTCCATTAGCCGTGATAACTTGGAGTAAACGTCTCATATAGCCACTAATCAGTCTCTGACATCTATTTTGAGAGATTTTTGCCCACTCCTCCTTACATAACTCAGCCAATTGAGTGAGGTTTGAGGGGCATCTGGCATGAACTGCCCGCTTCAGGTCCTACCACAGCATCTTGATTGGATTTAGGTCAGAACTTTGACTTGGCCAATCCAAAACACAAATCTTCTTTCTCCTGAGCCATTCTTTGGTAGATCTGTTTGAATGCTTTGGGTCGATGTCTGGTTGGAAGACCCAATTTCAGCCCAGCTTTAACTCCTTGACTGATGGCTTGACGTTCTGTTCAAGAACCTCCTAGTATACCTCAGAATTCATGGTTCCCTTAATGATGTGGAGTCGTCCAGGTCCAGAGGAGGAAAAGCAGCCCCAGATCTTGACATTCCCACCACCATGCTTGACTGTTGGAATAAGGTTCTTTTGGTGGTAGGCAGTGTTGGGTTTTCGCCAAACATAGTGGTTTTGATTGTGACCAAAAAGGTAAATTTTGGACTCAAATGTCCAGAGGACATACTTCCAGAAACCTTCAGGCTTGTCCAGGTGGTCTCTGGCAAAGTTAAGACGGACAGTTTAGTTCTTTTTTTTAAGGCAGAGGCTTCTTCCGAGCAACCCTCCCAAGAATGCCATTTCGATTCAGTGTTCTTCTTATTGTTGAAGCATGCTTGCATTATGCATTATGTTTGGGTTGGCTTTTGATTTATTATTTATTATTTTTCTTGTGGCTCTTGGGGATAGGGAAGGGCGTCCACTTCTAGGCTGAGTTGCTGACATGTTAAATGCTTTCCATTTGTGAATTATTTGCCTCACAGTGGACTGATGGAGCTCAAATCTTGTTGAGATGATTTTATAGCCTTCCCCTGACTGATGTGCTCTCACTACCCTCTTCCTGGGGTCCTCTGACATCTCCTTTCCTCTCGGCATGGTGTGTTTTGCATTCACCTGTATTGGTAACACAAAACTGACCAGGTTGCTTATCTCTATTTATCAGAGTCCCACCCAAATTCTTTCCTAAAGATCTAATTTGATACCCAATTATTTACCCACCTGATTCTACTTACATACTTGATTTAACCAATGCAACTTGGGGTTGACTTATTTTTGCACCTGCACTAATTTCTTTATAATTTAGTTTTTCTTTGCATGATTTCCTCTAAACCAACATATGGAATTGGTAAACATAAACCTGTTATGTCAGATAAAAAAGACTGGTTCTGATTAAAGAAAGATTTCATGGTAAAAAAATCTATAATTGCACAAGGGGTTCACATACTTTCAAGCAGTACTTTATATGGCAATACTGTATGTGCATCTGTCGGTTGAGGGATGAGACACCTGTCGAAGGACAATGTTCAAAGCTGTAGTGTATTCTGCATGACTAAAATGCTTTTCAGAGGGAGAAATAGATTTGGAATAAATTGATTTGGATATATAAATGTTTTTTTTTCACATAAACTTGGAATGAGAAATAAAAATACAATGATACAATTATACATAAAACAAATAACTAAAGCCAGCTAAATGTATCACAGATTTTATGATTTTTCGCATGGCATGGCAGTACATTTTTAAAATGTTTTTGTCATTTGTAATTTATACTGTATGTTTAGTCTGAAGAGTTGCTTTATCTTACCATATGGTTTACAAAACGATGACAACAAGTATAGCCTACAATGTACAACAAACATAATATAGCATAATTGTAATACATAGGGCAGTATTTCTTTTAGTATGTTCTGTATGGAAAATGTATTGTCTGATGACTTGTCAAAACCCGATTTCCTTCCCTATGTTTGACTGAGTTTTTCAAGTCACTGTGTTTACAATTCACTGTGTGTGAGTCACTGTATTGTTGCTCAACATCCCAGGCTTCAAGTGTATATAAGACCTCGGCCACCACACAAACAGAAAGACGCACTTGAGGAAGAAGCATCATGAAGACTTTCAATCTGTGCATTCTAGCCAGCCTGGCAGTAGCAGTTTACTCTTTTCCAATAGTGCCACCTACTGAACAAGATGAAGCTCTCGCAGAGGTAAGTTTTTTTCTTACATCTTCAGGCAGGGATTTAATGGGTAACATTTTACATATGTATGACACTTCTTGACTTGAAGCCAAAGTGGTTGTATTGAAAACAGACACTGAAAATCTATTGAAGCTCTTGTTCAGTTACTGTACTCATCATTAATGGATGCCATTCTATATAGTTATATGTATATATCCCTCTCTGTGCCGGGGTAATTGTGTATAGGTTGTTGTAGCTAAATCTCTTGCTTTGTGTCTCCTGTAGACGTACCTGAAGA
Source organism: Argentina silus (assembly GCF_951799395.1). Classification (NCBI taxonomy): domain Eukaryota; kingdom Metazoa; phylum Chordata; class Actinopteri; order Argentiniformes; family Argentinidae; genus Argentina; species Argentina silus. Next base: position 26,112,662 of record NC_139656.1, on the reverse strand, counting down.
GGTTCTTCAACCTGACGGAGCAGAAGGGGCCTTTCCTCAGACGAGGGGTCAATCAGCAGAGTCTGAAGCTCAGTGAGATGCAGAGGTTCTTCGGCCTCCAGGTGACCGGGACGCTGGACTCAGAGACCATTGACATGATGAAGAAGCCACGCTGTGGTGTACCAGACGTTGCCAGCTACTCCATCTTCGGCACAAACCTCAAGTGGCAGACCAACAAGCTCACTTACAGGTAAAAGTTCAGTTCGACTCCAAACCCGCTAGTGATATATAAGAGAGAAAATATTAATATAGACACATATAGAGTCTGGGACTGTTACATGATGGTTCCAATTACCAACAAAGTGATCAGAAACCTTTGAGTGAAAGTCCAGTTGTGCAGATAAACAATGAATGAGACATCATGGTATGCTGGATATGGATATGATGTATTTGTAATGTTGACTGATGCTGTGTCCCTCAGGATTAAGAACTACACCCCTGATATGTCCAAGTCCGAGGTGGACGACTCCATAGAGAGAGCGCTGCAGGTGTGGGCCAAGGTCACGCCCCTGAGGTTCACCCGCATCTACAGCGGCACCGCTGACATCATGATCTCCTTCGGTGCCGGAGGTAACCACCAATCACCATCTACTTAGACACACTTAAAATGCTCTAAGTATGTTTGCGTAGTTGGGTAGGGATACATAGAGGAATCACTGTTCTTCTTTCTGTCATTGCATACCTGTACCTGTACTGAGCAGTCATTGATAGTAATCCCTTTGCAAAAAGCTTGGAACATGAGCTCCCTCAATACAACTTACGTAACCAACGTCACAAGCCGTAAACAGACATCCCCAATGCCATCAGTGGCATGCTAGTGCTTGCCAAGGAGTCAAACGGTTGTGATTAGAGGCCCTCTGCCATGCCTTAATTCACCCTCTGGGGTGTTATGATTGACACTTACAAGTGCATCATTTTCAAGAAGCTAAGCTAACGCGAATATTACCAGCACATTACATGCGTTATGGACGTTTATAGATATGTAGCCATATTTGTCCATAATGGATGGCTCATACTAAGGTTTCTCCTCTCTGTAGAACATGGTGACTTCTACTCCTTTGATGGCCCTGACGGCACCCTGGCCCATGCCTTTGCCCCATCCCCTGGCATTGGTGGTGACGCCCACTTTGACGAAGACGAGACCTTCAGCTTTAAATCACCCGAAGGTGAGACTTCCTATCCAACTATTCAACATTATTTCGCCCACTAAACTTATTCATTCTATGTTTTTCTACTATTTTCATTGTAGGCAATGCTTTGATAAATGATAATTGCTTGTCACAAAAAAGAACAGGAGCAGAGGTGTAATCATGTCTTTTCTATTCATGCCAGGGTACATCCTGTTCCTGGTGGCAGCCCATGAGTTTGGCCACTCCATGGGCCTGTCCCACTCCAATGACCCTGGAGCTCTGATGTACCCTGTGTACAGCTACAAAGAGCCCAGCTCCTTCGTTCTTCCCCGGGACGACATCAATGGCATTCAGTACCTCTATGGTCAGTATCCAATGATCTGTTCTGCCCAGTTTGCTTTTGAGTGAATATCAAAAAAACCTTGGTCAATTGTTTGATCTTCAAGTAGTTATGAGCATGGAGGACATGTTTGCTACAGAAGCTAATCATTGTTTCTGTCTTCCAGGCCCAAACCCAGATGTGGACACAAGCAAGCCTGAACCTACAGCCCCCAGCACCCCTGATGCCTGCGACTCCACTCTGGTCCTGGATGCTGTCACCACTCTGCGTGGAGAGAAGATGTTCTTTAAGGACAGGTAGGCTACAGTAACTATTGATCTATGATAATCGGTCGCACCAACAGCCACTGAACAATACCTCTTAGAGAGAGAAAAAGCTTGCCTGTATTCTATGGTACGGACTTCTCACTGTATGTCTTGATGTTCTGTCTATTCTCAGGTTCTTCTGGCGTAGCTCCCCTCAAAGCAGCAGTACAGAGCAGCACCTCATCAAGAGGTTCTGGCCCGACATCCCTGACAACATTGATGCAGCATATGAGAGCCAGAAATCCGACAGCGTGTTCCTCTTCAAAGGTATGAGAGAGTCCCCAAATGGCTCATAAATGTCTCTACATAACAATGTGTGAATATCTACACCTGTTCCAGTGAACATACATTCATACCTCAGTGTTTCCATGGTTCTGCAGATCGTCAGGTCTGGGCTATCTATGGCTATGACGTTGTCAGAGGCTATCCCAAAAGCCTCAGCAGTTTGGGTCTGCCCAGGAGTGTGAACAAAGTTGACGCTGCCCTCTATGATGAAGAATCTGGCAAGACATTGTTCTTTGTTGGCGACTACTACTATAGGTGTGTGTGCAGTCTTTCATTACAAAGTTTTGAATTAATCATTTGCTTTTCTATGAGCTGTACATTGCCATTAGATATTGAATTGGCTGACAGAAAACCAATGAATGGTTGGGAGAGTTTGTGGCAAACAGAGAATAACAATCTCCCTTATGGTTCTGTGCTTTCTGTAGTTATGACGAGGCCAGGAAGAGGATGGACAAAGGTTTCCCCAAGCTGCTTGATGAAGGCTTCCCAGGCATGACAGGGAAAGTCACTGCAGCAGTCCAAGTCCAAGGTGAGTCTGAAAACAGCTCTGGAATATAGACAGTATATACATTATTCAAGCCAAACATGCTGAAATACACAAAAAAGTCCTCCCTTATACCATCTAAAATTTTCATATAATGTAGAATACTACCAGAATATTATACTTAACTCTTTCTCAGAGTTGGTTAACTCTTCTACAAAAAACATTACAGTTGGTTGCTCTAGTGCCTCTTGGGAAAATTAGGTTGTTGAATGAGGACCTCTTTGGTGAAGGACGTGATAGCTTCTCCTGATATAACATAATATTTTGGTTTTATATGATGTATTGATTTATATTTTTTACTGTATTGTATTTTTTATGTGTTGTCTTGTAATTGTATTGATATTGTGGACACGGTGAACCTGTAAAGAGGCCTTGGTCTCAGTGCGTTTCCCCGGTATAAATAAAGGTTAAAAAGAACAACATGTCCCTAACCTCTACTTGATGGTGTTTTACAGGTTTCACCTACCTCTATAATGGGCCTTACATGTTTGAGTACAGTCTGAGGACCAAGAGGCTGTTCCGTGTGCTGGGGAATAGTTACTTCCTGCAATGTTAGACCATTAACTCTCATGAGCCGTATGAGTAGCCACAGTGAACAACTATGAATGTAGCCAAATGGCAAAAAGTGTTTTTTATTCATGTGAGATTTCAGTTGACTCATTTCTTTTTACAGATCATGTATTCTTTTATTATATATATTTATGAATGCATCTAAATTATTCTGTTTGTTTTTTTTGCTCAAAGTGTAACTTATATTAAAACATGAATGTACTATATTGAATGAATGCATATGAATGGAATGAAGTTACATGTCTGCACTTTCTGTATGTCTATTAAAATAAATGCTTTATTAATGTGAATTCTATGTTTTGACTCACATTGCCTTACTCATTGTGACAAAGCTGAACACAGTAAAGGTAGATTGCCAATCCCATTCTCAGTAGAGAACTGTTGACCAATATGCAAATGATCACCCCTGAAAACTATTACCTAAACTTTGCAACTCCAAAACTCTCATTATTGAACTTGGTTTTAAGACGAAATTTACCGAAAAAATTAACTTACAGCAACTTCAAGGCCATAATAGCCTAGCAACCAGTTTTAGATTACACTAAATTGATTCATAAGTTGTCAGATATAACACTTTTAGTCAAAACCTCATCTTATAATAAGTCAGTTATCTTGCTGGCTACCGATTTTTGTCTCTAGGTAGCTAGCTCTGTCATTTACAATAGTGACTCCACCACACTACCCCCAGGCTGTGCAATTTTCAGAACCCCACTGTTCTTACACTGTTGAAGCTAGAAACACGACCGACTAAGAAAACTCCAAAATGAAGACCCTAAGAACCGTAATGCTACAGAAACTGATATTGCACAGTCACATAGGCTCTAATGGTCACCAACTTATTGATTTTACTTGAAGATGTCTCATAGACCATCTCACTGTGTAAGCGGACTGTGGACCCTTACAGACATGTGTAACATTCAACAGAAAACTCAACCTGCAAGAAAAGATAATTAGACAATTAGTAAACAAAGATTAGGATGTTAGGTCGGAGCTTTAGACGTTCAGAAACATCGACAGGGCAGGATTTGTAGAATGATTAACTTCCCTGATTTCCGAGCGCAGTCGTACTGCTGGCCGGAACTGCATTTCCCAGGGATCTACGGGGCGTGATGTCTAACGAAACACGGAACTGCCACCACACACAGCTGCTGATTGGTTGGGTACTGAGAAGGATGGGGAAGCACCGTTGTTTATGTTGTCGAAGCGGGACACCATCCTACCTTTAATGTCCCGGAGCGGTGAGAAGCGGGACACCATCCTACCTTTAATGTCCCGGAGCGGTGAGAAGCGGATCTTCCATAATGAACGGGGTAGCACGGCTCCCGAATACTGGCACTCCAGGGGCAGTGGGGGCGTGTATGGCCGCATGCCACTTTGCCAGGGCCATACTAAGCTGGTCGGTAACTAGCTTTGACGCCACATTCCATATCATTTTACGAGATGGAGTGTCTTGTTATTGGCTTGCCGGAGCTTGTGACTTAATTCAAACAAACAAACTCAGTTTTGAAAGTATCCACGTACTTGCCTGATGAGACCGGCCTGATGGTAGACAAGGAAGACCACAGCCCGTAACCTATAAAACCCCAACACTGCAGACAACCAAACTTTCTCTCGTAGCCTAGTGCAACCATGTCACAACTGTTAAATGCTATATGGTGGAACGTAAACTTGGCTACTTTTAAGCCTCTGTCCCTTGAACATGTGTTGGTGTTTTTGCATATGTGTGAACTAGCTGTCCTGTCATTTGATGGACAGCTGCGCCGTTTGACTTAGAGTGCCCTGCCTGACCTAACTGTAACGTCTCGTCCTGTTCCTTAGTTTAGGTTTGTCTTTGTTTCATGTTATTCATTCATTGTTTCCTGTTTATTTTTGTGTTACTCACATTGTCTCTCGTTCCAGACACTTCGCTACCTGCCCTTGTGTGTTTCCTGCCTGTGTGATTGTCTACCCCGACCTGACTGGTTTCACCTGTCCCTCATCATCCTCCCCTGTGTATTTAGTCTGTGTGTTCTCCTGTCTCTGTGGCAGTTCGTCTTTCTACCTTCGTGTCGTACGTCCCAGTAATATTCCTAGTGTTAAGTATTCCTGGTTTTTGATCTACGATTCGTTTTCTGATTTTGCCTTTTTGCCTACCCCTTACTGTATTATCTGCCTACTCATTGACTGCCTACCTGTGTACCGAACCAGGCTTTTTTGGAATTAAAGACTATTCTTTTGAATTTAAGTTTTTGTTTCCGAGTTGTGCAGTTGAGTCCTCTGCCTGCGTACGACAGTCATTACACTAGCGTTATGCTCCATTTATCTGTCATACATTTTGAATCAATGTCATTCAGTAACTCAACTGTCATTCAGTGGCATTGGGAAAGACAGTAACAGTAACAGTCCTCTCTTGTTTCTCAAGATGCAGATGCTGCTGTCTGTCGCCCTTACTGTACCTGAAAAAAACATTGAGACATTTCTTTACCCAATATTAAGAAAGACTGACACTGACTGAAATCTAAAAGTACTTTTCCACTGAACCATTCCCATAACCATATGTCGTAGCTTATCAGCAATAATGACAGGAAAAGGACAGCTGGTGGTTGAAAACGTTGCATCAATTCAACCTCACTATTTCTCATTTGAGACTGTTGACCAAGTTTACATCATACCAAACCAAGTACATTAAAAAACGTGTGTGTTGAGTGCCTGATCTTTCAGCAACCTGCACATTAACCATGCAATACATTTCAAACATTTTAAAATAAAACAAACTCAATGTTCATGTCCTTATTGAGAAAGGTGAAATGAGAATTCAGAGTAGTGAAAAAGCCCTACAACTATTTTAATCCCAACATAAATTATTTACCTTCAGTGTAATTAGCTCATTATGCTCACTATGATGAGTAAAGGTCCACATGTCTCTGTGGAATAGTGAATCATGGGGTTTCCCTGGTGATACCAATGTAATATGACTGTCTGCCCACAAATAAATAAAAGAATAATAATAATGCTTCCTTCTTCCTGCATTTTGACTGCCAATGGCCTAGCATAGATTTGTTTTCTTATGATGACTGATGTATAGATGATTCACTTATTTTAGACAAATGTATTTGTTGTAAGTCGCTTTGGATAAAGGCGTCTGCTAAATATCAAAAATGTAAAATGTAAAAATGTAAGGGCTGGTTCTTTAAATGACCATCATCATTTTACTGTTACTGTGCATATGATACTGTAATATAAAAATTTTCACAAGTTTCATAAGTTTATCATGAATGTATGTGGCAATACTGTACACTACCAGTCAAAAGTCTGGACACACCTTGCCAAGAGTGTGCAAAGCTGTCATCAAAGCAAAAGGTGGTTACTTTGAAGAATCTGAAATATAAAACATATTCTGGTTTGTTTAACACTTTTTTGTTTACTACATAATTCCATATGTGTTCCTTCATAGTTTTGATGTCTTCAGTATTAATCTACAATGTAGTAAAAAATAAAGAAAAACCATTGAATGAGAAGGTGTGTCCAAACTTTTGACTGGTACTGTATGTGCATCAGTCAGTTGAGGGACGAGCCTCACGTAACAATCATGGCACCTGTCAGAGGACAATGCCAGTGACACTTATCACACATGTTTAAGTAACTAAAAAGAATGAAACATCATTATTATTTTTCAGCTTTATAGTGTATTCTGTTTGAATGTCACATCACTGTATTCAGAGCACTGTACCTTTACAGGTAAACAGTTTCAAGTCCAGCTTTATTTAGAAAAACACAACAACATTTTTCATTTTCCTTTGTTTTGTTAAAATCAATGTCTTCTCACTCTCTCACACTTGATTTAAGATGATGGAAGGAATCAACATGCTTTTCAGGGGGAGAAATACATTCTAGAATAAATAGAGTAGAATTTAATACAACTGAATTGGATATATAAAAAAAATTTCACACACTTGGAGTGAGAAATACAAATACAATGATACAATTATACATAAAACAAATAACTAAAGTTTAGCATGGCTGTAAAAAAAAAAAATTGTCAGAATAGTTATTTTTTTTTTATGTTTTGTCGGAATAGTTGCTTTTATCTTACCATGTGGATTACAAATTGATCAATATTATTATCACAATTACGTGATCATTACGTTTGTAATTATGTGAGGGAAGTATTTATTTTGGTATGTTCTGTATGGAAAAATTCATCGTCTAATGACCTGTAAAAACCTCATTTCCTTCCCTATGTTTTATGGTAGGTTTTTCACAAGCCTGTGAGTGAGTCACTGTATTGTTGCTCAACATCCCAGGCTTCAAGTGTATATAAGACCTCGGCCACCACACAAACAGAAAGACGCACTTGAGGAAGAAGCATCATGAAGACTTTCAATCTGTGCATTCTAGCCAGCCTGGCAGTAGCAGTTTACTCTTTTCCAATAGTGCCACCTACTGAACAAGATGAAGCTCTCGCAGAGGTAAGTTTTTTTCTTACATCTTCAGGCAGGGATTTAATGGGTAACATTTTACATATGTATGACACTTCTTGACTTGAAGCCAAAGTGGTTGTATTGAAAACAGACACTGAAAATCTATTGAAGCTCTTGTTCAGTTACTGTACTCATCATTAATGGATGCCATTCTATATAGTTATATGTATATATCCCTCTCTGTGCCGGGGTAATTGTGTATAGGTTGTTGTAGCTAAATCTCTTGCTTTGTGTCTCCTGTAGACGTACCTGAAGAGGTTCTTCAACCTGACGGAGCAGAAGGGGCCTTTCCTCAGACGAGGGGTCAATCAGCAGAGTCTGAAGCTCAGTGAGATGCAGAGGTTCTTCGGCCTCCAGGTGACCGGGACGCTGGACTCAGAGACCATTGACATAATGAAGAAGCCACGCTGTGGTGTACCAGACGTTGCCAGCTACTCCATCTTCGGCACAAACCTCAAGTGGCAGACCAACAAGCTCACTTACAGGTAAAAGTTCAGTTCGACTCCAAACCCGCTAGTGATATATAAGAGAGAAAATATTAATATAGACACATATAGAGTTTGGGACTGTTACATGATGGTTCCAATTACCAACAAAGTGATCAGAAACCTTTGAGTGAAAGTCCAGTTGTGCAGATAAACAATGAATGAGACATCATGGTATGCTGGATATGGATATGATGTATTTGTAATGTTGACTGATGCTGTGTCCCTCAGGATTAAGAACTACACCCCTGATATGTCCAAGTCCGAGGTGGACGACTCCATAGAGAGAGCGCTGCAGGTGTGGGCCAAGGTCACGCCCCTGAGGTTCACCCGCATCTACAGCGGCACCGCTGACATCATGATCTCCTTCGGTGCCGGAGGTAACCACCAATCACCATCTACTTAGACACACTTAAAATGCTCTAAGTATGTTTGCGTAGTTGGGTAGGGATACATAGAGGAATCACTGTTCTTCTTTCTGTCATTGCATACCTGTACCTGTACTGAGCAGTCATTGATAGTAATCCCTTTGCAAAAAGCTTGGAACATGAGCTCCCTCAATACAACTTACGTAACCAACGTCACAAGCCATAAACAGACATCCCCAATGCCATCAGTGGCATGCTAGTGCTTGCCAAGGAGTCAAACGGTTGTGATTAGAGGCCCTCTGCCATGCCTTAATTCACCCTCTGGGGTGTTATGATTGACACTTACAAGTGCATCATTTTCAAGAAGCTAAGCTAACGCGAATATTACCAGCACATTACATGCGTTATGGACGTTTATAGATATGTAGCCATATTTGTCCATAATGGATGGCTCATATTAAGGTTTCTCCTCTCTGTAGAACATGGTGACTTCTACCCCTTTGATGGCCCTGACGGCACCCTGGCCCATGCCTTTGCCCCATCCCCTGGCATTGGTGGTGACGCCCACTTTGACGAAGACGAGACCTTCAGCTTTAAATCACCCGAAGGTGAGACTTCCTATCCAACTATTCAACATTATTTCGCCCACTAAACTTATTCATTCTATGTTTTTCTACTATTATCATTGTAGGCAATGCTTTGATAAATGATAATTGCTTGTCACAAAAAAGAACAGGAGCAGAGGTGTAATCATGTCTTTTCTATTCATGCCAGGGTACATCCTGTTCCTGGTGGCAGCCCATGAGTTTGGCCACTCCATGGGCCTGTCCCACTCCAATGACCCTGGAGCTCTGATGTACCCTGTGTACAGCTACAAAGAGCCCAGCTCCTTCGTTCTTCCCCGGGACGACATCAATGGCATTCAGTACCTCTATGGTCAGTATCCAATGATCTGTTCTGCCCAGTTTGCTTTTGAGTGAATATCAAAAAAACCTTGGTCAATTGTTTGATCTTCAAGTAGTTATGAGCATGGAGGACATGTTTGCTACAGAAGCTAATCATTGTTTCTGTCTTCCAGGCCCAAACCCAGATGTGGACACAAGCAAGCCTGAACCTACAGCCCCCAGCACCCCTGATGCCTGCGACTCCACTCTGGTCCTGGATGCTGTCACCACTCTGCGTGGAGAGAAGATGTTCTTTAAGGACAGGTAGGCTACAGTAACTATTGATCTATGATAATCGGTCGCACCAACAGCCACTGAACAATACCTCTTAGAGAGAGAAAAAGCTTGCCTGTATTCTATGGTACGGACTTCTCACTGTATGTCTTGATGTTCTGTCTATTCTCAGGTTCTTCTGGCGTAGCTTCCCTCAAAGCAGCAGTACAGAGCAGCACCTCATCAAGAGGTTCTGGCCCGACATCCCTGACAACATTGATGCAGCATATGAGAGCCAGAAATCCGACAGCGTGTTCCTCTTCAAAGGTATGAGAGAGTCCCCAAATGGCTCATAAATGTCTCTACATAACAATGTGTGAATATCTACACCTGTTCCAGTGAACATACATTCATACCTCAGTGTTTCCATGGTTCTGCAGATCGTCAGGTCTGGGCTATCTATGGCTATGACGTTGTCAGAGGCTATCCCAAAAGCCTCAGCAGTTTGGGTCTGCCCAGGAGTGTGAACAAAGTTGACGCTGCCCTCTATGATGAAGAATCTGGCAAGACATTGTTCTTTGTTGGCGACTACTACTATAGGTGTGTGTGCAGTCTTTCATTACAAAGTTTTGAATTAATCATTTGCTTTTCTATGAGCTGTACATTGCCATTAGATATTGAATTGGCTGACAGAAAACCAATGAATGGTTGGGAGAGTTTGTGGCAAACAGAGAATAACAATCTCCCTTATGGTTCTGTGCTTTCTGTAGTTATGACGAGGCCAGGAAGAGGATGGACAAAGGTTTCCCCAAGCTGCTTGACGAAGGCTTCCCAGGCATGACAGGGAAAGTCACTGCAGCAGTCCAAGTCCAAGGTGAGTCTGAAAACAGCTCTGGAATATAGACAGTTTTCATATAATGTAGAATACTACCAGAATATCATACTAACTGTTCAATTCAGTGTTCTTTTGTTTAGTCATTATGAATAATATACAAAAACTAATATACATGTCCCTAACCTCTACTTGATGGTGTTTTACAGGTTTCACCTACCTCTATAATGGGCCTTACATGTTTGAGTACAGTCTGAGGTCCAAGAGGCTGTACCGTGTGCTGGGGAATAGTTACTTCCTGCGCTGTTAAATTGTTTACTCTCATGAGCCGTATGAGTAGGGTTAGTACAGAGTAACTACATGAGCCGTATCAGTAGCCACAGTGAACAGTGAATTTGAACAATGTATGTAACCAAATGGCACAAAAGGTTTTTCATTCATGTGAGATTTCAATGTGTATTATTTTCACATATATATTTAATAATTTATATTTAAATAATCTAAATTATTCTGTTTTTATTTTTGCCAAAAATTGTACCCTGTATTAAAACATGAATGTATTGAATGAATATGAATATGAATATGAAAGTAACACGTATTTATGAAGTTACATGTCTGCACTTTGTATCGTCAAATAAATTACATTTTAATTGAATTCTATGTTTTGACTACTCATTGTGAAAAAGTTTAACACAGTAAAGGGAATTGATTTGGTTTGATTAATAACACTTTATGTACTTTTTGTGTTTAAAATGGGTTCATCATTATTTTGTATACTTTTTGAATCCTTGCAACAAATGACCATATCCTGTATCTCCATTTTCCAATGCTGGTGATGTGACATATTTCTAGTAGTACAGCCAATATGAATCATCCGGCATATTGGTTTTGTCTGCAGACCATAAGTATATAAGATGCACATTGTATTTCCATTAACGTTTAGATCTGTAGATATTACAGTAACTGATCATTAGATTCTAAATCAGTGATCATCTAAATATATGAAAATGCCACATCCCCATGGGCATTTTCTAAAAACTGATGTTGCGTTTTTTGATTGTATATCCGTCATGATGGAAAATGGTATGGTCCAGCAATGTCTAAGTTCAAACTTTGTATAAAGTTATGTAAAAGTTTGATCTAACAGATCAATTTGGATCCAAGTATCCATTTGGTTAGGATGTTCACATTACAGTACCTCAATATTCAACTTTTAAAGCTGTATTTATGCAAATAATTATTTTCACATTCTGATGCTCAGATTTCAGTCTGATGCTGACCATTAACAGCTAATGTTAACAAAACTTTGTGTAGCAATGCTCAATGATGAGCATCAAATGACAACCTTAAGTCAACATTGAATAATAACATTGAATATCACATTACAAGTCTAATGAACTGTTAATTCCAACCAACATTTGACTTAACAACAACCTTCAAATAACAATGTCAATCCAACATTGCAAAAGTTACAGAGATCTAGTGTTTGCATTTTGATGTTTAAACATCACAAAACATTCAAAAACAATACTCTTATAACCATTAGGTCAGTTAGGTTACATCAGTTAGTTTAGTTTTTGACTGTTACACAACTACGACATAATGAAAATGCTCATGGGGATACAGTATATGGTTCTTTGTTGCAAGGGTTAATTATAAGATTAAGTTAATTATAATTATCAGTTAATTATAAGATTAAAGTCATAATTTGTCAGTGCACACCCAAGTAGATGGTCAACAACACCTGTGACTGCCAAGACTGTGGAAATCTGGCCTCACCTCTCTTGTCATGAAATACAAAAGCTAGTGAATTCGAGCAATGGAAAAATGTCCTGAGTATACAGTATATGACCTGATATACCGTATGTCCCCAGGCTACATGAGAGAAGATGGCACATCCATAGCCTTTATGTACAGTAGGTACAGTATGAATCAGATTCCCCCATTAACTGTTTTGCTTGGTCTGGTCCTCATTATAGTTGATTAAACTTCCGGTACTTAACGGATGTTACATAGCTCAACAGAATGTGTTTTATTAGTTTCTCTGAAGGGAACATTTTCCACACTGATTTATCCAGAAAGTGGTCTATTTTGGCTTGTCAGAGGACATTCAAGAATTAGCATATACTGATTCCATTCTGATTCATATCAATTAACCATGGGAAGATTGTCCACAGGGAAATTCCAAGAATCTAATTCTAAGAAATCTCAGTAACTTACAGAAACTGGAGCCACACAGTTCTGATATACAGCACAGTATTGAGTAATTGAGTCCAAACGCAACTCTAACCTCTTAGATTTTGTTCAACTTGTTCAAAATGTTAATGCATCCATCTACAAACTTCACCTCAAAGCTGTTTACAAACTTGTTGTGTTTTGTTGAACACATCTTTCCATAGCCATATATGGTGACACATCCTCTTTCGTGCCTGGACATGACTACATTTTTAGAGATGCCTCTCTTGCCTCTAGCTTGAACTTCTTACCTTTCTTAAAAGCCCTGACATAAGTACCTTAGATTGACACGTTCAGACTCTTGACGTAGGAGTGGATGTTTATTTTTCCAATCTCCCTCGCACACATCATAGCTCCCATAATTGCAACACATCACATTAGTGGACAAAACAGTAATTCTACCCATTATTATTTTTTTTACTTTTTTTATTTTTTTTTTTACAATAGGCAACAGTAATATATCAGAAACTATAAGATATATGCCATTAGCCTTTGCATATAAAACCTTAAAGGTCAGTTAGTGGATGAAAGATTCTAGAACAACTCTTTTATACATCTTTCAATGTTACTGATGTTCTGTCCACCAATAATACAGTGGAAGCAGAAGGGTCATTGTGTAGTTCTATTGTGGAGGAGAAATTGAAAAAGAAAGGTAAAAACTCTGCGTATGATTCAATCCCTTGTTTCGGAAAAACAAAGACTTGTATTTGATGAACATGAGTATGATGAGTATGTTTTGGCAATGATTGCGATCGTAGTGTGTTTTGATCAAATGCAAAAATATGTTGTTGTTATATTGGTGTTATATGTGGTATGTAAACATATGTGTACATTTGTGTACTCTCTACATCATGGTGACAAAACTTCCTAAAATTCAAAATCAACAATACTTTTCTCAGCCTTTCTTGGAAGAATAAAACATCAGTCTTCACACAGGTTTCATAGTGTGATCAAGTAAAAGCTTCTTTATTATTTATTATTGCAATAAGGAGAGACAAATCGATCAGAGCAGAGACAATAGCCTGCTGTGATTCTCTCTGTCGGTCTCAACTCCGACAGGACACTTTATAGTAAGACACAAACAACCATAATTCAGATAAGGCTGCAGCTGCTCAAGGACAGTCTCAATTAATAACTTTTCTCGCCACATTCCACCGGGCACCGCCCCACAGACAGAGAGGCCCTGCTCAATGAGTTACAATAGGTGAAGTAAACATAGTATACAACTCACTTTAGACATGGCAAGGTAAAGTAATTTAGTGAACATAACATTATATAAGGGATCACATTATATAAGGTAGTAGTTAGTGAGGTAGTCCATTTTAGATCAATACTAATAGCAATACATTAATATGGAAGTAAAATACACATGATTAGATACACAAATAGAAGTGATTATATTCTTTCATTCACTTCCACACCTCCCTGCACCTCCTCTACTTCCTCCCGCTCTGCCTCCTCCCAGACAATTGCAACAAGTTCCCTATCCCTCCCCCCTTGAACAGGGCCTGTACAGACAATGTCTGGAATGCTTTATCGAGCAATCACGCATTCAGTATGGACCAATAGACATCCCACAAAAGGGATATGGGCAATTTTTGGGAAATTACAAAACCGCTAATACCCTTTCCTATGGGCTGTGCCAAAAGCTGGGCTATATAGGGAGAGGCAGAGAGGGCTGAAGAGTAGATAGACTTTCTTCTCTGCAGTAAAGGAAAGCTACAGTTATGAGGCAAGCAATGTTTACCGTGTTAATGGCCGTGTTGTCGTTAGCACTTTGTGAAGCTGTTCCCACAACTCCCCCGAGCCAAGATGCCACCATGTCTGCAGATGACCAGGCCAGAGCAGAGGTAAACAAAATTTCACTTTAGTAAATAAATGTGTACTTACTATGTAATATGTATGCGTACATGAATTACATATTTTGCATGACATTTCATTATGCCATATATGTCAATATGTAAAGTTATCATGGCAGATATAATTCAATAATTGTATTTTAATATCACAGATTAAAGGAGGTAGGGGCTGGATAGTTGTGTTAATGATTTATTCACACTGGTACCCTATCATCAGATTTAAGAACATTTGTTTATATTTTCAGAAATATTGTCAGTGTGTTTACAAGATTTTAAAGAACAATCTCTGTTCCAGGCTTATCTATCCCAGTTTTATTCTGATGTTGGCTCTACCAACGTCACCGTCAGACGGGTTGCATTTGATGATACGCCACGTTCATTTGAGGATGACTTGAAGAAGATGCAGGACTTCTTTGGGCTGGAGGTGACGGGCAAGCTGGACACCAACACTGTGGAAGTGATGACTCAGCCACGCTGTGGGGTCAAAGACCTGGCCCGCTACGGACACTTCAGTGGCAAGCCTCGCTGGAGGCAGAAGGTCGTCACTTACAGGTACTGTACATACAATGACTTACACTTCCACTAGACCTCATTGTCTTAGACAAGGAGGGTGATATCAGTCTCGAAAATGGGATAGGTTTTTACCAAACAGATACCAGGCAGAGAAAGGATTAAGAAAACATTGCTTCCATAGTTGAGGTTGCAAGTGATGACACATGCACTGGTTGGATGAACAGCCTCAACATGTCCATAAAGGGTATCTCCCAACCAATATGTAACAGACTTGTTTCCTCATATCTCTTGCCTAAGGATAACTGAGTACACATCAGACTTGAGCAGGAGAGAGGTGGATACCACCATAGCCCAGGCCTTCAAGCTCTACAGTGATGTCATCCCGCTGGACTTCAAACAGATCTCCAGCGGCACTGCTGACATAATGATCCTGTTTAAAGCCAATTGTGAGTACTGCTCTATCCTCTGCCCCTGTAGAGATAGTGTTGGCCCTGTGTTGACTTGTAATAACAATACTGTTCCTACCCTTCCAAACCAGATCACGGAGACTTCTACCCCTTTGATGGGCCAAATGGGGTCCTGGCCCACGCCAACTCTCCAGGAGAGGGCGAAGGTGGCGACACACACTTCGATGAGGACGAACCATGGACTTTGAGTCAAAGAGGTACAGATGCCACCTTAGATTACTACCTATCTTCTGCCGTAGACTGAAGACCCATCTCTTCAGGCTACATCTTGCCTGTTCCTCCAAAAGACCTCTTCATCCCCACTAACCCCCTGTACAGCTTCTCTACTGTAAATAATAAAATTTAAAAAAAAGTAATCCTTCCTTCTTCTAGCATTGTGACTGCTAATGGCCCCTGGTCCTAGCATAGATTTGTTTTTCTTATGATGACTGATGATTCACTTACTTTAGACAAATGTACTTGTAAGTCGCTTTGGATAAAGACATCTTCTAAATGTCCAAAATGTAAATGTTAACATAGGATCAGAAAGACAATACCAATGTACTCTAATATTGAATGCATTTACACAATACAACAATGTTTTCCACCCTGACCTTTTTCTCTGACCCTGTGTAGGGATAAATCTGCTTCTCGTGGCTGCCCATGAGTTTGGCCATGCTCTGGGATTGGACCACTCACGCGACCGCTCGGCTCTGATGTACCCCACCTATAGTTATGTGAACACACAGGGGTACAAGCTACCTTCGGACGACAGGCGGGGAGTACAGGCTTTATATGGTGAGTGTTCAGCCCACTGTGGGAAGGTTAACATTAAACAACTAGATTCTAGAGTGAAAAGGAAACATTTTTACAGAATTAATATATTGTGACTGATATCTACATGCTGTAAACTATACACAATGGAATATTTACATTTTCATGACTTCCCTTTTCATGCGGTTCAAATATGTTTTGCTGCATACACTCATATCCCAAGACAAATAACCTCAATCTTGTCTCCCCTCCCCCCTAGGTGTCCGAACAACATCAGGAGGTGGGCCGAATCCTAAACCAGAACCCAAACCAGAACCCAGACCTGAGCCCAGACCAAAGCCCACACCAAAGCCAGCTGGACCAAGTCCTCCAGAGAGATGCAACAGGAACCTTGTCTTTGATGCTGCTACTGCAATTCGGAATGAGCTTTATTTCTTCAAAAATGGGTGAGACACTTGACTATGCTTGTCTACTGTATGTCCTACGCAAACCTACAGAGGTCATTGTGGGATATGAAACCTTTCCCACAATGATGAAAATACACTTTGACACAACCACTGTATAGGCAAGATATTTTGTCATGGTTGGAGAGAACATTCATAGTGAAGGTCACATTCTACATAAAAGTATGGCTTGTATGGTTCTTCATGTAATGTGTTTACCCAAGTGTTGTAATACTCATGGAACATATTTCTGTTTATTTGCCAGGTATTTCTGGAAGAAGAGTGGCTACTGGAATGGTGTAATGACAAAGAAAGTTTCGACGACCTGGTCTAGTATCAATCGTGTTGATGCTGCTTATGAATACAAGGCCAGGGACATCGCTCTCATTTTTGAAGGTAAAGAATATAACATCTGTACAAATGAGCACTGACTCAATAGAAGACTGGCTATCCGGAGCACAGTGCACAGTAGACAACAATCAGCTCTCCCATACAGTATCTGTGTTACCTGTCAGATCCTAATCTCCTCTCAAACATTTCCTCCCATAGGGAATCATTACTGGGGGGTCCGAGGCCTCACTGTTCTATCAGGCTATCCTAAACCCCTCTCCAACATCGGCTTTCCCTCATTTGTAACAAAGATAGACGCTGCAGTTCATGTGGCATCCACTGGCAGAACCCTCTTCTTTGTGGGTAGGAAATACTGGAGGTGAGTGACTTACCCTACATTTGGCTGAATATCCTGGACTAATGGTCCCTGGTTGTGGTCACATGAGTTTGAACCATACTGCAGTACAGTAAATGTGTGCTGTTTCATTTTCCCATAGCTTCAATGAGAGGAGAGGCAAAATGGACAGTGGGTACCCCAAATACATCTTCAAAAGCTTCCCTGGTATTGGTAACAAGGTGGATGCTGCTTTTGAAAACCACGGTGGGTAGTGACATTGAAGGCTCATTACAGTACAACAAAGTCATCATCCCTGAGCCTTTCTGTGACACTAATATGGCACTAATATGTCTTCCTTTGTGTCCTTTAGGTTACCTGTATTTTTCAAGTGGCAGCAGGCAAACAGAATATCTCTACTCAGCCAGAAGAGTGGTCCGTGTACTGCTGAACTACAGATGGTTGGACTGCTACTAGAGTACGAGAGTCTCCTTCATATTTCTCACTTTTATAGTTATACTACCGGTTGTATCGCTAAACTTAGCCCATTATCTGTCTGAAAATGTTTATTGTTAGAGTTATTGATTTGTTGATTTATACACCAAAATGGCCATCAAAAAGGTATTTTTCTGCAGGTCTCCATGAGTCTTTGAGAATGTGTACTCTCTTTTTGTCTTGGTCTAACATTATTATGCAAGAGTGGTAATGTACCATAATGTCTGTTAGTATGTTTGAATGAACTGCTGAATGTTTTTTCCAAAATTCCATAATAAAGTATTTTTCTTTAAATTTTGGAAATCTGGTGATTGTTTTTGTTTTTCATGGATAGAACATCTGGATTTGAAATGAGATTATGTACACAATGGGCCACTGTAGTGAGGACTATTCTGTTTCCCCTGTCATGCAGCCTGTTTCTGATGATCAAGCTCATGCCAGCTACCTTTTCTACTTAGTTTGTGGCTGAAAGTTCATTTTGAAAAGGATCCTTGGTAACAGTAAGTTGCATGGATGGTAGTCTCTCTTGCCGGACTCATGGGGCTTTGCTCCTCTCCACCATTAATCGTCAGATACAACCATTTGTGGGCATTTATGCATACAATCACTGTAATTGAGATGACATAGTTTGCCTAACTCTTCACACCAGTCAAACTTATTTACATTTAGATCCAAATGACAGACTTGAAGCACTTGTGTGTGAAATCAAGCAAATACATTTGGATTTTAGCAGTACAATTTAGCATTTGTAATGCATTGCTTTACAACTATTTTGATTAATAGAACCCATGATCGAACTACAATTACCACAATGCGCAGTGAGCTACGTATGACGTTTTACAGACACACCTCTCGCTGTGGTTGGCTGGTTAGGGTTGGATCGACACTGCACGGCTGAAGGTGAAATAGGTTTCGGTCCAACTGTGCGAAACAGTCATCTGTTTCAGTTATACATTATGTCATCAAGTGGACTTTTAACCATGCATACCCAACATTGCAAGCGACTGGTAAGTGTGGGTGGGGAAACAAGCAATGCGGGTATGTTTGTACGAGAGGCCATTGATTCTTTGATCAAACGCAAAACCACATGCTAGCTACTAGCCATTGGGCCTGTCTTGCAACTCAATACAGCTTCTGCAAGGAAGCTTAGCCAGCCAGCAAACAAGCACATTTCAGTAGCAGCTATCATCAGTGGATTTATGTTGGATATCCCAACGACAGCAGTTGTCAGATAGCAGGATATAAGTTCCTTATCTGGCTTGCATATCACTGACGGTGGTTTTGTTATGGTATGCACCCTCTGCCTGCTAATACCCTCTGCCCTTGCAGGTTCACAAGTACCTGTCAAGGACCTATTCATCTCGCCCTTCCTTAAATGTAAGTATGGCACTTTGTACATTTTTGGGCCGTTTTTGAACATACTTTTCATTTATTAAGTGTTGCCAGGTTTAGCAATGGCTACCTATTGATACAGTACCTTGACAAAGGAAACTGAGTGGATGGGAGAAAAACTAAAATATCAGACTATACAAACTTTGACGTTTCATTTCAGGAAGTGGTCATTGTCAGTGCCGTCCGTACCCCAATGGGGTCATTCAGAGGGTCGCTGTCAGCAGTACCTGCCACCAAACTGGGTTCCATTGCCATCAAAGGAGCCATTGAGAAAGCAGGTATGGGACTGAAGACAAGCCACCATACAAAATACAGTACATGTATAATAAAGTAAAGCTGATCCTTCTAGTCCACAGTGGTCTGATGGGGAATGACTTGTATGTGAAATTGCCAGATGGAAACTTAAGGGGGAAACATCACAGTGCATCTTGTCAAATAGCTTCTCACTGTATAACTTTTGTGCCAAGGTATTCCTGTGGAGGAGGTGAAGGAGGTCTACATGGGTAATGTGCTGCAAGCAGGCGAAGGCCAGGCCCCTACCAGACAAGCCCTACTTGGTGCAGGTATGCAGAGCAGATTAACACACACACACACACACACACACACACACACACTGCCAGCTAGGACAGCAGATTTACATAACCAGGGGGTGAATACTGTGCTGTGACTTGTTTCTTGTTGTAATACACTCTACTTTTTCCAGGACTATCCCTCTCCACTCCAGCAACAACCATCAACAAAGTTTGTGCCTCCGGGATGAAGTCCATCATGCTAGCTGCCCAGAGTTTAATGTGTGGACATCAGGTAACAACCACTCAAGTTCCTATAACATGATACCTGTCTTGTCTGCTAAAATATGATCTGAGGTCTGATCATAAACCACTGCATGTTGTCACCTAAGTTATGGCATTTAATAAGAACATATATGAAGTAAAGCACTTGGTAGAGACTCACTCCCCTAAATTGACATTGTGAGGATGTTGTCCTTGTGGAGAAACACAAATAGGAAAGTTTTTTTTTTTTTTTCTCAAACTACTAGAGAAAAGGTGGTGTCTCCTGTAGATACTGAATGAGCACAGAATTGCAGAACAAGTGGTTTAGATTCGATACCTGGTGGATTTTGGTCACAAATATCAGATGACGATGACCATGTTCTTAATCTTTAGCCAATAAAGTCCAGTATTTTCCTATAGAGGGAGTCGCACCATATACGTCCACATTGAGCTTGAAGAAAAAGATTTAAAGCGTAACAAAAAGTTGCAGCAGTTCAATTGTGTTATCTCTGTGTGCTAGGATGTTATGGTGGCTGGTGGCATGGAGAGCATGTCCAATGTCCCCTACGTGATGACCAGAGACACCCCGGCTTATGGAGGACTGAGGGTGGAGGACCTCATCGTCAAAGACGGCCTCACTGACGTCTACAACAAATTCCACATGGTAGCGCTCCATTGTTACATTATATGTTTGTGGTTTTCATGGGATGTTCGAAGAGGCTCTCTGGCCACTTTCTGTGGTTGTTATTATCACTCCCATTCGTTTAGGGAGAATGAGATTGATTGCAGTTCAGAAGTTCACTCTTTTGCAAATGATTTGACGTTCATATACCTGTGTTGTCTTTGTCTTCATTTGTAGGGAAACTGTGCAGAAAACACAGCCAAGAACAGTCAGATTACCAGGGAAGAGCAGGACGCCTATGCCATCAGCTCATACAGCCGCAGCAAAGCAGCATTCGAGTCAGGGCTACTGGCCAAAGAGATAGTGCCGGTTAGCATCCCCCAGAGAGGTAAGGGATGTTACCTTATCCAACTACTGTATCAACTGATTCACAGTGTGTCAGATGCTTGTCACTCACATTATGTTGCTTCTGCGCAGGCAAGCCTGATATTGTGGTGTCAGAGGATGAGGAGTGGAGACGTGTCGACTTCAGCAAAGTCGCCAAGCTGAGAGCGGTGTTCCAGAAAGAGAATGGTCAGTATGTGTCGCTGTTCTCAGAAATGGGGCTTGACAATTGGGGAAAGAGTAATGAGGACATCAACAGTTTGTTGTTAGAGAGCCTAGAGCTAAATAAACATTTCTGTCGATTTCTGAATTTTCTCAGGATAACAAAACACTTGGATTTCAGTATAGGCATATGCTATGGTTTACTATGACATTGAAGGACATTCAAAAAGTGCTATACAATAAAACCCTTGTGAATTGTTTGCATTAAGGACAGACACTGATTCAAAAAACATTCTAGTGCTTGATAGAAAACCCTCTCAATGCACAAATTATATGAATTCTTATTGGTCATTTGGAATCCAGGCACGGTGACGGCAGCCAATGCCAGCACACTGAACGACGGTGCTGCCGCCCTGGTTCTCATGACAGCAGATGCAGCAAAAAGACTCAACCTCACTCCACTGGCCAGGATTGTGTGTAAGGTTCCTTCACACACACACACATGCATGTGCACACACACCCACAAACAACCCAGACTATAGTTATGCAATGCTTTTGCTTACAGTGTGTTTGTGAAGATAACACTGCAGGGGTGCGGGGATTCCTGGCACGTCCTCAACTTTCACCTTAAGGTAGTGATCATGGAATGAGATCCCTTGAAAGATATATTTCATTTACGAACACAGTTTTGGTCCCGAAAGTCTATCGGTAGGTGACAGGTTTGTTTATTTCCCGAGTGATTAGGTTATTTTTGTAGGAAAGTTTGTTTAACTTAGTAGGAGATAAAACAACTGCTCCAATCTCAAAAGGTTTACAATCTTCCATTTCCATCACAAGCCAGACAGGCTCTGTTTTAACCACATTCACCCAAAACAAAAGAGAGCGTAGGTTTGCAGACCACTAATAGTGAAGAAAGTTTGGAAAGACAAGTCCTCTGTTCTCTTTAGACTTGGAGAGGTGAACTTTTTAAAAGTTGTGTGATTTGTAGTTCGATAAGAATATGATAATATGATGAAATATGCTCTTTGTCATGAAGGTCAGGATATTCTGAAATGAGTATAGATTCTGTGGTAAAAAAAATCTTAATTGCCTTAGCTCTCCAAATCAGCGATAGTAGAAGGGTGTGCCAGTATTGACCATTATATTGCAACTTCGTAATTGCCGGTGGAAAAAACAACCTGAATTGTGTTGCTCTCCCAGCCAGTGATAGTGGAAGGGAGTGCCAGTATTGACTATGACTATTTGTAATTACCTGTGGTAAAATTGCCTCGTAAAGGGGCCTGAACTTGATAGTAATTTGAACCCCTAAATGAGATAAATCCGATAGATAGATAAGTAAACCTTTCCCTTTCTCTTACATTTCTAGCGTTTGCTGATGCTGCTGTTGCCCCCATTGATTTCCCCATCGCTCCTGCGTTCGCTGTACCAAAGGTGGGTCTCAGGTTTGTCTGCAGCTCATTGAAGACTCATGGTGGGTTTGATGTTCCCAGTGCACCAAGTGTGCAGGTTGTGAATGCTATGACTATCCTATTGGTTCCATTGAGTTATGCATGGTATAGAACTACTGTTTTGGCCCAGGACTTCAGTATACTGTAGCTACTTGTTAAAAAAACAGGTTTTTCTCCCTCAGGTCCTGGAGGCAGGTGGAGTGAAGAAGGAGGACATTAGCATGTGGGAGATCAATGAGGCCTTCAGTGTCGTGGCCCTGGCTAATATCAAGATGCTGGACATTGACCCCACCAAGGTCAATGTCAACGGAGGGGCTGTGTCACTGGGACACCCTATCGGGTAAGTGACATGGACTTCTATAAAGACCGGTAACATTCACTCAACAAAGATGATAGGATCTGTAGAAAATTCATTTGGCATTGTACAGTGGGAAAATTACGGGATTGATAATGCTTGAAAGCATTTCCATACGGAACAATGCTAGACCTGATGTAGAGGGAGGATGAAAAACATAGTGATGTTTCGTTAATACAAACATTCATCAAATATATTGAAAAAAGTTACTTACAGTATTGTCTGTCCATTGTCCTTAGGATGTCAGGGGCGAGAATTGTGGGCACCATGGCACATCATCTGAAGTCTGGCCAGTACGGCCTGGCTGGGATCTGCAACGGAGGTGGAGGAGCCTCTTCCATCCTCATCCAGAAGTTATAGGAACATTTTCTCTTCCCCTTACAGGGGTTATCAGACATGCACGTAAACTTCCTGTTAAAACAGTTGGATACCCATTTAGATGACTATACTCTGCCAGTCTAGATGATGGATCTGAAAATGACCCCCATGGCAGCAGCCGTACTACATAAAATGAACCAATATCATCACTCCATGTTTGACACTCCTGATTTTGATGTGAACGTCTGATGCAAAAGCAATTTATATTTAACTTTTCAACTGATGAATAAATAGTTTATATTTAAACAAAGCATATTCCCTTTGTCTTTACTGTCAAATGAATGGCCTTGATTTGTCATACTAGGGTTGTGAACCGCATTTGTTTAAAATGTAGCCATATTGACAATTTACTATACAAATGCTTTTGTTGGATAGCACTTCTCATGGCAGGAATCAGAACAAAGGGTTCGAGACTTTTGCTTTGAAAATTAGAATTCTGTTCGTTGATCTGATTATCTTTCACTATTTTTACTTTTTTTTTTCATTTGACCTCCAGTGTGATTTATTTTAGAAATAAGATAGAAGACTTGAGTTTGTACTAGTGGTAGGTTGTGGAGTTTGTCATGCAGTTGTGGTCTTTTGCCACAGGGTGGTGCACACGCTTGTTACAAAAGGCTCAGCTGTTTTCAGCTGTGGTACTGATTGGCTTGGCATTAATGTAATACTATATTGCAAATATGCTTAAGAAGATTCAATGTACTGTACAATAGGTTTAATTTTTCCTGTAAAGCACATTGTATTGCATAAGTATGAAATGTGCTATATGAATAAAGTTAGATTTGATTGTATTTGTCAGTATCCCAAGACTGCGTGTAGTGAAGGTTATTTGATGGCAGATACACTGTACCACCCAGTAGGAATGGACTAGGACAATTAACATGGAGCCTTGCCCATATACTTGGGAGAAAGAGTCAAATGAAATAAAAATATGATACTTTTTGTCTAAGAGTTTTATATTTCTTTGTGGGTGTAGCTATTCTGTCACTAGAGAATCGCTTGTCGCCATCATTACGTCAGCAGCTCTTATACCTAGTTTCATTAAACACCACTTGTTGAATAACTGAATAGAAAAAGTAAATGTTCAGCCCACATAGTCAAGCGGTCCTGTCCCTATGGACAAGTTTCATAATATTGTCCCCCTACTCTGGCAGAGAACAGTCATTCATCATGTTAAATATTGACAGTATTTTTGCATGTTTAGCAAAGTCCTTTCAGCCATAGCGTTTCAGTGTGTAGACATGTCCAGGGATGTTGTGAGTCTATTCACTCAAGTACCTGGTCAAGTACCTCAACCTGGTTATTGATTAACACAAAGTCTCAGCATGGGGAGAGAATGAGGACCTTCCTGTAAGCACAGCAAAACAGTAAGCCAATAGAGAGTTTTTAGTGACATAGGAACGTATAAGAATGTCAATAATATGCCTTTTTTCCTGGATTTGATCTGTTAATGTGCCACACATCAGAATTGACCAATGGTCAATCTGCTTAACACTGACGTGACATGACTGTTTCACAGTCCTTGTATGGTCATGGGGGTGGCTAGATGAGTGGCTATGTCCTGTGCTAGAGGACAACTTGCTAATGTCATTGTTTTCATTGCTATGGGCGGTTAGTGGTCTCTTGTGAATTTCCTGAGTGAGTTAGCTGAGTTGAGCAACTGTCTCCTTTGTTTGATAAACTATATGTCAGTTGTGTCATTGCTTTGAAATGAATTGAAATAGGCACATTGATGTTTACTTAGCACATTGTGGACTTTATATAATGGAAAGATGTCAATGTTTAATCACTAATTATGTATTTTTGTTTCAGATAACCATAACATAACTCACACTCATACATTATATTGTGTTTCTGTCTGAGAGAGAAGTAACACTACGGAAACATACAATAAAGTGAATACATTTGAAGCTATATTTCTCCCTATTTACACTAGTTGTGGAGACTTTTAGGCCAGCAGAATAGCAGTGTAGTATCTTTCTGTGCTTGATCAAGAGCGGGACTCAGAGGACTCTCACCTGCTCTAGCCTTACTTACATGAAATCATTACAAGTGAGTGAATCTCCACAAATTATGTCTTAAGAAACAGATGTATGGTACAGTAGAAAAAATAATGGATTCTGCTTTTCAGTATGCAGGTGTTAGTAAAATGATGAAGTCGGTAGAGTAGTTCATTTGAATGTCTGTGTTGTTTAGGGAAGCCAAAGAATGCCATTGCTGTATGAATGTTAGGACTGGTCCAGTGTAAGGTCAACAATAGAATGACAACATTGAATAGTGACTAATAACCTTAGTGTAAAATAATGATTTGACATCATTTATCAGTAGCTGGCCTTTAGGGCAGATATTGAATTCCATGGGCAGATATTTTAGTTTCTCACAAACATCTCTTCAATATTATGAAAACAATTCAAAAGTAAGAGTATAGGAGATCGCAGCAGTTTCGATCAGGAAGTTATTTCTCCCTGTTAGTCTTAAAGCTTAAACACATATACACCGCCCTCATAGGTCAGCCTGGGAACACATACAAAGGTGTGGTCATGGCTGTTGATTACCTGGAATAGCGGAGGAGTGGACTAAGCCTGAGAGGAAGAGAGAGGGAAGGGCACAAAATCACTATTGGAAAGAAACAGTTGAAGTTACTCAAGGTAAGTATTTTCTCTCCTGGTGTTGGCGTTTAAAAAAAAAAAAAAAAAAGGTATTTATTTTGTGGATTATAAAAATTCAAGTGCTGGCTAACTTCACAGTCATTCTTGATTCAACATCATGACAAGAAAACCATACTGTATGACCTTATGGAATAGACATATTGTGTATTCCATTGAAATACTGTAGGCATTGTGAGTTGGTTTGCGTTTTAGCTTATTAAATGTTTCACTGTGGTTAAAAAATTAATCAATCGTTTATGCAACCTCTTCTAGGCTCTTCTGTCAACTCAACGTGACATGGAGAGAGGTGTCCACATGAACAATATTCAGGTAAATCATGTTGCAAATCAGTACATGTAGTCATTTTTGCTTTAATTAAATGTGTTATGGGATATTGAACTGTCTTGCATCCTAGTGTTGAATCTAGTTTGTCTATCTAGGCTGACATCCGTTAGATATGCTGCTATCTACAAGATGCTTAGATGTATTGTACCATGCAATATTACTGAGTCATATATGATAATTATATATGATGATGGTAAAGAACAATCATTACAAATATTGAATATGTAATGTAGAAGTGTAATGTGAAGACATACATGTACTGTATACATGCACTGTTCCAATATCTCAAATTCAACAGATCTCCACATGTTACTGGGTATGGCCCGAACTTTATTGTCATTTTAAACAATCTGAAAAATCCTTAATTTACGTACTTTTCCCCAGGGGAAGGTGAACAATGGGTTTCAGCAGGGGGAGGGAAATCCCCCTCCATATGCCCCTGCATATCACAGCAATCCTCCCTCCAGTGTCCCCCAGTACACACCCCAGACCATCAATACCCACCACACTGTCACCACTGGCCCATTACCTGCCCCAGAGAGAAAAGGTAAAGTACACTGTTAGTCTTACTGTTTGT
The DNA here is from genome assembly GCF_951799395.1 of Argentina silus. NCBI lineage: Eukaryota > Metazoa > Chordata > Actinopteri > Argentiniformes > Argentinidae > Argentina > Argentina silus. Next base: position 26,085,637 of record NC_139656.1, on the reverse strand, counting down.
CATACATGAACTGTCATACGTGATTTGATCTCTTGGTCTTATGTACTGTATGTCACATGCATGCACCTCACCTCTTTTTAAGTGTTTTGAAGTGTTTTGTTGATGTTTTGAATCGATGAAATTATGATACTGTATATGATCATATTTTATATGTTGTCCTCGAGCTGTTCCATTTGTGCTTCATCTTATTTTGTCAGACTGTACTGCATAGTTTGTAGCATGCGATGTAGCATTACTGCATCATGCTTTACTTTGTTTGCACTGTATGCAAATGTCTAAAAAGCCATTCCTTGTTTACATGTTTCCATGGAGACACAAGGGGGTTGAGGGGTTTTACATTCATGTTTACTGTATCTCTCGAGCTAGGTCAGAGAAACACTCTTCTATTGTAATAGGTAGAGTTAGGGTTAGGGTTAGGGTTAGGGTAATAGGTAGAGTTTAAGGCTCTCATATGGTTAGCCTTTTACATTTTGTTCTGTTTGTGCTCCCTTTCAGGGGTAAAGAAAAGTCGCTGCAAATGTATTGTGGCCTCAGTGGTCAGTGTCGTAATTCTACTTGGGGCAGCAGGAGCACTGATTTGGTACTTCTGTAAGTACATGTCCATGTCCACGTCCACATCCAATCTCCTCAATTTCATAAAATATCTATTTGTATCCAACTACATATGGATTCAGCTTGTGCTAATCATGCAAACATACAGTGCCACCAGCTTATGTAAACAAGAGGCCCCTGGTCCTAGCATAGATTTTTTTTTTCTTATGATGACTGATGTATAGATGATTCATTTACTTCTGACAAATGTACTTGTTATAAGTCGCTTTGGATAGAGGCGTCTACTAAATGTATGCAAATGAGAAGTAGTCAAGTTTATTCTTCAGCCATGCTCAGGGCTATGATGTCTCCTCTGTGTGTGTGTGTGTGTGTGTGTGTGTGTGTGTGTGTGTGTGTGTGTGTGTGTGTGTGTGTGTGTGTGTGTGTGTCAAGAGTGTGATGTCAAGTGTGTGATGTCAAGTGTGTGTGTCCCTACAGTGTCCTACCAATGTATTTTTGGGAGGTCCTGTCATGATGGTTGGCCATGTCTCAGTGCGTCCCAGTGGTGTGATGGCACCTTGAACTGTCTCGGAGGAGAGGACGAGTCACAGTGCTGTAAGACACCTCTGAATCCTGTCTGTCATTTACACTGTTGACCAAAGCTGTGCGGTATGCAGTCACACACTGATGGAACCTGTATGAGGATGGGGGATGTACTATTTGCCTCCTACAAGCATGGTAGATACTACCGGTTTTGATTCATTACATTTTCCAATTTGGAGACTCCTAATTTCATTCTCTACTTTCCAGTTCGCCTCCATGGGACAAGTTTTCTGCTGCAGAGTTACTCGTCAGACAGTCAGACATGGAAACCTGTGTGTGCTGACGGCTGGGATGACAGCTTTGGGGAAGCCACGTGCCAGCAGATTGGCTACAGCAGGTGAGTCACCGTGGGGAATGGGAGTGCTTATCTGCTGCACACAGAGACGTGTTCTCTCTTTGCTGCCAAGCATTTACAGTTAGGTCTACAAGTGGTCTACAAGTTTTTTCCTTATTTGACCAGGATTATAGCATACAGTTTTTTTTAGAGCCTTCATCTTTCTGGGTCAAGGCAGGGTTGCACTAGAGATTGAATAATTGTGTGCACAATTAATTATCTATTTATACTATGAATGTTATTATGTGTTTTCTCATAATTCCCATTATAAACCATACTCTAGCTAGTAAGAGCTTACACCTGCTGAGAGACCAACTAAACACTTATGACTAGGCTAGGTTTGATCTCACACAATGTTGCTGCAACTAGCCCCAGGTCACGTGGTCAGGAAAACCTCCAGGCCAAACTGTATGTGTTAGGGTTAAGGTAGGTTTGGGGTTAAAGTTGGGTTAGGGTTAAGGGTAGGGTCATTTCAATGATCCCACTTAGCATTTACCCTGACAGATCCATACAGAACTAACAATGTGAATATACTCTGTCTGTCACCTCAAATGCCAGCATGGATCCAAATGTACTACTCCCATAAACAATTACACACAGTATCATTAACTCACTAACTGCCAAAGAATTCCAGAACACTCACGTATGAGGCACGTGTACTGACTATACCTGTGTCTGTTTCTAAGGGCGAGCTATGTCCAATTCACCAGGACAAACCCAGGCTCCCTGGCCTCTGAAGGCTTTATGAAGTTGGATCCAGCCTTTATTCCTCTAGGCCTTGTACAGGGACAATTAGTCAGCAGGTGTGGACATATCCAACATACTATTACTGTATCTGATTAATTCAAACCTGTGTTTTTATGTGACCTCTACGTCAAAACCTTCGGCATACTGATGTCTTTGTTTACGATGTAAAGGTTTAGATAGATGTTGTGGGGGGTCATTTAAATGAAGTTAAATGTGATGTAATTTGTAATTACAAATGTCATTTCCTCCTACAGTGACTATTGCCCAGATAATGCAGTAGTCAGCCTACGCTGTATTGGTAAGCCTATTCGTTTACACATACTGAACACACTGACATGTGGTTCTCAGGACAGGGCCGATTCTAGGGAGACAGAACATTAGTGAGAGATGGAAAACCTAGCTAAATCAGTGTTGTTTTAACTCACCAACTGCCAGAGAATTCCAGAACACTCACCACCTAGACAGCCATGTGTTTTATGTGGTATTTACCACAATACTTTGATTGACTACAAAGTGAAGCATCATAATTCATGCTTTTTTGGTGAATAAAGTCACCCTTGGCACTCTAGGGTGTTGACAATTTGGGTGACTTTATTCACCCTTGGCACTAAATGAGTTAAGCAAGGCTGGTTTCCTGGCTGCTGCAGTGGTCTGTGTCTACAGGAGGCACAGTAGGTGTGTTGGCTATGAAACCTTAATAGAGAAATAGTTTCACGTTTATTTAGTTTTCACCAAGGACTCAACACACTACACATCACATATAAAAACCAAACACATTAACAAAACACAACATAAATAAAAGCATATGGGTACACAATAATCTCCATATGGGGAATGGGGAAAGGCAGTGGGGAGGGCGAGTTCATAATTATGCAGCACAAAAATATGGTGGGTCTTGAGGTTAGACTTCAAAGAGGCAACTTTTGCTGACCCCCTAGAATTATTATTATTATTTTATTTTTTTAAATAAATCAAACGCAACTATTAAAACCCTGAGCCACTTTATGCATCCAAACATTTCATCCTGCTTGTATTTCCTTGAATCCGACTGTCTTGTTCTCTTTGCAGTGTCATTCACCTCAGAAAGGTACTAACTTTCAGTTGTATTCTCTTGCTTCCAGAGTGTGGTTTGAGTACAGCCAGCCCCAGGACCCGTATCGTAGGGGGGGATGCAGCTGTGAGCGGGGCCTGGCCGTGGCAGGTCAGTCTACAGGTCGGGGACCAGCACATGTGTGGAGGCTCCATCATCAGCCCTCAATGGATCCTCACGGCAGCCCACTGTGTCGATCCGTGAGTCTGACTCCAACATGATACTGATACCTATCTGTTCCTCTCCTCTCCTCTCCTCTCCTCTCCTCTCCTCTCCTCTCCTCTCCTCTCCTCTCCTCTCCTCCTCCTGTCTCTATCTCTTGTTCTTTGGTTGTTAGCACAGGTTGCTGCACAAGAGCACAGACAGGACACTTCAGGATTGAGTGTCCATTGTTCACTATCTTGTTCTAAATTGTAGGTTCCCCGGGCACTACTTATGGACTGTGTATGCTGGAAGTCTGACATTGAATGAGATGATACCCCCCGGTAACTCAGTCTCTCGCATCATCTCTCACGAAAAGTACAACAAGGTGAATAACGATAACGACATCGCTCTCATGAAACTCGACCAGCTCCTTACATGGTCAGGTAAGTCTCTGCCTATCTATGACAAACACACATGTCCCAATAGAAAGTCACTTTTCTCTCTTTAAGAAGGAAATGGAAGGCAGAGGATACAGTGACACTCTTGAGTCAGTATGATTCACTGACAATCAACACTTTGACAAAGCTGTCTCTTGCGTGTGGTTGTAGATAAGGTGAAACCAGTGTGTTTGCCCAACGTTGGTGTGAACTTGGCTCCTGAGCGGGAAGCCTGGATCTCTGGATGGGGGGCCCAGAGAACCAGCGGTAAACTGACCCAAATCTGGTTAAGGGACCATTTACTGGCACAATTACCTTTCTAGTTAAAATGAAAGAATCAATCTGATTGATTGAAGTAATAATGATGATACATTTCCATCTGTCTCTTATTCCAGGATCACCATCCCAGCAATTGATGCAGGCTCAGGTCACTATGTACAGCAGACAGACCTGTAATAGACAAGAAGTGTACAGTGGACAGATCACTGACTCCATGATCTGCGCTGGCAGACTCTTGGGAGGAGTGGATACATGTCAGGTCAGATTTACACACACACATAAACACACACACACACACACGCACACACACACACACACACACACACACGCACGCACACGGAAACGCACATGGAAACGCACACACACACACACACACACACACACACACATAGGCACACACTCACACATAGGCACACACACACACACACACACACACACACATTAAGGGGATTAAAGGGATGAGATGGTTTGAGAATTACGTACTAATGTAATTAGTGTAATAATGTTGAAATAATCTCTATGTTCTGAAAGGCGTTTCCAAGGGATCTTCCAATTGTTCCAATTAATTATTTTGCTGTCCTGCAGGGGGATAGTGGAGGACCACTCATGACCAAGGAGGGTTCACTTTGGTGGCTGGTAGGGGACACCAGCTGGGGTATAGGATGTGCCCAGCGGAACAAGCCTGGGGTCTATGGCAATGTAACCTATTTCATCGACTGGATATATGAACAAATGCAGGTAAGTACTCATGAGTCAAAGATTGATTGGACATGTATTACAACATGTATTACAACATGATTATAACATGTATTACATTCAAACATGTTTTGGGAGTCTGTTTGTCAGCAGTTTGTCAAGAACGTTCAGAATGTTGTATCTCTTTGCAGAATAATTGACGGAGATGCCAATGAAGACTGACCTCTCACCAATCAAATGCTCCTGTCTGAAATGTGGTGTTTTTCTATCTAATTGTATTCTAGTATTTTCATTGCCTGTTGAAATGAATACTGAAGTTCTCAGGAACTGTGCATTCAGCAGTTTTCTTCTAACACTCTGTTGCAATATGATCACACATTTTTCATCATATTTATGAACACAGGTATATGATCATGAAGTATGTTTGTCAATAATAAAGGTTTTATGTTTTTATGTGCCAAAGATCATCAAACTGTAAAGAAAAACTCCATGCAACACTGTCCATTTGCATAAGTCACTGTGTTTATTAATCACTGACAAGAGACCTTCTTCAGAGTGTAAATAGTCAAAGAAAGGTTGTACAAACATATTGTATATTAAACCGTTAATTTACTTTATGGCTGGTGTCCTTTTTCTCTTTGTTAAATCGACTATCATCTTAATTGGAAAATGCTAGGATTTTACACCTAGGCCTATGGTGTGTCATTTCATATCTGTGTAATGTTCACAATTTCACTATGCATCTGTAATTTCCTGCCTCAACCTATAGTGTGAGCAACAATTTCACGATCACTGAGCAGCTGTTTGTTGGTAGGACAGATTTACCTTAGCAGCACTTTGGGGCACATCCTGTGGGGTTAGTTGATAGATATTACGTGGATATCAGAAGATCAGGAAAGAAACAAGACACAAGCTAAGTAGCCAATTCGTATGGAGAAACTTGTTATGGTCAGAAGCTGTTTCATGGCCCCATCCCGCCCCCTGCAGGTAAGGCAAGAGATACCTGTGAGCCACACACCTGAGTACTCAGGTAACATACTCTTACAGTACATGTACATTGACCACTGATAATACAGAACATCAGGTTTAAGACAACTGTCCTACAATCTGTATTATCCATGAGTATGTTACATACTGTACACATTATAGATACTGTATCTTAGCCAGAGTTATACAATTGTCATACACATGAGGGAGTGTCTCTTCTCTCACAATTTCCCAGAGATGTTTATTATGGGACACAAAGACAGCAGGAAAGGTGTGTCTTATGAGTCTGTTTCCAAGAACTACTTTGATTGAACCCTCTTTTCATTTTATTGACATGTTTATGAATGCAGCACAGAGGACATAGTGGACCTAGCACACAAACCAGGAAATGGACATACTGAACCACAGCTTACTGATTAGTCACAACTTGGATATTGACATTTCCTTCTCTGGACGGCAACCCCTAGTGCACACACCTTGTGCAAACCAGATGACCAGTGGTTGCACTTCTGTCACTTTGGAACCTAAACTGTGACTTCAGAAAGACACAAAACTTTATGAGGTCAAACCAAAGAGACTGACGTATCTGTCATTGCTGGTATGTGCTTTTGCTTGCATTGGCCTTCAGTCTGTCTATTCTGTAGATACCATTTATTACATCTGATAATGACTTGGCAGGAAAAAGGTGACCAGCCTCATTCCCTAGATACCAGGCAAGACCACAGCAACGCCCGCACTCACAGGTACACAGTGACACAATATACACATTCTAAAGGCCAGGCCATACTGAAAATTAGAACAATGAAGTTGGCACTTCAGATCTTAAAATGATAAAAAGTGAAAATAAAAGTTGAAAAAAATAGAGAAAGAAAAGTGATAAAGGTCACTAAACAGCCTTGCTGAAAAAAAAAGAAGAAAAGTACATTCCTGCTGTCAAACTGTGAATTTTCAACATGTGTATCGTATATTATTAGTTTATACAACCTAATGTCAATGTTGTCTGTCGTAGAGTTACTACTTTCTACTAACCGTTCATTTAATTTGGAGAGTAACTCATTTGGAAAGTAACTTTACTGTCATGAGTAGAGCAGCCTGCCATGGTGCCAGTAGAGAGTAGAGCAGCCTGCCATGGTGCCAGTAGAGAGTAGAGCAGCCTGCCATGGTGCCAGTAGAGAGTTTGCTGGCTGTTCCTCATCAGTCTACTGATGTCATAGGGTTATTGTCATAGGGTCATAAAACACACAAAAACAGGGAACAGGAATACCAGTAAGATTGACCAGATGTTGTTTATAAGTAATTGAAAAGTTTCAAATGATCGAATAATTCTAATTCATGTACAGCAAAAAAAAATCTATTCTTCTGAAATATTATTATTTCAGAAGATACTGAAAAGATACAGAAGATACTGTAGATGGGTATGCATTACCTAATTTCACCCCAAGGTGGTGCTACAACATCTACACAAGGAGGCAACCTTTGTTTATGCTCTGGGCACCACACTTTCAGACCCCTAGCCACAAACTGAGTTCTCATAATTTGTGATAATTGTCCACAGTACTCTTCCTCTTCACCATCCCAACGTTGATACTAACCCTCATTTTTTACTAATTTCTTTAGACGTATTTAAAGCCAATCTGTCAGATGAAGCCTGAATTAGTCAGAATCTAAATCCAAGACATACCTACTACACACTGATGATTAGACATGTAGGCCCACCTACATTCTGCATGATAAGGGCCTTGAGAATTTCTTGACTTATTTTTTAAGAGGCAGTTCCATCCTGGCCTAGCAGCAAGGAGACAATATGAAACCTCTGAAACTATGTGTTAAACATACTGTAAACATCATCATACATTGATACCAGCTCAACCTTTTTAAGAATATGGATTGTCAGTGCACCCTCCTTAAAGGGGCAGTCTGGGATTGGTACATCCATTTTGGACTTTTAAATTAATTGTATTGTATATAGCCATTGATTCTTGAAGAATATTATTTATAAATCATAAGCTTAGTTCAATTGTCTTACCCCATCAGAAGCTAAAATATAAGATTGTTTTACTCCATTGTTTGTAAACAATGCAATTGTAAACAAACACTGTATAGCTTTAAAACATGGTTAAAACTATCATTTTGATTTAATGGAAGGTCAGTCCAAAAAAGTGGGTATCCCAGATTGCCCCTTTAAACTGGGTCACTTCTATGATTTCAGTAAAATACAGTATGACCTATGTAAATCGTCCATTGCTTGCTGAGGTGTGGTGATACCTGTAGAGGTACCTTGAGAGTAAAGGACTGAATTACAGGTGAATCATGTCACATCTTAGGTGGTCTATACATTCCACTCCTGGCCCCATGCATGACTGAAAGACTGGTTTAAAACACTATTGAGAGCCTTCTCTCTGTACCCCTCCCTCTACTCTCTCTCTCTCTCTCTCTCTCTCTCTCTATCCTCTCCCCTCTCTCCATCGGCTTGGCTGCCTAATCACTGCTCATTGAGATTGGCTTGCTAATTGGCAGATGCTCAGTCCCAGAGCTTGCATCTGCTACCTGTTTGTACCAATTAACAGACCTGTGACACTGCACAGACACCTCTTCAATGGGTTAACAGATGCCGCAATTAGCCACTCATTTGAATAGCAATCCGTTTAGCATGAGGGCCCTTGTTGCATCATACTAGGAGGGGGACCGCTTTTCATCTGTTTGTTTTTCCCACTGCCTTTCTTGTGAGGCGTGGGTAGGCAGGGAAACCCTGCTGTGTTGACAAACAAACGCTCAGTGATGGCTGCTAAATGAGCCCTCCACATCCATGAGTGGTTACTGGCAAGTTGGCTGAGGGGTACATTTGGGAAGATAGAGTACGTAAGAGGCGCACGTTGTGTGGCATTTGTTTACATTGGTGCCCGTTGGCCATTCATGAATGTGGGCGTCTATAGGAGGGCCATAGGGATCCTGCCAGCTCAGCCAAACTCATGTAGCGTGTGGAGGAAGGAGGGCATGTCAGTGCTTTTGTTTTGATACTGTAAGCATTGATATAGAATGGGCAAAAACGGATATTCCCTGCTTCATATTTGTACATAAACCTCCTGCAGCAATGGGTAGACAGTTCTCACTAGAAAATCCTGATCTGTCAGAAAGCTTGCAATGCCTGTAGAAAATGTAAAAGAATACTGCTGCAGTCCAACCAAGATTGTATATATACTATACACATTTGGACAGTTACATTACAAACAGTTACATACTGTACACATTATAGATACTGTATCTTAGTCAGAGTCATACAATTGTTGAATCTGAGCCATGGACTTTAATGAGGTCCTCTGTGGCTCAGTTGGTACAGCATGGTGCTAACAACACTTAGGTCATGGGTTCCAAAACACAAATCTTCTTCTTCCTGAGCCATTCTTTGGTAGATTTGCTTGAATGCTTTGGGTCGATGTCTTGTTGGAAGACCCATTTTCAGCCCAGCTTTAGCTCCTTGACTGATGGCTTGACATTCTGTTCAAGAATCTCCTGGTATACCTCAGAATTCATGGTTCCCTTAATGATGTGGAGTGGACCAGGGCCAGAGGAGGAAAAGCAGCCTCAGATCTTGACATTCCCACCACCCTGCTTGACTGTTGGGATATGGTTCTTTTGGTGGTAGGCAGTGTTGGGTTTTCGCCAAACATAGTGGTTTTGATTGTGACCAAAAAGGTCAATTTTGGACTCATCTGTCCAGAAAACGTACTTCCAGAAACCTTCAGGCTTGTCCAGGTGGTCTCTGGCACAGTTAAGATGGGCAGTTTGGTTCTTTTTTGACGGCAGAGGCTTCTTCCTAGCAACCCTCCCATGAATGCCATTTCGATTCAGTGTTCTTCTTATTGTTGAAGCATGCACAGTTACCTGATACTATGATGCAGCAAGGGAGGTCTGCAAATCTCTAGATGTTATGTTTGGGTTGGATTTGACCAGATTTATTATTTTTCTTGTGGCCCTTGGGGATATTTTGGAAGGTTGTCCACTTCTAGGCCAAGTTGCTGTCATGTTAAATGCTCTCCATTTGTAAATTATTTGCCTCACAGTGGACTGATGGAGCTCAAATCTTGCTGAGATGATTTTATAGCCTTCCCCAGACGGATGTGCTCTCACTACCCTCTTCCTGATGTCCTCTGACATCTCCTTTCCTCTCGGCATGGTGTGTTTTGCATTCACCTGTATGGGGAACATTCACCTGTATGGAAACACAAAAATGACCAGGTTTCTTATCTCTATTTATTAGAGTCCCGCCCGAACTCTTTCCGAAAGATCTCTCCTTTGATTGGTTCATTTGGTACCCAATCATTTACCCACCTGATTCTACTTACCTACTTGATTTAACCAATGCAACTTTTTTCTATTACACGCATGATTTCCTCTAAACCAACATATGGAATTGGTAAATATAAACCTGTTATGCCAGATAAAAAAGACTGGTTCTGATTAAATAAAGATTTAATGGTAAAAACTAAAAGAATCGATAATTACACAAGGGGTTCACATACTTTCAAGCAGCACTGTATGAAACACCCTGGGTGAGATGTGATATAACTAAATGACAACACTGTTACCAGGGGCTATGTGCTAATCTTGGGTGAGAAAAAAAAACATTCTCAGAGGAGATGTAAGTAAAAAGAGGCTCACGGGTGTGATTCTGCCCCAGTTCTCACCAGCACTGTGTGTGTGAGTGTGTGTGTGTGTGTGTGTGTGTGTGTGTGTGTGTGCGTGTGTGTGTGTGCGTGCGTGTGTGTGTGTGTGTGTGTGTGTGTGTGTGTGTGTGTGTGTGTGTGTGTGTGTGTGTGTTACTGTAAGCCTGCCTGTGTGTGTGTAGATCAAACTGTGTGTGTCATTTAGTCCAAAGGGTATGATCAAACGTACATTCCTCCGCAGCCAATGAAGAGAGAGTGCTTGTTACTGGGCAGTTATGGGTTTATTTTTTCTCCTGTTCTTTCGTGAGGTCGATGTCACGCGTCAAGCCTCATAGAGTCTCGGAGCAGCGTGAGTCTTTACGACACACCAGAGTCCTGCGGTTGTGATGAGCATCAGCACTCTCACTGGTTTTGTAGGTCAACCAGTATTGAGCTACGGGTGCAGCTCAGCTGCCGTCACAGGCTTGTCCTGTATGCAGTGGTTTTATACAATGTACACAGAGCAAAGGTCATATAGGAGACTCCATTCACACATATTCTGTGTATTGGTCATGATACAGTATATAAGGATAAGTTCAATGGATATCGTTCTAAATTAATTAATTTTGGGGTTTGAGAAAATATAGAATGTTTTGATTGATGTGCACTTAGCACTTTGCAGGTCTATACAGACTAGCATGGTTTCCTTTCAGTGATGTTGTTCTGTCTAGTCAAGTGCCTGCTTGGCAAAATGTTGCTTTTTTTTCATGCAGCAATTAACAGCAATTGTCTAACTGTCACACTTGAGTTTATAAATTCCAAAGTTCTAAGGAGCTCTGTCTGAAGGTGGTAAAGCAGGTACAGCGACGAATTACCTCTGCCTTAGTTTTCTCACACCAAGATATTTGGAGAAACAATAACAAACCAGAGATTCCCTCACACTATTGTGTCAGACTGACTTGATTGTGCATTCTTTTTTCCCCCAGTACCACTCCTGACCAGGGGAGGGCGTCTTCCTTTATTGACATGGATGGGACCAACATGGGAGAGGAACCTGCTTATTCTGTGGTTCAAATCCTCTTTACTGTAGGAGTGACTCTTTAATCTTAAGGATATCCATTAAGATTATATCTTATTTCCACCCTGTACAAGCAGTGTCAACAATAACAATAAGAACACATCTGCCCTGATCTCACAAAGAAAACCAACAGAGGAATTATTAAATAAGATAGCTAGTTAACAACCACCCAATCCCTTTGCAAATCAACCACATGTCCAAATGATCCCTATGGACTTATTTCTTAAATAGGTGATTATGACAACATTTTGTGACTGGTTAATGCTTTATTATTTATTTCCTAATGCCCTCTTTTAGTTTGGTCAATGTGTTACTGTTGACAATTTTGTATTTTGTATTTAGGTCAGTGTGGGCCCCTTAGGCTCTGACAAAACACTGTCTTCCAGAGTCCTCTGTGATTGACACATTCTGTGATAGCAAATGAAGTCCTAGGCTTCTCAGGTTTTGAATTCTTGATGAGTAACATGTTATAGAATACAACACAGGAGACTGCTGTTGCTACATCAGTATTTTGCTCTCCAAAATTAAACAAAAATCTAATCTTAAGTTTCAGCTCTTGACTTTAAGATGAAGAACAAAAAACATACAGTAACTTAACTGTGAACAGTAACATTTCCCCTCAAATGCCTCTGAACCTTACTCCTGGAGTGGTAATCCTTTAGTCCCTCAGACCTCACTGAAACACAGATGTCTTTGGTCCGCCGGGCCTTGTTTTGTTTTGGCCAAGGAGCCGGTGATGACGCAGCCCTGGAGAGGTCCACCTGTTGTCCACCGCCTCATGCCACACCACCGCGTTTCACCATCGCCACACAATGTGGTAATAATCAGTGGCCTGGCAAAAACCAGCATTACCAGGACATCCACTAAGAACATAATGCCTGTCTTAGACGCTGGGCATCTGTTGGCATTTCCACAAGTCATTGGATACAGAGTAATTACAGGCTAGGAGGAGAGGGCCAGGCTGGGATTAAGGAGGAGGGGGGAGGAGCGTGATGACCTGACCACATGCTCCCACCGTAAAGCTCATTTCCTCTGGCCCTTTGTTCTGGACAGCCATTCCAGGTCAGACCCCCACTCTGGGCTCCAACCTTTTGGTCATCTTCACCGTGGTCTTGCCCCCTTTTTCTACCTCTGTGTGTCTCCCCTTTCATTGTCCTAAATCACCTTGCCAATCTTAATGTTTACGGCCTCATCTTGGGGGGCCAGCCGACTCCTGCTGAGAGAGATAAGGGTATCTCAGCTGCATAGGATACACACACACACACACACACACACACACACACACACACACACACACACGTTTGGCTTACATTTAGTGTGCTGAATCCATACTCTCTCTCTATCAGCTCCTCCTGCCATGGCGAGGCCTGCTCAGGTTAAAGGGGCAGCTTTTTATAAAACATTTTTACCACCAGTCCACACCATGATTTGGCTTGATCCATAAATAATGAACGGAAAAAATAAGCACAAATATCCTATACCTCTAATGTGCTAGCCTACAGAGAAGTGTATGATCTTCTGCCTCCACTCAGCTCTTCACTGGTGAAATCACCCAGAGAATACAACGTTTTGCAAGAGGTGACTTCCGCTCTGATAGGCTTTCTGCTGGGTAAACGCCGGTCGGAGATGCCCTCGGGCAGTGTGCCAGCACTGGGGCCAGATGGAAGCACCAGCCCCTACCTGCCATCCCCCTGCTTTCTCAGCAGCTCCGTCAACCCAACACTGGTCCCCCGACGCACCTCGCACAAGCCCGTGCCATCTGCCCCGACCTGCCCCAGCGCTGTCAACAGCTCACAAGACGGAGGGAGCGCCCGGCTGCGTGTGGCAGCCGAGGACGCAGCTGTGCAGATGTTGTCACTGCGACAATACGGCGGCGCAGGCGGAGGGACAGCAAGCCTGACATCTGTATGCCCTGTGGGAACCACAGAGCAGCACTTTGCAAGAAAGCCAGCCTGGTGTAATACTCTGAGCTCCAGTAGGGATCCGCTGACAGACATGGTGGAACAGCACTTAGCACAACAAACTGCTCAGTGTGGGGCTCTGAGGCTGGGACACAACAGTGTAAGCCTATCTATGCCTTGATACCTTTCCCATAGATCTAGATATAGTTTACAACAAGACATACTTGCAAACCTGATATACAGTATAGTAGTCATACTGTACTGTATGTCGGGCCACAACTAGTGAGGATTTGCAAGACAGTCCAAGAGTTTGCCAGATGATTGCACTTCTGGATGGATTTGATACATTCATTTGTCATTAACATGACAAGCACAAAACAGTATACTCTACATCAGGGAATAAATGATCTAAATGTCAGCCTCTCTCTCAATCCCAGAGCAAGCCATTTTTGAAGCATAGCAGCACCATTTTTCCCAGCATAGGGAATCCAAGGCTTGACATCTAAAAAGCCTGATAATATTTCAACTAATTCACCATGAACATTATGGTCCTAACTCCATGCCCCTTCATTTCCTGTGTGGCCTGTCACGGCTGATGTGTCCGTCCCTGAATACTCTCCCCCACCCCCACCCTGCTGCTGCCTGTTGCAGTCTGTGACGTGTGTCAGATAGCCCTTCATTACCACCACTGCCTCTCACACACACCCGCCCGCATACACACACACATTCTTGAAAGAGAGAGAGAGAGAGAGAGAGAGAGAGAGAGAGAGAGAGAGAGAGAGAGAGAGAGAGAGGGAGAGAGAGAGAGAGAGACCAGAGAGATTGAGAAATAGAGGCACAGAGAGAGAGAGAGAGAGAGACAGAGAGAGACAGAGAGAGAGAGAGAGAGAGAGAGAGAGAGAGAGGGAGAGAGAGAGAGAGAGAGACCAGAGAGAAGGCATAGAAGGGAAAAATGAATAAAAGGACTTCATACATTTTTATGACCACACCGATAAGGTCAGCCATGTGCCATGGTTACTAAGCAACGCTGCCACCCTGTGTTGGACAGTTGCCGAATCGGAGGAGTCAAACTCCAAGATGTTTATTGCTGCTGTGAGTATGACAGCCTATCAGCTTCTCACTGCTGGGCTGTCTCTGGTTTGAACAGTGCAATTTCTTAAAGGTCTGTCAGCTTTCACCGGTTGTTGGTGAACTACCTCATCATGTCTGGTTGTTTTCAAGTGTTACTTGATCATTAGTGGCCAGTTTCCGCTCATTGATCATGAGATTGAGCAGAACCAGTATAAATCAACATGACTGGACATTCAGTCAATAAGTTCTGTGCACACAGCTGCGTGTAGTCTGCGTTGGAAAGAAGAAAAGCAAAACTGTGGTAAACAGGTAAATAATGAAAGAGAAAAGTGCCTCAGTTATACAGTATTGAGATTACCACTGTTATCCCGCTGTACCCATCTGGTTTAGCTGGCTCCTTTATAACACCCAATACAGGAGGAAGGAATAGACCAATGACAGCCTGTGGGTGTGAAGGCAGAGTGGGGAGCCAATAAAATGTACCAAACTAGACTGTACCTAACCAGTAGTGCATTGCTGTGTGAACTACAAATGAGAAACATGTTGACTACAGGCGTATGAAGAGCCTGTCTACTTAATCAGGACTGGACAGCAGTGCATTGAGCCATGAGATGCAAAGTAGTCAATAAGTGGAATCAATGTAAGGATCCACTAAGGTGGGCCTTCAAGAAGCTCCGCGCTGTCCAGTCAATTGCTCTCTATCTTATGAGGAAGGCTGATTATTGCATCCAACTCAAGCAATGAATCTTTATCACTCATGTTAGCCAAGGGTGTATCTGGCATACATTGTGTTGTGTCCCTGAGGTAGCCAAAACCCTAACCCTAACCCTAACCCTAACCCTAACCCTAACCCTCTCTGAATACTGAAGCACTAACATAAGATACTACACTGGTGTGTGTAGGGGAGACTGGGGGCAACTGTGTAATTTTTTGCTCAGAGACCACTCAACCTAGACATTCATTTTAAACCTAAACATTTCCTAGACATTTAATTTAAAACAGATGTTAAGATTTAAATGTACATCTATTTACTAATTATTTATAAATGTTATTTAACACTGTGTTACATTTACCCCCAACCCTAGCTGCCATGACAAACCTATGTGCTAGCTAGCTGGCAACAATTCTGACATGTCACTTATGTCAATTTGTAGGCAACAGAACAGAATTCATTGTTTTGACTGCATTGTTCATGCAGGGAGTAAACCTAACTCTGAGTGAGTTTCATCTCTCTAACTTGTTTCTGATTGGAGAAAAGCAGTGTTACAATTGTCCCCTGTCTCCCCTATGTACAGTATAATGATATTTAAATGCTCTAACTGAACTTAAAAATGTCTGTTGCTAATGTCTACATTGGAGATGATTGCCCTTTCAACACAAACAGATTTAGTGCTTGGTCTACACGAGGAACAGGAGGAGGAGCTGACCAAATTATATGGAAATGTGCATAATTTATCTCATCCTCTCTGTTGTTCAGCTTTCAGCAGAGCCAAGACTCTCTGTGTGACCTAGAGTGGGGGACGTCATTGTACATAGCTATTTCCAATCCAAGACAGTACTTTCCCCTCATTTCGCCCTTAATGGTGGAGAATTGCTGTCAACGGGAACATGATTTCTCCATTTCTTTATTCTGGAGACATGTCGGCTCATTAAACTTGAATTGTGACTTCATCTCACGTTTCTTTCAGAAATCATGGGCAGAGAGGAACTCTAAGAGGTTCCAATAAAATCAGGGTCTGAGGATGTACATTAGAGTACTGTTCTCCCCGTATCACCCACATAATGTAGTTTGAATTATTCAACACACAGACCCAGCCACCCAAGCTTTCTTGTTTCATACAAGTTTCAAATTGAGCCCTCCATTACTTGTTGTCTTTTGGCATAGCCTCATGGGTATGGGTTTAATGGTGATTCTAATATTATCAAAATACTATGTGACCTTTAAGATTAAGCAAAAATTATTATTATTATTAAATTATGATTTTTTTCATGTTCTTTGTGGTAAATAGGGATGACAATATTGAAATGTATGCCTTCTCAAATGCTCACTTTTTGTGTTCTGACGGTGGTCACAACACAATAGCCATCACTTCTTTCCATCACTTCTTTCCATCACTTCTAGCCATCACTTCTTTCTCATGCTTTTGGTCTCTCCTCATCACCTACAGTAGCCTATGCCAGAGAATCTTCTGCAGTGTTTTGGTCAAGCCTGGGTACGCACGTCTTGACGAGCACTTGTCACAATGTGGCTCTTTTGGATATTTATAGTCCCGTCATGTGTCTCCATATTGAGTGATGTGAACAGGCTTGCTGTTCCGCTCACATTTCATTTGCTGTAATGCTGGTTAGTGCTCTCTCTTTACCTCTTTCTCTTTCTTTCTTTCCCCTTTAATCTATCTGTATCTCTCAGAGCCATTGTTTTGGACAACAAAGGGATGGTTAAACAGAGATGCTGCCATTTTTTTTCGGAACACTGCATTGTAGAGGCTCAGGGAGTACAAACCGCCTCTGGGCAGTGTGGGATATGGTCACCTGACATCACGCCAACAACTGACAACATTGTCTTTTTTTCATGTTGTATGAGAAGAATATTACATATATGGAACACCATACCAATGAACATAGCTGTTCTGATTTGGGAAAAGCTTGGTGGTTTTGGTATGACCGGGTGAAACACAACATTTTGTCAGAAACCCTGTACCATTGGATACCACGGTCTATATAACCATGGTCTTGTGTAAAAAGCCCCAAAAAAAGAAAATACTGTAAATCATGTTTCATTAATTTTAGCCACTGTACTGAAATTAGCTAGATTTTGATTGGCTGTATGGATTTTTTTGTTGACAAGATCATCGCTATGATTTAAGCTCTGATACCATAATACCTTTGATTTCATCATAACCCTCATGGAAAATCATGGGGCGAAACTAAGGATTAGAGACATATGGCTTTATGACCAAGCAGACGTTGATTTAAAGCTGATCTTCTTACCAAAACAGTCCACTGGGATTAAAGCCACTGAACAGAATCACTACCGCTTCTAGCTTCAGAATGTGACTAGTAATAAACACAGCGTATCAATGAGACAGGTGTCCTCTGATAGCCACTTATATATTAAGAGCCAAAACGTAATTTTCGTACAGAAGACTTCAAAACAAACTAATAATGAATCTCCCAAAGGCCTCTTAAACAGCAGCAGCCAACAGCCCTTCAGCCATATGTGTGACTGCTGCTTCATGTCGGGTAGGGTCACATGCTCTCTTACATGCCAAAATAAAACATACAGTAATGCTTTGTCGTCTTTTGCATGAAAACAATCTATCTTATGTTTTCCTTTATTTTTTCATTAACAAAGGTACTATTCACAACCATTTGAAATTAGACACAATGTACATCATCAGAATTAGAATAATAAAAGAAAGCTATTTAAAAAATGAATATATATAATGGATCGCTAAACAGCGATTAATACTATGTACACCTGATGAATCACCTAATAATGCAAGCAGCCTGAGTAGGAAGCAGGCAAGCAGCCATATTGGGAGAGCTGTTGAGAAATTGGTATTGAGAGCTACAGTATTCAATAAATGGTTCCTAATGATAATCCAGCTGAAAAGGCTAGCGGGGTGTTGAGAATGGCAGGCTGTGGACCAGCGTCTGTACAGAGACAGGCAGGGAGGACTGGAGCTGAGCAGATTACCAAGAACACAGCGCCATGACTGGATGAACAACACACACCCCTCACTGCAGGGGGGGGCGGTGGAGAGAGAGAGAGAGAGAGAGAGAGAGAGAGAGAGAGAGAGAGAGAGAGAGAGAGAGAGATAGAACTAGAGCTTGACCAAAATCAACACTGCTCCATCACAACCAGGCAAATAAGGGGGGGGGGGGGGGATTATCCGGTACACACTGCATACGAAAGAGTCCATGTTTGAAGACAGCTCTGCCATCTTGGTTGAGATGTTTGAAGGCAGCCTTAATGACATGTTTTATTTTGGGGCTGGGGTGGCCACAGGCGCAGGGGCCAGGCAGTGGCAGGTCTTGTATTCCTGGTGCAGTGTTTGTGCAGGTCTGATGTGGATGTTAAGCCTATGAGACAGAGCCTGCATAGGCGGGGTGGGCTGCAGCTTGACTGGCCCACCAACAGAACAAAGGCAGGCCAGCCTGAATCCAAACAGACACACATCCTGCTACTCTACTGTCATTGTTATTACTGTTAGAGTGTCATTGTCATTATCAACGTCATCATTAGTAGAAGGTAGGCCTGACCTACAGTTTTAGTCTATTACAGTTAATGAAGAACCAATGCACAACTCTGACCATTCAATTGTTTTTTGTATCAGGTTATGTAATTTGTTTTAATATGTAAAATATGTCTTATGTACATAATAGGAATGAATGTACTGTAATGGACAGGCAGATAGTCGTGAGTGTGAAAATTATTTATACTGTATACTATGTTCAGTACTGGTCCCACTCCCTCCTCCCATTAACCTTTTGAAGCAATCCCAGAGGTTCAATTAGAACCATGGCTCTTGGTGCTAGGCTGTTGAAAGAATTGAGTGGAAATCTGTGTGTGTGCATGAGCTATTAGGCACTGAACCTGCTGAAAGGGAAAACTTGTGATGTATCATTTTGAAGTACAAATCATGGGTTATCCCCCAGATCAGATAAGTAGGCGACACCATGAATGTTGTATTTATGTTGCTTATTATCTCACTGTCGGGAGAAAAAATCCTGATGGCCTTTAGTTTTAAAATATCTCTCACCATGTCTATCAAATGTCTTGACCTCACTAGCCAATAGGCTACCGTCTGATTCCAAAGGGCACGAGACTCCAATGAAAGGAGGGAAACCGTGGGAAGAAGTGTGTAGGTAGGCTCCTGACAAACACGATGTTCTCCTTGATGGTGAGCAGCAACAACTTCCACAACATAAACAAGCCTGCGTGTTTTGATGCTACTTCAATATAGGCTACTCGTTCTGTGTGTTGTGGGTAGCCCTAATGGATACATTTGGAGACCCGTGTGGTCTGTGTGGTCTCCCTTGTTGGCTGGACACATGGTGGTAGTGGTGGTGGAGGGGTTCAGTGGGGGGGGGGTTCTGACATGGCCGCCATGGTGCCCCTGGTGTGCTAGAGGCCACTGCCCTTATTTGTCAAGGTCAATTAATGAAAGCAGTCAAAGGCTGGCAGAATCCCAACAAGCCCTAGGGCCTACATTATACAAAACTCACATTAAAGGACATGATTTGATGTCCTCCAATTAAGATCATTTCGGGGTTTTTTGGTTTATATCAGTCTAGTCAGGTGTGTCTCTTTCACCCCCCTCCCCCCCGCCTGTGTTTTCTAGCATATAGCAGGTATGAAAGAATTAACCCAATGCTTACTATCTTCAGATTATTTTTAATTGATAATTTCCTTGTTTATCTCTGGATCCTTCTCTTAAAGACTGGAGACGAACTCGCGCTCGGCTCAAGGGACGAGTGGAGAGCCGCGCGCCCCTGCACCTTTAAGGCAACGAAGAAGAAAAGCGGCTGCGGAGGAGGAGGCGAGGGTTATTCCATAATGCTCTGAGGCAAGCAAGGTTAGTGCAGGGACCAGTGTGATTTTGTACGGCTGCGGGAAGATGCGTGTGCTTGTTGCTTGCTGGATGGAGAGAGGCGGTGAAGAAGGAATGAGTTTTCAGTATAGCTAACAACTATTGCCTCCGCTTCAAATTAATTCTTTTAAATCCAACTTTATGCATTTTTTCTCCACTGGAAACTTTTTTGTCTCATTGGTTTTTTTTCATAGTATTTGATTTCAATTTTAGATTCAAATTTGAACTCCATTCTTTCTTTTTTTTTTAATTTCATTTCGGAATTCCATCTGTGCGCGTTGCGCTTGTCCCGCGTATGCGTCTCCAGCCTCCGATCTCCGCTCTGACTCTGCAGCACTCACCTGGACCGGAGCTCAAGCAGGCGAGTCCTACATGTACCCCGCACTGCATCGCGCCGAGACGCGAGGAAGGCTGTTCTAAGGCACGGCGTGGCCACTTCAAGGGAGTCGTACAGTTGGATCTCGTCTCTTACCATAAGACAATCACCAGAAGCCCATTCCTCCTTTTTCCAACGTGAAGAAGAGAGAGATAGAGAGAGTGCGAGAGAGAGAGAGAGAGAGAGAGAGAGAGAGAGAGAGAGAGAGAGAGAGAGAGAGATGAGAGAGAGAGAGAGAGAGAGAGAGAGAGAGAGAGAGAGAGAGAGAGAGAGAGAGAGACTGATTTGTACAACCTAGCACCCATTGCAATCGACATATTGAAGAATTATAAGGAAAAGACAAGGAAGAAGAAGTGTGTGGAGTAAGAAGAAGAAAAAGCATAGCTTGGATATTGAACGGAGCGGGGCATGTGGATATTGGCTATCATCTTTTTCCAGTGCATCTTGAATGGTGAGTTGTGTATGCAAATTGAACTTCATTAACTTATGATAATTTACCTCCAAACAAAACTTACCAGATGTACAAGCTTGCCCGGTTATTTGTTGAGTAACACTATTTTTTTTGCGTAAAATTACATAGTAATTTCGGCTGTTGCCATGTCCTGGCTATGGTCCTGACACCTAAGCGATGAGAGGAGAGAGAGGCTGTTGGATTGGGCACTGTTTTAGGACGCTAGTCACATCCAGGTTAATTGCCTACACAACTACCGTATGTGAAAACACATTTAGAATTTAATAAAATCATCCTTTTTCATAAAGGAGATGAATGAACATATATTTAAATGTCTTGGATATATAGATAAGTAAGGCACATACGATATGTAGGACGACGTTCATATTTTTTCGATGGCATTAATTTAATGAAAATGTAAACCAAATACTTGTATCATTTTGATACATTCCAACGTTGCACATAAAAAAGAAGTATGCATAACCTTGAATCAGTTTTATCGAATTTATTTTGTACTTTGTACATTTACATCTTGTAAAAAAAAATGGTCAGATAATATGTTATAATAAAACATATAGAATTTGCAGGGTTAAGTTTAAAGGGAATATCCAAATTGTAGATCTTTGTTAATTACTAATTAGTGATTATTGTAGCCTATTTACATATTTGCTCCAATACAATTAGCAAATACATAGCTTCCAGCAACACCGTTATTACATGTGAATTACACTTAAATAGTGTGGCACATTATTGCAATAATGAAATACAATAATTTCCCCTATAGGAAGATATATGGATTTTTAAAAATGTTTTCAATAAATAGAGAAAAAATAATTGTTTATGAAAAATGCAATTGTCTAAATAGTGTATTATATGTATAAGAATAATTAGATTTATTGAGGGTAATAATTCAAATAATCTGCATATGAGATTATCTGCACTTCTATTAGATCAGTCAATTCTGTGAAGAAATACTGAAAAGGGGAACAAATACATCGGCTATGTCTTATTTTACAGCGTTACACCCGCCATATTAGAAGTACAAACATGGTAGGCATTTGGGTAAAAAAACAATTGAGACAAGCCCTTATCACCCAGTCCCCAGTGCTCCCCTCTAACAATTTCTCCAGATCCTTCTGTTTTACACAATGCAAAGGTGATTGGCCTGTAATTGTAAAAAGATGAATTTGATAAGAGGTGAATGTGTGTTTGGGTTGGGGGTGCCTGATTGCATAGTGAATACAAGAAGGGTGTGTGTGGGAGGGGGGGGGGGGGGGTATTTGAGAAGGACAGGGGGTTGGGGGCTGTTGGGGGGGGGGGGGGATGCAGAAAGAAGCTAGAGAAGAAAATTGGGGCATTTAAAGGATCTTTTGAAAGATGGATGGATGGAGGGGGGTAAAAAAATGAAAAGTGGACACATGCATGCAAACTGAGGGGAGAGAGCGATGCGTCAACCAAAGATGACAGGAAAACCATTTTGTGGCAATGCTGAAGGGCTGAATGGAGGCAGTGGTTGTTTGCCAGAGAGAATACAGTGGAGCAGTGAAGGACGTGTACAAATGACTGAGGCGTGACAGTTCCTAGACAGAGAGGACCTGTTCCATTGTTGATGTCCATTTCAAATATCAATCAATGTTGTGCTCAAATAAATACTTGTGTGAGCACGATCCAGTTCTCTGCTTTTGAATGGCTTCACACTGTATGTTTGGTCCATGCAACGGCGTCGTAAAATGGCTGCTCCCTTAAGCATGGAAACTTTGAATGAAAATAAAACCACTTTTGACTGCTATGAATGTCATGCTATGTTTGCTGCCGATGCGTTACGTTTCATTGACAGATTTTATACAAGAGTCACCTTAATGAAATCATTGTTTTGTGGACAGGGATGCAGTGCAACTATTGTTGCATATATTAATAGGCTTCTCTCTGTTTATCTGGTGATATCATAGTAATTCCATATGTTGTAAAACACAAATGTTTATATCAATGATTATTAGATGATAGATTGAGATCGGTAGATAAATAGGTAGATAAATAGATAGGTCTTATCCTGCAGTTTTACTTGGCTACTTTGCATATTCATCATTTTTTTTACAGATTTATTTTTGATTGAATGCCAAAACAATGACAATACCATAATAGCCAGTCTCCATTAGGATTGTACAGTGTGTCCCTCTTCTGAGCAGAGAGACAGACTGAATTCCAGAAATAAAGGCTTTTAGGGTTCTGGTCTAGCACATGCTCCTGAGGTGGTCTCTATGGAAACCTGGATAATGAGTGTTAGCGCAGTGTGGGCTGGGTTTGAGCAAGGCCGCACTCTGTGCAGGTGACCCCGGAAGTGCTTCCCCCTATTTAAGCCTGTCACTCGCAGCCGATGATGATGTTGTAGAGAGAGGAGACGTGAAGGTTATTACATGTTTATTTTGCTCATTAAATGGGCTGTTGCTGTATCGTGAGTTGTCTTCCCTCATTTGGATGACAGAGATGAATTACTGCATAACGTTTGCCATTTTTCCTGTACTCTACCAACCAGTGATTGTTGGAGTTTTAATGTCATGTCTGTTTTCTGTCGGCATTGTTTACATTGTAGGCCTGTATTCATAGTGATACTGAATATGCTTTGATATTAAGCAATGAATTACTGTAATGAGTTGTGATAACATCATATTCCCTGTCATATTTTTTCTTTTCTTTTGCCACAGCCTCTTTGTAATGGTTAGTTGCTAACACCATCAGGCTATTTCGGTCGCATAGATTCACCACTTTTCATTTTCAAGACCTAGGTGCAAACTCACCTGTCTATGGATACAATTTGCAGTCACAAACAATTCACAGTTTTAACAAGTGAAACCCGTTGTAGAGTTGATTTCAATGACACTTGTGATTTTTAAAGGGCTCTTGCAACAGTATCTATTCAAACCTAAATGTAGTGGGAACAACAGATCTAGCCAGGGAGAGACAGAGTGGGGAAATGGCATAATGTTGTTTTTGCTCAGCAATGCCAGGGGGCAAATCTGACACACGCTCAATTGGACACTAATAAGCAGTGCAAATATACAGCGATGCTCTTCAATTGGCACTTAGTATCAGTGTGTGTGTGTGTGTGTGTGTGTGTGTGTGTGTGTGTGTGTGTGTGTGTGTGTGTGTGTGTGCATGTGTGCACATGCAGGCCAGAGTATGTGTGTTTATGCATGCGCTGACGGGGGGACTGCAGTGGAGAAGGTTTAGGGAGATTTGCCCCCTACCTCAGCTAAGTGTGTGTGTGTGTGTGTGTGTGTGTGTGTGTGTGTGTGTGTGTGTGTGTGTGTGTGTGTGTGTGTGTGTGTGTGTGTGTGTGTTTTGTGTGTGTCTCTGTGTGTGTGTGTGCTTTCTCTTCTTCAAATACACATAGTGATAGTTTAAATGTAAATACGAACTTCATCTCCTTCAGCCTGCAGAACTCTGTTTGGAAGATTAAAGATATCCAATGCATAGCATCTGAATACCTGTCAGCGCCACTTAGACTGCTCGTTTAGAACAGGAATAGCCCAGGGAACCAGGGTACGAGATTAACCTTGATAAAGCTGTCAATGGGAGAGAGATTTTAATTAACCTATCTCGGAGATGAGACCCAGGTTTGGGGTAATGATACCAGACATGTTGACTTAATTGGGTGCTGTGTTTTTGTCTTTGCAATTAAGCGAGTGGAGCAAAAAGGACAATTCTATTTTGAGCACACATGTACATGTACATACCAATGATAGATGTCATTTTTCAGAAACATCTTAATCATGTAACTGTGACTGTGTGTGTGCTGCAGCACCATTGTGTAGACATAGTCTATCTTTACCTAGGATCTGAAATTGTGAGAGGGGAGAAAACAGACTTGGAGTATCCATAGAGCTCCCTATTGTGTTCAATCCCACACAGTACTAGATCCAGGATTCTCATCAAGATACAGTGGTGCTTTTCAGTCCCATTTTCTTCTCTGTGACTATAGTAGCATGCAGTGATATTGAGGATATCAAACCTCTAGATACAGTCACTGAATACCCCAAGCCCCATCTTAACAAACTGTCTACAGTACACTTGTTTTTTTGGTCTATTTGTGTATGAAGCATACTCAAACAATTAACATTCTTTTACCATATATTGTAATTTGTACTTAAAGAACATATCACTGAATGGGACCGTGTCTTTTCTAGTTCGTGTCTGTGTTATTATTACTGTGTGTTATCTTTGTCAGTTATCCATCACCAGTCAAAAACAGAGGACAATGCTGTTTGGAGGTCATGTCCAGGCCAGTGGGAAACTGGGACTAGTGTCCTTTGGTATACATCTGTCAGTTCACATACAGCCAGCCTGTGTGACACAGCAACACACACATCAGCAAGGAGAGAACAAGACCACTCTTTAAGCTCCATCTCTTTAAGCTGTGTTTCATCTGCTCACATGTATTATTAACATGACACCAACAGCAGTTATTCTTTTTTACTAAAGAGAAAGGTTCACACTTCTGCAACAGCAACACCAATCTGTGTGTTAATTCGAGTGTCAATGTTGATGATGCCGTGAAATATCTGTGAGATGTTTAGATGAATAACATTGATACAGTTTGTACGGTGTGAATATTGTCATTGATCAGATACTGCACGATAATGTGAGTACACAGAACCATGGCAATGGTGCACATTGAGAGAGAGAGAGAGAGAGAGAGAGAGAGAGAGAGACAGAGACAGAGACAGAGACAGAGACAGAGACAGAGACAGAGACAGAGACAGAGACAGAGACAGAGAGGGAGATAGATTACACTCTACAGTAAGACACCCATTGATATGCTTTCAATTAGTTGTGTTTTGCCAAGCAGAAATGTCCTTATTTTACCCTGATCTATACAGGTTGGAAGTCACGTGGCCTATTTTTTATATTTGGCATCTATCATATCCAACAACAAAATGTTTACCCTGATAGTGATATTGAGTGAGGAAAAGACTTGAGACTAGAGGACAGCTAACGCTAGTGACTGGCAAACCTGGCTCAATGTCAGAAAGCCACAGCCCTTGAGATGGGCTTTATCATAGGTTTAGTCCATGCAGTAATCTACTGCTTTGATGGTTTGGCAGCATGCAGTGAGCTTACCCTGCTTGAATAAGGAGGCCTCCACCTCATCAACCGTAATGTCAGCGGAGGAATCCCCCCCATGAGGACATAAACATTTAGTTAAAGCACAACGTGTGCACAAAGTGTAAGCTAACCGAGTTTCCTGTTCGGAGTGCTTTCACACGTTGAGGAAGAAGAAGTCCTCACCCGCTCAGGTTTCTGCCTCTAGGTGCAGCTTGTAATCAGTGAATGAGTGAAGTGGCATCAGTTAGTGGGGACGTCATTTGTTTTCCACCCAGTGTGCATGTAAATGTTTCCATGCTGAAGTGGGGCAGTAGGTTAATGCCCTGACCCTCCAGTATGACAGTAGGTTAATGCCCTGACCCTCCAGTATGACAGGATCGTGTCTAAATGTACCACTGGCAACAAGTGGGGATAGAGTGGACTAAGTGGACTACAATTGTTTTGTTGTGACTTTTTTTACTACTCTTGTACTTTAATGTTTATATATTATATATTGTGCAGTGTGCATTGTATGTTTCAGGCTTGGCGTACATTATATTCTCTAATGCAAATGATCTATCCAAGAAAATGATTGTTTTATCTTTGTGGGTTTTTTTTTTGTACAATTACATTGTTTACAAACAATGAAGTAAACCAAGCTTATATTTTGGGTTAATCTCATGATATAAGTTATATTCTTCAAGAATCAATGGCTATATATCAGTAGTTTTAAAGTCCAAAAATGTATGTGCCAATCCCAGATGGCCTCTTTAATGAGGCTGGAGAGAGAAAAAAGTGATCTCTCACATCATTTCCCCCTCAGCTTCTATGTCTGATAGATTGAGGCCTAAAAGGCATATCAGACATTTAAGCTGAGTTGAGAGGATGGGCTGGGTAGTTTAGAGGGTATGTATGATGCTGTATGCACAGTGTATGTCAGGTCATAGAGGGACAGGCACTGATGCTGACCCACACACATACGATAGTAGGCCTGGACATTTAATCCATAAATCCGACCTCAGCAGCCTGTGGCTCAGTTGAAATATGGCTTTGCCTGCTGAAGTCATGGTTTGTGCTCATGTGCCCCCTCTGAAAACGCCATACCACCATAGACTTTCGTCTGTTTTTGCAACAATAGTGCCAACAGTCCTTCTGGTTGCAAAGCGACCTGAGATAAGGGTGGCTGGGGTTGCCAGATATGGAGACAGGAGATGCCAATGGCAGAGATTCCTGGTGGGGTTTTGTGCGTAATGTGGTGCACACACTCTATGGAGCTATTTTGGGAGGCCATTTTTAAAGGCTGTCACTTGGGTAATGGAAGGAGTGCCAAATGACCTCTACAGAGAGACTCAGACTCTGGGGGTTTCTCCCCCACTCGCTCTCTCTCACACTCACGCACACACACACACACACACACACACACACACACACACACACACACACACACACACACTGTACATGTACACATCAGGTCAGGCTCATTTATAACACAAGGGAAAGGCACCCCCCCTATGAAAGAAAAATGACGAGGTTGATTGATCTCCTGAGGTGAAGTTAGAGGCAGGTGAGGTAGCTCATGCATCTGTACTCTCCTTACTGTTGCAGAGTGTTTGTAGGTCAATTAAATATCACAGTTGATACCATGGATACAACATATCGGAACACTATACAATACAATACGATACAGCATGAGGCACAAAGTCATCATCCATTTTCCAAATGTGAATTACCTCATATCAAAAATGCAGCCTAGTGAATGTTCCTTGTGAAATTATGTTTGACTCGACCTGTCTTTTGAAAAAGCTCTCTAAAAAATGTTTGTGAAGGAATAATTATAATTAATAATAATTCAATTAAATATAATATAAATATAATATTCTTCTTTTCTTTTTTTCTTTTCCCCTTTCCCTGAATTTAACTTTAACTTAACAAAAATTCAATTAGAACACGGCAACACACAAGGTCAGTGTGTTTGTGTGTGTGTCTGAGTGTGTATGTCTATATCTGTGTAAGCCAGCCAGTGTGGTATTGTTAGCTCGGCTGACTATTAGATGTGTTGATGAGGCATAACCGACAAACTCTGATTAGTATTCAAAAATCGACACAATTTCTGTACCCAGAAATGTGTAACATTTTAAAAAAGATTCTGGCAAATGTCTCATTAAAGTGTTGCTAGCCCCCAGGCCCATTCTGTTTCAGTCTCCGCTCTATCAGGCCTTCCCCAGAAGTGATTATGCTAATTGCTGTTTGATCAGATGATTAAATTATAATTCGATTAATCCTGAGCACTAAACGCCCTGAATACGTTTACGTGCGCTTGGCTGCCTAGCTTTACAGAGCTAACGTCCCCTGTCACCAGGGAAGCAGACATGACAGAGAGATGACCACAGACGTACAGAGACAGAGACTATAGAGAGAGCTTTGGTTTTGGAAAAAGGGAGACATTGTTTGTCAATTTTGAGTATTTACTAAAAATTGTATTTCATCATGTCGTAAAAATAATATGATCGGTATGTTTGTGAGGTGAGTGTGTCATAATTTTTTCCTGTGATTTTCCTGCTTTTCTTGTGTACCCTCAATTGACCATGTGTCCATCCCAGTGATGTATTATTGTGTTGGGTGGACCGTCCCGGGGGTGGTATCACTGAGTGATGAGGACCGTGTCCTGGGTGTCCCCTAGTCTCACCTCTCCTCTAGGGATACATTTTGAGGTGTTTTGGGGGACATCCTTGAAGGGTGTGTATACCAGTGCTGCAGGTACTCATAGGGGTGAACACACACACACACACACACACACACACACACACACACACGCATGTGCATGCACAACATGCGCACACACACACACACACACACACACACACTAAGCATGCTGACTGGCTCTGTCTCACACTGTGGTATTAGAGAGGACTGCTGCAGTAGGCTTACTCAAGATGGAGCAGCCCTGCCTGTGAGGCGAGTGGAGGGTGGTGGAGGAGGGGGATGGGGGTGAGAGGGAGGGAATGATAGAGGGAGAGAGAGAGAGAGAGAGAGAGAGAGAAGGGCATGTTTTCTGAAGCAGTAGAGAATGGCTGCGAGCGAAGAGGCGGTGATGTCTAGTCAACTGACCCACAATCCCATTTAACCCCCAGGACTTTGATTTGCCCTATTCCACTGTCAACACGGCAGCTAGCTGCTTACTGCTCTTTGTTTCTCTTCCACAAACAGCATGCCTTCCTGATGAAGCCGGA
Organism: Argentina silus; assembly: GCF_951799395.1. Taxonomy (NCBI): domain Eukaryota; kingdom Metazoa; phylum Chordata; class Actinopteri; order Argentiniformes; family Argentinidae; genus Argentina; species Argentina silus. The sequence goes on along the minus strand of NC_139656.1, from coordinate 26,056,360 downwards.
GTTCATTGATAAAAAAAAAAAGATGTATGCTGATATGAAACAGAATCGTTCAGGAAAAAAAATGTTTTTTTTTCATTTATCATCCCAAATATGTTTAGTATTATAGGAACGGAATGAATGCTCATTCTGTATATTTTAAAGGTGATTCTCTCTCTCTCTCTCGACTGCCTGCGCTTAGCCTTGCTCTCAGCACACAGCTGAGGCTCTCTTACTCTACAGTATGTGGATGTTCTAAAGGGATATCGTCTGCCCTCCTCTACCTAATCTCCTTGCTCATCCCTACCTGCTGGGTTAAATGGCCTAGGCAGCTCACCTGATCTGTCTGCATCAGCCACACACACTCACAGCCGCGCTGCACTGTCTCAGCTATTAGGGCAGATCTGTTAGTCAGACCCTACTGTCCAGTGGTGGACATCTTTAGTCAGGGCACTGTCCTCGACAGCAATGTTAGTCACTGTATTGTGCAAACACAAAATACTCATGTCTGTTGGTTTTGGGTTTGTTTCATTTGAAATGTTCCTGGGATGACGGACTTCAGCATGACTTTTGCCTGGAGTTACACTCATGTCAAAAGAACAAACTCTGATTCATGGTTTGGGTGCAGAATCATAAGAAGAATCAATTGAAGAAATGTCTCTTGATTGTCAATGTCGTGTCACATGCTTATGGCTCATTATAAAGGCTTTATAAGGTTGGTATGGCCTGTTTCTTAGTGTGTTTGTGTATTTTGTTGTGCTGCATGTTCAGCATTAGCGGCGGTAGAGGGAGCTCACTTAGCCGTTAACATGCAGAGTTCCTCTGTCTTCTCATCACGCCAGCTCTCTCTCTCTCTCTCTCTGTCTCTCTCTGTCTCTCTCTCTCTCTCTCTGTCTCTCTCTCTCTCTCTCTCTCTCTCTCGCTCTCTCTCTCTCTCTCTCTCTCTCTCTCTCTATCTCTCTCTCTCTCTCTCTCTCTCTCTATCTCTCTCTCTATCTCTCTTTCTCTCTCTCTCTCTTTCTCTCTCGCTCTCTCACTCTCTCTCTCTCTCTCTCTCTCTCTCTCTCTCTCTCTCTCTCTCTCTCTCTCTCTATCTCTCTCTCTCTCTCTCTCTCTCTCTCAGCGCTATCCCGATTCAGACATCAGCGTCTCTGCGCTGTAACTGATTAAGATCTCACCGGCATCCCCCCTCAGGATCCCACTCACTCCTGTTAGTGCTCATGTAAATCAGCAGTCAGATGCATCAACCAGCCCCACTTGAAAAACAACAACTGGAGAACGACCCTCCTCTCATCCTCCTGAGAGTTCACATCAGAGGAGGGTATCATTGGTTTTACATACCGGCCGTGTGGCACTGAGCACTGCTGCTTAGTATTATTCATGAGAGCAAATTGGGAGCCGGTGGTTCGGCGAGAGCCCCCCGTTCTCCACGCCCAGCTCAGCACAGCGCTTTCTCTTTCCGTGCCATGTAAGCCCCCAGGGTAGGAGGAGAAGGGGGGCGGGGGGGGTGCTTACTCACTGTCACAGGCATGTCCTGTCCTATAGCCCTCCCCCCCACCCCACCTCCTCCTCCTCCCTGTACCCGGCCCCACCCCCACCCCCCTCACCCCCAGGCGACCCATGCGCAGAGCACTGCCTTAATTACCTGCAGCTCCTGCCATGAGCTGTCAGTGTTGGCCCAGTCACTGTTTGCCTACTGGGGATGCCCTGCTCTGCCCTGCCCTGCTCTGCTCTGCTCTGCCCTGCCCTGCCCTGCCCTGCGCTGTGCCAGCCGGACCAACCAACACCACAGAAACACAGCCAGCCCTGTTCCCCCCACTAGGCCCATGGGCCTAGTCCAGGGCTAGCAGCCAGCCAGGACCACAGCCACTATCAGTCATAGAGCCCAGCCTTGGGCATACAGTAGCGAACATGCTACGGCTAACAGCGCACTGCAGTATTGAATCTATAGAGAAGGAGGTTTGTGATAGTGATAGAGAAGTAATGTATCACTGTTGCATGAAGGTGTGTGAATGCGGATAATAATAATTTAAGCCATTTAGCTGACGCTTTTATCCAAAGCAACTACCGTTACATTTTTCAGTATGTATGGTCCCAGCAGGAATCGAACGCACAAGCTAAGCCTTGTTAGCGCCATGCTCTACCCACCGAGCCACAGAGGACCGCATCAGGGATATAAGGAGCTGATCCATGGGCTAATGCATGGGCCTATTTATGTTGGTGTTAGCTCGGTCAGTATTGATCACACATTTACTTAAATAAATCGCCTGGGTGGTTTGGAAAGCAGCTGGTGATGGGCAGTTACACACTGTCAGTGGACAGATCTGACCGCGCCTGATTGAGCAGACACTAATCTTCACATGAAAGAGAGAAAGATGCGAGTGTTTAACTACTCCTTTGCAGGAGTTTATTCAGTACAAAGGAGTTTCTTCACTCCTGTTGGTGAGAAGAGCAACAGTATTAAAGATGCAGAGTGTGAGGTTTATGACTGTAGACAGACACCCCTAAAGTCTCCCCCAAAATGGTCAGCACTATTGCTAGCTAGAGTTCCCTACCAGCTAGAGTTCCCTACCAGCTAGAGTTCCCTACTAGTAAGGCCTCCCCCCACCCATCACACACACACACACACACACACACACACACACACACACACACACACACACACACACACACACACACACACACACACACACACACACACACACACACACACACACACATACATACATACATACATACATACATACACACTCACCTTGACCGGAGTGTGTTCAGTGCCCTTGAGCTGTCAGGCCCCAGTGTTCCAGACAGGGTAACACCCGGACTCAGACCTGAACGGACAGGAGGAGTGCATTAAGAGTTACCAGCAATACTGTATTAGAGCATTCACCATGGGCACCACAAACAGGGAATGACAACGCAACCGTGCCATCCATTATGTCAAGCGTAAGGGTAAAGCCCCGTTTCCTAACCGAACAGCCCCATCATCTTCTTAGCTTTGGTGATAGAGGGAAATGAAAAAGCCCCTTTTAATTATATATGTGTTGGATTCATAATTGAACAGTATCACTTTTTTTCCTCTTTGTGGTTCGGCTCATGGAAGAGTGATGTGGATTAGAGGTTCTGGTGCAGGTCGTTTGGCATGTGGTCGCTTAAAAGAGCTCCTGTTGGCATGACAGGCAAGGCACTGTCGCTGTGTGTGCGTGCGTGCGTGCGTGCGTGCGTGCGTGCGTGCGTGCGTGCGTGCGTGCGTGCGTGCGTGCGTGCGTGCGTGCGTGCGTGCGTGCGTGCGTGCGTGCGTGCGTGCGTGCGTGTTGGGGGGGGGGGGGGGGGGGGGGGTGTCTGGCAGCTTTACAGGATTACTATCAGCATATTATTTATTGTATACAATTCTCAGTAGGAATTCAGAATCCACAAATATCCCTACTGCATCTATCACCCAGACAGTGGCATCTGATCTTCAAACAATAAAATCCAATATTTGCTGTGAGTGCATAATTTCAAAAGAATGTACAAGTTGCCTCTGTTTAGGCTGCATGAATATACAGATGGAAAAACAAACCAACTGCTACAGTTATCTACCTGTATCTATTGTCATAATAAAAATACCAAATGAGATTAAAATACAATAAACTAGTTTGAAGTAAAATGCGATTGATTGAATCCAAATGAATCAAATCCAGATCCCTATAACATCCACTTATGATGAGTTAGTAGGCATATTTAGTTTCTCACATGATAATCTGCAACATCTAATTAATAAATGAATAATTTTAGATGATTTTAAAATGCCTGCTACTAACAGATATCAACAGCGATACTGTAGAATAAGGAGCAAGCCTTTGAGATGTGGACCAAAGTGTTGCACACATATCTGTGGACCAAGCTGATGGCTGTATTTATCGATAGGAGCTGCATGAATCTTTCATCTCTGGTTTTAAGATTCAGCCGGCTTGGTTTTGATCTTTCCCTTGTGCTCTTCTCAGCATTATCAATAGATTCACAGAAGTGGGCTCCTTCCCTGTGAAACAACTGTTTATACATGTCGGGGGGAGGGGGGGGTGGAGGTAGTGAACACCATTCCTCATTCCGTTCCGTGCATTACAATGAGCCCGTCCTCTGATATCTACCTCCACCAGCCTCCCCTGAACATCAGTAGGGCATCTGTATCATCAGTAGGGCATCTGTATTTGTTTCATATGACGTTTGTTTCATATGACGTTTATCACTTCTCTTGGAATGGCATTATTATTCAAAGGTGTTGTGTGTACACACACACACACACACACTCATACACACTCTGTACAACACTACTGCCAGCACACACCCACACATAGTCTGCTTTGCTTGCACACAAACACTAAGATCATTTAACTCAGTTGACTCAGTCATTTAGTCACAACAGCTGAATATAGCCGGATCATAGAAAAAGCTGAACGTTTTATGGTCTTCTGTAGTCTAATTGCACAATAGTCATGTTGTTGGCTGAATATCACTTACAATACCGGATGAATATGGACAGATCATCATAAAACAATTTCCTCATGTCCTCTGTGCGTCTCTTAGCACAATAGCCTCCTTATCCGCTCTGTAGCTACTTTCATTGGAGGTTTCAGTGTGGGGTATTCATCGTGGTCCAGAGAGGAGGTAATAAATGGACAGCCCAGCTCGGCTTGGCCTGATGTGTACTCTCTCTGTGAGAGACCCACTCTTCTCCTTGTTTGTTGTTGCTTTTTTTTCCCTGCACCTGCGTCCTTCTGTAAAGGTTGAGCAAATCCTGGATGTGAGAGACAGGGTCAGATGACCATGAAGGAGAGATGAAGGTCACACCGGAAGGGAGGAGAGAGAGGGGGTGAGCGGGGGGGGAGCGAGAGAAAAGGGAAAAGTGTGAATTTGCTGAAGAGAGCACTGGGAGAGTGGAGAGAGACAAACACAGAGTGGAAGAATGCTTCTGACCTCTCTAGTGGTCTCTCTCTCTCTCTCTCTCTCTCTCTCTCTCTTTCTCTCTCTCTCTCTCTCTCTTTCTTTCTCTCTGCTAATAACTGCCTGCATGTTATTGTCTGAGTGCTTTCCAGCTCTCCCTCCCTCCGCTCTCCCCCTCACTGTTTTCCTTGACAATGCTCTGAAAAATAGATGCTTTTTCTACGGTATGTGCGCCATTGGGCTCTGGCAACGCTCGAGTCCGTCACAGCTCCATCGTCTTAAGGAATCAGTCGTCCAGAAAAGCCTGCCTCAATTTTTCATGAGCTGGTAAAAAGCAGATTGAGACAAAAGCAGTCATCATGAAGCGGCCGCAACGGCAGCAGCGGCCCCTCTCTCTCCCTCCTTCACCTTTCAAACACACTCAGACCAGAGCTTTGATGGCTCTTTGTTCTCATTTAGAGAGCGCAAAGTACCGGGGCTGGCGCTCTATTCTCCAAACAGATCTTCAAACCCTATGGGATCGTTGTGTCCTGACTGGAGTTCGGTCTCTCTCTCTCTCTCTCTTGCTCCTACGTATGATAGTGAGTCCACTAAGATGTCCAACCCCCGATCCTCTCTGGAATGGCTGATGGAGCGCGTCTTGTGCGTCTTGTTTGTGAAAGCTTATCTGCAGGCTATCTCTAGGCATATATTTATGAGGAGGCACATGCAGCTGACCAGGCTGAGGGCTATTCATCTGTGTGTTAACCCAAGGGGTAAATACAGTACGGTGATGACACACACGCGCACCTGTGGACACACGCGCACGCACACACACCCACACACACCTTAGAACCAATGCAGAGGCAGTGATAGGGTGTGTCTGTGGCCTTGTTGTGGAACACACATTTATGCCACATTTGTCAGGCTGTACTGTAAATCAGCAACATGATACAGTTGTGTGTGTCTCTATGTGTGTAGTGTGTGTCTCTCTGTGTGTCTGTGTACAGTACGTGCTCCCAAATGGCCAATCTAGAGTATTGAACTGTTAAGGTTGAGGTTTGAACATTCCTTGTTAGGAAATCAATATGGTGCAATGCTAGATCCCCCTTGCACCCCCCCCCCCCACACACACACACACACACACACACACCATCCTCACCTTATGAGAGTTTCAATATAGATGTATAATTTGGGTGACAGATCAACAGCCATTCCTGTACTGTGTCGGCTTCCAATGTCTCTCTGTGAGGGACAGTAACGGTATAAGGCAGCTGTCTGCATACAGTACATTATGTCCAATTCAATGTGTTTTCGCATGAATGCAGCGACCGTATAAATGCAGTCTGTGCACAAACATGCAGGCGGTCATCTGAGTTGTTATTAGGAATTTATGAAGCGCTAAAATGTTTGTCCCCCAGGGAGAAGGATTGGCAGCTGTCACAGGCAGGCTGGGTTGTGGCAGGCAGGGATGGCGGGTTCAACCTCACACACTACCAGTCCCCAGCTTTAGGCTACCAGACACTGGGACACCATGGTAGTACGAGGGGAAAACGATTGTTGAGCCAATGTTGCTACAAACTGCGATGACGCCCATGTACTGTACATCACATAGACACACACACACACACACACACACACACACACACACACACACACACACAGACACACACACACACACACACACACACACACACACACACCCACACACCTACAAATCCAATCTAATACACAGTATTATGCACTATGAAAAAAATACTGGTTTGACAGAATTATAAGCATTTGCTTTTAGCTTGATGTCGATTGTAATTCCTTCCCACAAAATGAAGGCCAAATAACAAACAAGCATGCTTGAGGAGTCGCCCCTTAGCCCATGTTGACAATAAGGCAGACAGAATACATGGGAGTGCTTGCCTAGTATCTTTGATTTCCCACAAGCCCCAATGCCTGCCTACGCAGCACACCACACTACCTCATAAAGAATTGGTGCAGTATTGGGCTGGGGTTGTGGGGGTGCAGCTTCCACCCAGACGCATGTTTCTGAGGGGGTCGCTCAGCGCTGTGCAAGCAGCCCTTCCAGCCGCAGTTTCCCATCATGCCGTGCGTTTGTAATCAGGTCTGGTGCTGTGCTGGCCCTCCCAGTTCATCTCCAGTGCTGCCCTCCCTGGGCTCCACTGCAATGCCTCTTAATAGTGAACACACATTCTCCTCTTCTCTTCTCCCTGCCTCTCCTCAGTGCTGTGGGAGAAAAAGCACCGTGGCCAGCGAGAGAAACAGAAGCATTACAGAAGCAATAGAGAGACGTAAAGCTAAATACAACCTGAATAACATCAAAGATAAATGCACAGTGGAGTGGCCTGTTCAGTCCACTGAGGAGTTGTCTGTTACAACATCTGTATTTAAACTGACTAGCTTTACAGAAGTTTGGGTTTGGAAATATCGCAAAATGGCCTCCGTTGTTAAGATGGAGAATGGTTATTTGGTACTGTAACCTCCATTGTATTCATGCAGTGTCCTTCCATTGGTTTATTTGCTCTCTTTGGTCTGGATTTTCGCTGGCAATGATGTTGTGTCCAACAAGAAAAAAACAAACACAAACGTTGTCTTACAAATCAGAATTCAAGGTGACATTTGGAGTACGCCCCCTGATACATCTGTCCATCAGTTTTTATTTATTTGTTTTATTTATTTATTTATGTACACTGATCATATTCAGTGAGTAGACACTCTCTCTCACTCTAACATTTCCTCCCTCTCTCTTCTTTTTTGCCTTGCAGTTTTCAGTGAAGACCTACGTTCCAGCTTATATTTTGTCAATGCATCTGTGCAAGAGGTAGTGTTTGCCAGCACCACAGGGACCTCGGTGCCCTGTCCCGCCGCGGGCGTGCCCCCCGCCTCGCTGCGCTGGTACCTGGCCACTGGAGAGGAGATCTACGATGTCCCCGGGATCCGCCACGTGCACCCCAATGGCACCCTCCAGATCTTCCATTTCCCCCCCTCCAGCTTTAGCAACCTCATCCATGACAACACCTACTATTGCACAGCGGAGAACCCCTCAGGGAAAATCAGGAGTCAAGATGTCCACCTTAAGGCTGGTGAGTTTCTCCTCTTAGTGAAGAACAAATACAGTTGAACCAGTGAACAATAGTCCATCTCCATGAACTGTATCTCTACTGTATAGTGGTATAGTAATTTCAGGGTCCTAACCTGCATGTGTGGTCACAGTATGGTCAAACACTGTGGTTAATGTGGTCCTGGAAATAAAGTGTTGATAACTGAGATGAGAATTAGGACTGCAGAGCTGTTTCAGTCAGGAAAGAATGAGCAAAGTGACCACAAGCAAACCATTTCAGATGTAGATGTGCAGACTGTGACGATGAATGTCAGCTGACCGTGTCTGTTGAGCAATGAGCCACTATTTAGTCACTGGTATACAGGAGCAGCAGGATGGTACACTCTTAGAAAAAAAAGGTGCTACCTACAACCATAAAGGGTTCTTTGGCTGTCCGTGTGGGAGGACCCTTTCAAGAACCCTTTTGGGTTCCATGTCAAAACCTTTCCACAGCAAGTTCTAAATGGAACCCATATGGGTTCTTCAAAGGGTTCTCCCACAGGGATAGCCGAAGAACTCTTTTTTCAAAGTCCCTGGGTCAAGAATGTTGTTCATCCTCTCTCAACATCCCTCCCTCTGTCTTCCCCTCGTCCCCCTCCCCCAGTCCTACGAGAGCCCTACACGGTCCGCGTGGAGGACCAGAAAGCCATGAGAGGCAATGTGGCGGTCTTCAAGTGCATTATCCCCGCCTCGGTGGAGGCCTACATCACTGTGGTGTCCTGGGAGAAAGACACAGTGTCAATCAATGTCCAGCAATGTAAGTCTCTACTCTCTACCTCACCGAACTACACTAGGCTGCTCTTCTCCGGTACGGCATGTAGACCCAGGCAATATATTACTATATATCACTGAAAATATGTGTTATGTGTGTCAATGGAATATGCCTGTGATCTAGCCTATCACTGTGCATAACAGTATGGCCC
>NC_139656.1:26029947-26039947 GCF_951799395.1 Argentina silus | reverse complement strand
GAAATGCCCTAAAAACATATTTTAAAAAATGACTCTAAATCTGAATCCACAGTGTCTACTCTGTGACCTCTCTGTGTCTGAAGAATGCTGCTTTGAACCTAGGCTATAAATGTTACTGTCATGGAGTGGAGTTGGCCATTAAAGCACCACCAGTGATGTCAGAGTTGAACTTGTAGCATTATGAACCGTGTGTTTCTCCTTCGGGAGAGCAGCGAGAAAAGGCCGCTCGGCACCGGAGGTGATGGGCAAACATGCAAGCGTCAGTCACAGTTGTGAGAAACGCCCGCGCTGCTGTCTCCTTAGCACCATGTGATCACTCTCTGTCAGCCATAAAAGAAGGGAAGGCTATTCCTCCCTCCTCCTTCCCCTCCTTCTCCCCCTCCACTAACCCCCCGCCCCCCCATCCGTCCATCCTTGCCCGTGTTTTAACCCTGCTGTTGCTAACGGTGACGTCACATGAAGGTGATCCATAAGGAAGACCTTTGACTGGTGACAATGGCGTCCTGCAATCTTCACATCTGCATTGGAAACTGCAGCCGATTGATGGCAGGGAGGAGAGTGTTGTGTGTGTTTGTCGGGAGGAGGGGGGGGGGGGGGGGGGTGTAGGCTGTGAATGGCTGCTCTTATCGCGTGTGTGCAGCTGCTGCAGTGTCTTTGAGAGACAGAGGGGCTGTCCGTGCATGCCACTCACTCTGCCTATTCACGGGGAAGATATTCAGACACACACACACACACACACACACACTATCTCTCTCTCTCTCTCTCTCCCTCTCTCTCTGCATTGCATTTTGCTGTCAAGGGAGAGTAAGAAAGGAATGAGGAAAACATGACTTGAGCTTTGATGCAGACTCAAGACAAATGGCTCCATGTTTTCGCCTTTTCAGAATTTTTTTAACAAGGGACAGGCGAGAAGTGAAACGTCATTTGACATCAGAGCATTGCTCTTTTGATTTGTGTGTGTGTGTGTGTGTGTGCGTGTGTGTATGTGTGTGTGTGTGTGTGTGTGTCTACAGATGTGCTGTATTTTTACATTTACACAGAAGCATACATGGATTGTTGCTGTCTCGTGTACACCTTGAAGTGAACCGATGTTTACAATGCTCCTGGAAAAACAACATCACCTTAGTTACAATTCCCATGGCCCTGAGATATCAGTCCCAGTTGAAACAGATCCTCATTAGGAGAGGAACGCCTCCGCCCATGTTAAGCTCTCTGATTCCACCTCCTCTCTCCCCATGACAATGAGATTTAATCAATGTAAACTTTCAACTATTTAAAATATGAAAATGTTGAAAAGTAGAAGCAGTCAAAGCACAGTGCCAGTCACCCAGAGTTGTTTGGGGATAAATCCTCCTCTTCCACATGATAATAGTGATGATGAATCCTCCCCAAGGTCGTGATGCTAATAAAAACAGGGTATAATGAAGTGAATTAATTCGTCTGGGAGATGGTGCCAGGATAAAGGTGACCTGAAGAAAAGGTGTTTCCAAGGCGACCCACCATGGGAAATCACCTTGATAGATAGACATCTTGGCCAGCTGGGGAAGTGACATCCCTGGGCACTGCAGACTGCATGCAGAGAGGATTCTGGGAATTCTATCCTTCCCTCTCTCACCCCACCACCGTATACCAGGTGCACTGTCATGTCATGTGTATTTCTCGAGCTTTGTTTTTCAGGCTGTGATAAGGATAATTTAAAAATAATTATAATAAGAACAGATGGTGAACTGATTATTAAGAGTTTATATTTGACTCAACAATTTTTTTAAGCATGGTCAAAGACTGTGGTGTTTACCTACATTAGTGTGCTCCTGTGAAGGGCGTGTTTGGAGGTTAGGTTCAAATCATTAAGAGTGGTACATGTACAGTGCCTTCGGAAAGTCTTCAGACCCTTTCACTTTTTCCACATTTTGTTGTGTTATAGACTCAATTTAAAATGGATTAAATTAAAAGAATTTGCCATCAATCCACACACAATACCCCAGAATGACAAAGTGAAAACAGGTTTTTAGAAATTTCATTAAGTTTATTAAATTTGAAATACAGAAATACCTCATGTACATAAGTATTCAGACCCTTTGCTATGACACTCTTAAAATTAGCTCAAATGCAAAAATGTCATCAACAAATCACTCAATAAGTTGAATTGAGTCCATCTTAATGCAAGGATAATGGTTCATGTAATTTTGGAATTAATATCTTTGTTTTTATAGGGTCTCTGATTTGCATAGGAATCAATTAGACACCGTGTGGATCAGGATGTCATTACAAACTGAGCAAATGGAGAGGAACAAAACTGCTCAGGAATGCGACCCTGAGGCCTGGGGAGACTTACAAAAATCTACAAAGTTGAATGGTGGAGAGGAAAAAGCACAGTCGATGGGACAACATCATCTCAGTCACTCTACAAAATTGGTCTATAACCAAGTGGCCAAAAAGAATCCCTTAATGGAAAATAATCTATCTCATATCCATAATTGTGTTTGCAACAATGAATTCAAGTGATATAGCAAAGAAAGTGGCTGAAAATGTGTTTATTTGGTTTTACTACAAAGCATTACGTTTGGTGCAAATCCAGCACATGCAATGCAGTTTCCGCACCATCTCTCATGTGAAGAATAGAGGGAGCTGCATAAAGTTATGGGTATGTTTGTCACCGTCAGGCACTGGTTTGTCAGGATCAAAAGAAAATTATGAAATTTGCTGACTTGGTAGTGACATCCTAATCTACACAGTGTGTAATTGATTCCTATGCAAATCAGAGACCCTTTAAAAACAATGATATTAATTTCAAAATTACATCAACTATTATCCTTGCATTAAGATGGACTCAATTCAACTTACCGAGTGATTTGTTTGATGACATTTTTGCATTTTAGCTAATTTTAAGAGTGTCATAGCAAAGGGTCTGAAATCTTATGTACATGAGATATTTCTATATTTCAATTTTAGTAAATTTACAGAAATTTCTAAAAACCTGTTTTCACTTTGTCATTCTGGGGTATTGTGTGTGGATTGATGGCAAATTCTTTTAATTTAATCCATTTTAAATTGAGTCTATAACACAACAAAATGTGGAAAAAGTGAAGGGGTCTGAATACTTGTACACTGTATCCACCATCTTTTTTTGAATAATGTATTGTAGGAATCTTTCCAATATAGTATAAGATGTATTAATACAAATTGTGTTTATGATCAAAATATTTATGTGATACATTTGAACTTTGTCACATAAAGAAAATTGTCAAATGTTAAATGAGAATTATTATTTTGTGAAATACATTTTTTGCAGTGGATTTCATTTAATTTCTGGTACAACCATGGTATCTAAATTAACAAGCACATTTAACTAGATGCATTTTCACAGAATTGTTTAATGCTAATATTCAACCCATTGTTATGTCTGATGTGTTTTTTTAATATAAGAATTTTCATAAGTTTTCCTCTGAAAATAATCTTTATATTTGACTTATTTTAGATGTATTTGTTTATTTTTGTTGTAAATATGCATATATTATATTATATATTTTTGTTTTAGTCAATATTTTGTTTCTGTATATTTTTGACCTCATTTTTTTATGTTTCTTGTTTTGTTGAGTACTGTGGAATAATGTGCAATGTTAGCAATTAAGCAATGTTAACATACGATTGTCATACTATATAAGAATAATTACAGTACCTAATATAGGTGAGTTTTTCTTTGATGAAGACAAACATCATGTTTCATAATGTTTGAATGTCAAGGCCAATAATTCGTACAACTCAAGTGCACATAGTGTGTGTATGGTGGACAGTGGCACAGTGCAACAACAAGCATTTTCTCTGAGGTGAGGAAATCTATTTGCTTTTGGAAGCTGCTTGCATAATCCTTTAGTTACACTTGGCAGCTGCAGAGAGAGATACAATACCATGGGAGTCAGTGTAAAAATAATTCTGGGGACAAAGAAATTAAACTGATAAGCGTACGCATGGAGGGTCCTTTGCATAATCCAGGCTAATCCATAATACAGAATACAGAATGAACTGTGTTCCCTATAAATAACACTGACAGGATTCGAATACAGAGGAAACATATTTAATTAGCATGTGACATGATCTGACTGTGTCATGGCTCTTTTCGATACCTTTGATATGAATATTTGAATTTTATGATATTGCATATGCCAAATTATTTCGTTTCTTAATTTCTTCAAATTGTGTGTCACACTACTGATCTAGTTTATGAGAACAACATATGTAAAGCCTCAGAAATAACACTTCAACATTGTACATGCCCACAAAATAATTTAATTGCATTTACTGTTATGTAAGTTCGATGCATTCATATTTGACTGGCAAGCAGTCATGCAACATCCTTGATACTCAATACAGTAAATAGCCATGTTGTTGCTGAGGTTCTCAGTTGATGTTGTCGGGGGCTCCTGATTGGTGCAGTCGCCGAATGACTCGTCTAAGGCTTAACCAATAACATTTGCTGCGCTTCCACTCTTTTTTTCCCCCCCAAATAAATTGCCTGGAGAAATTGAACAAAAAATTTGAGAAAGAGAGAGTGCCTTTCATCTAATTGAGGAGCTCATATTAGCTGTGGTGGGAAGATAAGCTCCTCTCTCTCAACAGCTATTAAGCTCACTGTATGTTAGCCAGTTTCTTCTTCTTCTCTAATTCTGCTTGGTTTTTAAAAGCTTTCGCCTCAGAATCACTGTGCACTCAGCATCACTGTGGCGTGTGTGTGTGTGTGTGTGTGTGTGTGTGTGTGTTTGTCACATGACGGGTAGCCGTTGAACCTGCAGAAATATTATGCAAACTCCAAAATGGAGGCCAGACCACGTGACCTTGTGCAGCCATTTTCTCTCCGTCTCCCAGAGAAGCACACACACACACACACACACACACACACACACACACACACACACACACTCACACACACACACACACACACACACACACACACACACACACACACACACATAAACACACGCACACGCACAGAGAGAGAGAGAGAGAGAAAGAGAGAGAGAGAGAAGAGAGTGAGAGAGTGAGAGAGAGAGAGCGATTACTGAGGGGTCTCATACATCCCAAGAATTGGAGGGGGAAAAGCCTCCTCACTGTAAGGCACCAAACAGTCCTCTTGTCAGCAAATTACATCCTGTCATTTTATAGGCATTTATTTCAATTTATTTGTTTTGCTATTTATGGGAGTAAATGAATTTAAGCGTTATATTGAATACCATGGCCATTATTTCAAAAGATGTGCGTGTTATAAAGTATTTACAAATGCTTGATGTCAAGTGTTCCTGCAGGCATTTGATACAGTACATTATTGAGAAGCTGATGTTTCACATTCCAGATGAAGAAGCTTGAAACATATGGGGCTTAAGTTAAAACAGGATTTTTTTCACTATTTCTTCACTATATTTTTTCTCTCTACTTTGAATCCTCACAATGATGTTGATGGAACTGGAATGGGTTAGGGTGTACTCTGCCCCTTTAGTCTACCATGTGTCCGACACAAAGCTTTTTTAAATTCCTCAATTACTCCGTGGCAACATATGTCGTAATTGACATTGTAGATAAACATCTGCTTGGAATTATCCTGTGTCTGATTCTTGGGGTGCGATGTTACTGATTACATTGTGTTTTCTGGTGCCTTGATCCCAGTTTAGCCCCAAACCAGGATTAACGTCCACAAAGCCAGGGTCGCCACAACCCAAGATTTCTTGGCATCGTGGCAATACGGTGGCACTCTTGAAGAAAAAGCAATCAACTGCGTTATACAACAGATTTCTTAATCTGGTCCCAATCAGTGTGAAAAAAGGAGAAAGAGGCTAGGAGGGCATGTAAATGGTTTATTCTTTCCACCATGCAGTGTTTGGAGTCACGGGGGCTATGTGAACCAAAGGCAGCCATTTTGTGTGCAGGCCTCAGAAACGGTGCCTCTACTCACAGAATAATGAATAGATGACTTGATCGGTACAGAAGAAACGTAATCTCCCATCTCTATTCACCATCATCCCCTATAGATCGTTGATGAAATACTGTTCATTGTTGAAACAGGGCTCCAATATCTAGTCAAATATTGTATCTGAATCTTAGCTTTGTTCATATTCTGAAGTAGTTGTAGCATGTTGGTGATGAACTATGTTTGGTTCCATGGTTATAAATGAATGGTGATTTAACACAACAGTCCAGTCAGTTATAGAGCTGCTTGTTTGGAGGACTGGCTCTCCTCTGTCAGTTGATTCGAATGATAAATGCTATTACAATATTTGTGTTTATATACGAGACATAAATATTATTCCCGCATGAAAATAGATAGTATTTTGTAACACTAACATCTACTTGATGTTTACCATTCTGAACTGTATTGTCATGCACTGGGGCATTTAATCAAGGTCAGGTAATGAAGGTCAAAATCATGCCCCACCAAACACATCTGATTTGACTTAACATATGGAATTTATATAGTTCACTCTTTGTGGCATTTCAGGATGTTTTGCTATGCCATCATTTATGAAGGTGCAAACAATGTCAGCATGTTTGCTTTGGTTCCTCCATCGGGGCATGTGATGGGCCTATTAAGTCGAGAGACAGGGACACCTGTACCAGGTGAAGGAACAAAAACCCAGCAACAGGTGTGCTGTTCTTCAGCCGTCATCATTTCCTGCAACTCAAACAGTTCCTTATCTGTGTGAAAGAGAGGGTAAAATAGAGCTTTTGTCTGCATCCGTACAGCCAGAGTAAACACACACGGGCTTGGTAAGTGATCAGGCAGCCCCATTCAAACAGGCCATAATGGATGTTCTAATGGCCATCTCCCTCTAGGCTTGTTTGCTTGGTGCTCTGGGCCCTGTGTGTGTGTGTGTGTGTGTGTGTGTGTGTGTGTGTGTGTGTGTGTGTGTGTGTGTGTGTGTGTGTGTGTGTGTGTGTCTGGCAGATGGGCCTATAGGGATTATACCTGCTAATGAGTGGAGGTGGAGGGTGTGTGTGTAGGGACGTAAGGAGTGGGGGGAGGAGGAGGAAGAGGAGGAGGAGGAGGAGGAGAAGGAGGAGGAGGAGGAGGAGGAGAGGGGGGTTGGTTGTTATTACAGTTATGACTTGACCTTGCAAAAGAACATTGTCCAACCGTGTGACCCCGCGTCCAGGAGGGAGGGGGGGGGGGGGTGCAGTGGATGGACGCCTTCCCAGGATTAGTGCAAAAGAACACACAGCCTTCCACCGTCATTACGGAGGTCCTCGTCCAGACAGTATGCCCTAATCCCCCCACCGCCACCCCCCAACATATGGAGATGGGAGGAATTAGCACAGTGGAAGAAAATAAATGAGTTAAAGCGGCCAGCGGCTTAGGGCCGTCCAGTATTTGGTCTTGGATGACCCGTCTGTGAGTTCCTTGGGACAGATGCACTTCTGGAAAGCCTTGACGGCTTTGCTATCTGGGTGCTCTCTCTCTCTCTCTCTCTCTCTCTCTCTCTCTCTCTCTTTATCTCTCCCTCTATATCTCTGTCTCTCTCTCTTTCTCCCCCCCTCTCTCTCCCCCCCTCTCTCTCTCTGTCTCTCTCTCTCTTTATCTCTCCCTCTATATCTCTGTCTCTCTCTCTTTCTCTCCCCTCTCTCTCTCTCTCTCTCTCTCTCCCTCTCTCTCCCTCTTTCTATCTCTCTCTCCCTCTCTCTCTCTCTCTCTCTCTCTCTCTCTGTCTCTCTCTCTCTTTATCTCTCCCTCTACATCTCGGTCTCTCTCTCTTTCTCTCCCCCCTCTCTCTCTTTCTCTCTCCCTCTCTCCCTCTCTCTATCTCTCTCTGTCTGGGTTTTCCTTCAACAACATCTGAAAACAGGACACCATGTTCTGTCATGTGTTTTCTAGTATCTGATGTTTAGCTCAGTGGTGCTCTCAAGTGTTGCTTTTTGGCAAATGATGCTGGGGGTGGGGATTGCGGGAGAGATTTATGTACTGTATGTCACAGGTGTTTTAGGTGAGGTGAGGGTTGGTCCTGCTTAATAGGATTACGCTGGCTACCTGCCACTCAGTGGCTACAAGCCGTGACCAGGGCTCGTATGTTCTGGACTGTATCTCCTGCTCCCAAATGGATGCCAGGAATAACATGTTGCAAAAACTTTGCACAACATTCAACAACACATTATTCATGCTACTGTTTCAACCCTTCTCTAGTGGCTAGTTTATTGCTATTTGCTATCCACTTTCGTGCTGGTTTCCATGGCTGAGCATGGGTGAAACACTCCTCGTGGCATTCCGAGTTGCTCCACTAGAGTCTCGAACCTGCGACCTCTGTATTGCTAACACACACAATACCTGATGGAATCCAGCTACAGTAGGCTAACGAAAAGCTAGCAATTCGGCAGTGTGGGCGGGGGTATTTGAACTTGAGGAGTGAGTTTTACAATCTCAACTCGGTTGCATGAGCTGGCGTTTCATGCCTAGTTGGGATCTAATGGGTGGCCTCACACTGAAGGGCACTCAGGCTCAAGCCAATTAGCTGCTTTGATGCTGACTGCTCAGTGTGTGTGTGTGTGTGTGTGTGTGTGTGTGTGTGTGTGTGTGTGTGTGTGTGTGTGTGTGTGTGTGTGTGTGTGTGTGTGTGTGTGTGTGTGTGTGTGTGTGTGTGTGATTTAGCAATTTGAATTTCTTTCCCCATGTGCACTACATTGTAAAGGCTTGTAGAACATCATGTACATTGATTTAACAATGGACACTTGTCTCTAGACACGCTCCATGAGGGGAACTTGGAGACTGAAGGGGGACATTTGCAGTAGAGTGTAAGTGACGTCTGTTTTCTTAAAGCACATGTGACATGACGTGTCCCAAGCGGCCTTCCTTTCTCTTTAGGACCAGGGACACCAATTCAAAAGGGTAAGAGGCTTTATGGCCAAATCCCCTGTTGATCGCCCATAAAGTTTGTGTC
Organism: Argentina silus; assembly: GCF_951799395.1. Taxonomy (NCBI): domain Eukaryota; kingdom Metazoa; phylum Chordata; class Actinopteri; order Argentiniformes; family Argentinidae; genus Argentina; species Argentina silus. The sequence continues at coordinate 26,031,032 of NC_139656.1, read as the reverse complement.
TTACAATTAAGTACAGATGGTTTGCAGCTGTAAGGCTAGTAAATAAACTAGGGCCTCTATTTTTGCCAGGGATTTGGCTGGTAATCCCTCTATGTAGCAGTTTACCAGATTCAAATCGTCCCAGGATTTACCTCCCCCATTTCCTCCTATCCCCTCACTCCATCAAAAGCTCCTTATCCTCATTTGAATATACTATCGTTTAGCAGGAGCACACACAGCACATGACTGTATCTGGTAGCATGGTGCGCAGATGATGCCCGTAATCTCTCTTATTCATTCCATTTTGAAGCTTAGAGATTCAGATCTATACAGCGCTATTGTCTCGCTGCAGCCCCTTGCTCACACTGTTTTCACCCATAGAACTCATAGAGATGTGTAAGTACACACTGGCTGGCATAAGCCACTTAGAGAAGCAAAGATGACGAAAAAAACAAAAAACAAACAGATGACAGATTAAAAGTGAGATACATACATGTACACCTACATGAATCATGATTTTAAACCTTCTCAGTAAATGTGCTGTATGTTGGTCATGGATAGAATGCTACTTACAGGTCAGGGGAGGCCGGTGGAGGACAGTCTCATTGTAATGCGTGGAATGGAATGAATTCCATGCATTACAATGAGCCAGTCCTCCGATTTCTGCCTCCACCAGCCTCCCTGTCACAGGGTTGGCTTTAAATGGTAAAAGTCACTACTGTGCTTCGTAGAGTAACAACGCGGGTGACCTCAGCTTCTTTACTAGGTGAATCACAGTAGTAGATCATGTGTGATGATGCTGTATACATACTCTATAAGACTCCTATTAAAACTCGCTATAAGACTCCTATTAAGACTTGCTATAAGAGTCCTATTAAGCAGATCCCCCTCCTGGGACACTGTGAGGGCCCAGAGCAAAGCAGCCCCTTAATGAGGAGTGCAGCATTGGCAAGAGGAACAGGGCGCACATCCTGAAAATTGTGATAATCAGAGAAATAACCGATGCTCCTAGGCAACAGTTGACCCGGCCGCTTGCTTCCCCAGTTTTCACATTCGACTGCTCTCATTATTCAAATATATTTATACATCCGCACTAAGTGGAGAGG
>NC_139656.1:26022447-26024947 GCF_951799395.1 Argentina silus | reverse complement strand
GTCCCTGGTGTTCTGATCTATGTGTCAGGGGGTGACAGACCAGACGCCTCAGTCTCCATGCCTGTCTGATGAGCTCATCTACAGTGATAGTTTGAGACATATCAGGGTTTGCACCCCGCCATGTAATTAGTCACACCTCAAAGTAATTAGCTCCACAAAGATGTCAAATAGGCCCCCTCGAATAGGTCTGTGCAAGTGCTTAAGTGATTCAGTGCTTGTAGCATATCCTCTGTGCAGTCTCTCACAAACACGGGGGTGGATTCCATCCAAAACAAGGTGTTATACCTGTAACAACAACATTGCTAAACATCTTCATTTCTGGATTTGTAATCTAACCTGAAAACGGGGCTATTGCAGTTTAACTATTACCATATATGACCATACTCCCATTGAACACATGAAACAAAGTCAATACTACTCAGGTGGTTTGGCCCTGCGCTGTGCCAGAGTGCTGGGCTCTGATGACACTCAAGCCAATAACAGAGACAAGACAACATGAAATGAAAGAAGAAGAAAAAAAAACCTGAGAGAGGTCTGTCTCCACGGTAACATTGATTGATATTCTTCAGGTGGAGCAGCTGTCAGCCGGCTTGACCACTGCAGGCTAAGAGAGGGGATTGTGTGTGTGTGTGGGAGGGGGTTACTGGTAGACAGAGAAATACAGGCTAGTGTGAGGAATTAGAAGAATACATGTTGGGTCAACCTAAACATGGGGGGAGGGTGGGGGTTGTTAGGCGCGGGGGCAAAAGGTAGGTTAGTATGGGCGTTTTAATCAGAGGGACTCTTGTATTGACACTGTGAAAATGTGTGTGTGTGTGTGTGTGTGTGTGTGTGTGTGTGTGTGTGTGTGTGTGTGTGTGTCTCACACACTTTTTTGCGGTGTGTGGTCATAAATCCGAGGCTGGACTAATGAATGAGTCTTCTAGGCCTTAGTGAACGAGCACCCTGACCTTGTGTCCTCACAGTTACCATGGCAACGCAGGGCCACCTTCGCATGCGAGCGGCGGCCACTCCCCCCTGCTCTCAAGGGGAGCCCACCTCCGGACTGCAGGGGCTCTCTGTGTGTTCGCACATCTGCTTTGTTGAGGGCTAGTCAGGCAGAGCAGCACTGTCATTTCATAAATACACACACACACACACACACACACACACACACACACACACACAGACACACACACACACACACAGACACGCACACACGCACACAGACACACACACACACACACACACATATATACACACTAAGCTTTCTCCTTTTTGTCTGTCTCATATTTGAACCTGTCCAGAGCAGCAGTTCCAGGTTCTCATCATCCTGTAGCAGTTCAACTCAAGCGACTCCCCTGCAATAGCATATCATCATTACCTCAGAGTTAAAGACCACTTCCAGCATAAGGTCACAGGCCTGTTTCAGTCTGGAAACTATACATATTGATTCTACAGCTGATTGTTATTGTTTCAGCTCAGTAAAACATCAGGGTTTAGAACTGCGTATAGTAAGTCATGCAGCTGTTCATATATAAATGATCTCCAGCTTTAATATGCCTGATAATCTGCTGTTATGAGCTAGAGCCAGTGAATGAGAGCGCAGGGAGATGTCTTCACACAGATTCTCTCTCTCTCTCTCTCTCTCTCCCTCTCTCCCTCTCCCTCTCTCGCAGTGTCTGGCTCCTGAATATTTAATGGGTCTGAATTACTGAGGCCCTCATCCGTAATGAAGGGAAAATCAGACAATTAAAGCAGAAGGGCTTGTGCTTTGAGTCTCACCTCTCCCAGAGGAGGCAGAGATTATTTAAAGTGGCACACTGTTTGATTATCTAATCCTCCCCTTGCCCCTTCTGTTTTACTTACCGAGCAGGATTGCCTGCCTGCTCCGCTTGCCTCCGCAAATTACCATGAAATGCCAATGAACACTCTATTTAAGACCCAGTCCTATTGTGTGTACCCAGGGAAGCCAACGCAGAGTCAAAGGAAACAACACCAGGGGATGAGGTATTAGGTGTAACTGTAGGCTCATCCCTGTTCAATAATGGAGGGTTTTCTCACTTATCTGACTTGGTGTTTGCCTGGTGAGATAAGATGTAAAGCCTAGGTTCTGGTAAAGCGACTGATGTTGGATATCAGAGGGTTTAATCAAAATGGATATGGGGTGGGGGTGGAGTTGAGAGAAAACTTTTTTTTTTTTTTTTTTATGACAAACTTGGACATGAAAGTAGACAGGTGTTTGTGTCTGCATGCGTGCATGCATAGTTGTGTGTGTGTGTGTGTGTGTGTGTGTGTGTGTGTGTGTGTGTGTGTGTGTGTGTGTGTGTGTGTGTGTGTGTATTTGTGTGTATTTGTGTGTATGTGCGTACGTGTGTGCGTGTGTGAGTGTATCTGAATGAGAGTGGCCAGTGAGGAGTGGGCGGGTGACTCACGGTCATGACGGGGGGGTCCAGAGGAGCCTCTCTCTCTCTCTCTCCCTCTTTGATGGCTGCTGTCGGCCAGGGGTGGAACAGGGGCA
>NC_139656.1:26004947-26017447 GCF_951799395.1 Argentina silus | reverse complement strand
ACAGATATCTGCATTGACACATGCATACCGTATACACACACAAAAGCTCTTACACCTGCAAGGACATTTCTTTTCTCAGACACACAGAGCTTCTTGACAGTGAACATGGTGAGTGAAAGAGAGAGAGAGGGGGCGGGAAGAGAGAGAAAGAGAGACCAGCACATGAGGCAGTAACCCCCCCCCCCCACCCCACCCCCATTCAAGGCGTGGCCCCAGATTCCATCTCAGAGCAGAGGCAGAGCAGTGCCCCTGTGCACTGTGGGATACTTAGTGGAGGTCAGAGATGCCAAGGCCTGTGCTGACTGGATTATTCATGAGGGATGGGGGGACCGGGGGAGGGGAGGCGAGAGGGGGGGGGGGGGGGGGGGGGGGAGGTACAGTATGAGGTACAGTGTTGGACAGATTTCTATTACTAAAAAACGAGAGGGTACTTGCTTTGCTGGCAACCATTGGCATCACTTTACCTTCACTGTGTTTTTTTTTTTTGGGGGGGGGGGCCGGAGATTAAACATGATCTGTAATGGTTAATAAGAGAAATCCCATTTTCAGTCTGCGACAGGAATCTGATTACAGCCCTTCAAAGAGGAAGAGAGGCATTCAATAAACAACAACAATCTAGAGCTGTGTGTGTGTGTGTGCGTGTATGTGTGTGTGTGTGTGTGTGTGTGTGTGTGTGTGTGTGTGTGTGTGTGTGTGTGTGTGTCTGTCTGTCTGTCACTGTCTCCTAGCGCTGGTGCTGTTTTAACATGTTTTTGAAGCGCATGCGCGTACACACACACACACACACTCCCCGCTTTCTCCTTTTGTCACGGATGACAGGCAGTCTGTTTTAATGAAAGCGCCTCTCATTCATAAGCCTGTGGAACAAAATGTTGTCAACTTTGGACGCCTCGCGGGGAGCCAGGCAAGGTTCAGGGTAAAGGAAGAAGGAAAAAACGGAAAAATAAAGAGACACAGACCACTTCCTCTCCTTTGAGATCTGTTTTCTGTAATCGCTTGAAAATTGATTCTTTTTGCAACCTGAATGTCTGTCTCACATGAAGCTGTGGCTTGATGTCGTAAAAGCAATGCGGGAGAAGGCTTGAAGGGTTTCATATCTTGTAAAATGTTAGATCTGAATCTAACCAATTGAATTGGTCTAAAAAACAACAGCAATACGATTCTGTTTGTTTTGGCTATGCAGGCACGCACACACACACACATTCACGCACACACACACACATTCACGCACACACACGCACACACACGCACACACACACACACACACACATGCACCCACATGCACGCACGCACACACACACACACACACACACACACACACACTTTCACACACACAAGAATGCTTGCACACTCTCCTTTCCCCCTCATTTTACCAGTGGTTGCCTGTCACACACAACTGCATCTAGACCACAAGCTGAAAACCCCTCCAGGATATCAAATCCATGGTCTCTTATTTCTAACTAGGTCAACGTTCCCCTTACAATACTGTAGCTGCATCCTCCCTCTCTCTCTCTCTCTCTCTCTCTCTCTCTCTCTCTCTCTCTCTGTCGGTTTTCTCTCTTTCTTCATCTCAACTCTCCTCTTTTCAATCCAATTTAAAAACACCACAAGGTTGAATCAATATTCTTTAATTAAACATCAGGGACGTGAACACAGCTTCTACGGATTATCGTTGCATACAGCACAAAGGGCCCAACACAGTATGCATCATATTCTATCAATATCAAATACACTGGCAGTAAAAAAGGAGTGTAAATGTATCAATACTGATGACATACATTGTCGATGGAAGGACAAATGGGGACGTACAATACAGGACAATGGCCGCTGAGGTTTGTGTTGCCATATCCCTGCCCAGCTAGGATACATGCAGTACAACACCAAGGCTTGTTCCACCATCGCACACAACAGACCCACCTTACCCCCATCCCAAATAGCATCCTCCATCATCTCTGGCTTGGGAATATCCTCCCAGAGACAGCCCAGGCAGACATTACTCCTCATAAATGTTGACGACCCCCGTCCCCCCTCCCCGTCCCCCCCCTCCCCGTCCCCCCACTTCCCAGCTTTCCCACGAATTAGCATGATATTAGCACATCCCGACCTGCACGGCAAAGCCTTATCAAAGCACTGTGTGATCCCCCGGTCTCTCTGCTTTAGTCTGAGAGATAGAGAGAGAGAGAGAGAGAGAGAGAGAGAGAGAGAGAGTTCCCCCTAGAGAGAGAAAGAGGGAGAGAGCAGAGCGATGAGCTCCATGATAACGAGCTGTGTTAGCCCGCTACAACCCACAGCCTTGTCACATTCCCTTAGAGAAGCCTTGAGCTAAATGGGCCGCAGCAGATGTTTAGTGACTGTCGTCTTGTACTGTAGGTAGATAAACCTCACTGGAGATGCAAATATTTGCAAAGGTACATGTACCTTGATGATTTGATTCGACGTCACCGATGCTGGCAGCCGGTTCGTTATGTGTTTGTTTAACTGTGTCTTGTGCATAGAGTTGTTTATGTTTTATTGATACAGTCTGTTGTGAAAGAATACCAAGTGTACAGCTGTTGTTAGTGGTAACAGACTCTGTGTTGCCGTGTGTAACCATGTGACGTGTCTCTGTTTGATTGTTTTTTTATAGCCCCCCGGTTTCTCATCACGACTACGGGAGCCTTGTACATCCTGGACGTCCAGAACGAGGATGGGTTGTATAACTACAGGTGTATGACGCGACACCGCTACACGGGGGAGACCAGGCAGAGTAACAGCGCACGCCTCTTCGTGTCAGGTAAAGAACTAGTCTCAGTCTCAGCTGTCCGTATTCCAGAAACTGTAATGTGGGGTGTCTGGAAAAAAAAAAAAATCAATCAAGCTTTTTTGAGAAGTTAGAGAAAGGGAGAACAAAAAAAAACCTTCCGGCGACAGACAGACACCTCTTCCAACCAATCAGTTTTGATCAGAGTTTGGGTAGATGGGTTTCAGAATGAAATAGAGGAATCAGAGCAGGAAGCTCAGAGAAATAACGATTCCTTCTCGTGCACGTCCCTCCCGTTCCGTTGATAGGACACGGGAAGCCATGTGTTGAGTAGACGGTTGACCGGAAGCATATATAATATAATCATATATGCCATTTAGCCAACACTTTTATCCAAAGTGAGTGCATAAATGTTTCAGTATATATGGTCCCAGCAGGAATCAAACCCACAACCAAAGTGTTGTTAGCGCTATGCTCTACCAACTGAGCCACAGAGGATCGCAAAACTACAAAGGCGACAAAGTAAGGTATTAAGCATGTCCTCTGGAGACAGGCAGAAGCTTAAAGACCGTCAGAAGAGGGATTCAAACCGACGCCTCCAGAGGAGACCGCGACCTGAACGCAGCGCCTTAGACCGCTCGGCCACTCGGCCATCCTATGTCATTGGTGTGGAGACAACCTGTCTGACTGGGAGAATAGTGCAGAACCTGTATAGTTTGGGTGCCAGAAGTACTGTCCGTCTGATCTTGTGCCATACCGCTCCCCCTTTAGACCCCACCAACTCAGCGCCGGCCATCCTGGATGGGTTTGAGCGTCGCGAGGTGATGGCGTCGCACCGGGTGGAGCTGCCATGCAAGGCGCAAGGTCACCCGGCGCCCAAATACCGCTGGCTGAAGGACAACCGTCCGCTGGAGCCCGACACGCGCTTCCGACAGAGTGTGACAGGCCTGCTGATCGAGAGGGCCCAGCCTGGCGACACGGGCAGCTATGTGTGTGAGGTGTGGAACAGCTACGGCAACGCGGAGGTGGTGGGCACGCTGCAGGTGAAAGGTCAGTCTGCCAGTCTGTATGTGTGTGTGTGTGTGTGTGTGTGTGTGTGTGTGTGTGTGTGTGTGTGTGTGTGTGTGGGTGGGTGTGTGGGTGGGTGTGTGTATTATACAGAACACTGGACTGGATACGTCTCATTCTGTGCTGTATAATCGAATAGATTGACTTTATTTTTTCCCTGAGGAACTTTGTTTGCGGTAGCAGAGAAAAAAAAAAAAAAAAAACACATACTGTAACAGCACATTATTACAAAATACATAGTGAACACATGCTGTATTTCCATTTACATTAACATCAACCCCACTACAGTAAAGTGCATCAATCTAAATGGCTGATGGTGTAAGCCTTATGGATAGCTCAGTGGCCTCTTGGTGGTCGTGGGCAGAGACCATGTAGGTGTGTATTGGATGTCTAGGATGTTGTTATCATAGCACATTTGAAGAGACCTGCTAAGTGACTTCATCCGACAATGGATTTTGTCTACATTTGACTTAAAGAAAAAAAGAGAACAGACACAAAATGTCTGTGTTGGATTATGCAATTGTGTGTGTGTGTGTGTGTGTGTGTGTGTGTGTGTGAGGGGGGGGGGTCTTGTGAAAATAGCCTATCAATGAACTCTAACCCCTCTGCCATCTCTCCCCCCCCCTCCCCCCCAGAGCCCCTGAAGGTGGTGGTGAGTCCTCGCAAGGTGAAGGGCAGCGTGGGTAGCCAGGTGTCCCTGTCCTGCAGCGTGAGCGGCTCGGAGGAGTATGAGCTCTCCTGGTACCGCAACGGAGAGATCATCTACCCCGGCAACAGCGTCCGCATGACGGGGAACAACAGGGAGAACCTGGTCATGGCGGGCATGGCCAAGAGCGATGGCGGAGCCTACCAGTGCTTCGCCAGGCACGGCAAGATGTCCGCCCAAGACTTTGTGCAGGTCATCCTGGAAGGTCAGTGACAGTAACACAGTGACAGTGACAGTGACAGTGACTGTGTGTGTACGTGTGTGTGTGTGTGTGCATGTGTGTGTGTGCGTGTGTGTGTGTGTGTGTGTATGCATGTGCATGTGTGCATGCTAATGAGACCTGCAGTAGAGTCCTCTTTGCACGGCCCCTATTATTAGATTATCTGAGCGAGGCTCACATAGCTTGCATTGCCTGAGCTTGGTTGCTGCAGCAACTGTCTCCCCTGGACCAGTGTAAAGAGAGTATTGATAATCTATAATGGTGTGGAGGAGGAGGAGGAGGAGGAGGAGGAGGAGAAAGAGGTGGCAGAAGGAACAGGAACCATTCCAAAGATTCCCTCCACACTGTGCTGTTAGTGGCTCACGTGTAATATCTAATATCTAATATCTAATATCTCAGTATGAATATGTGTGATGTGAATGTTATTCATATTATTGTCATAACTCCACCAGTTCCACACACAGCTTAAAACATCTCTCTCTCTCTCTCTCTCTCTCTCTCTCTCTCTCTCTCTCTCTCTCTTCTCTCTCTCTCTCTCTCTCTCTCTCCCCACGCAGACGGCACTCCCAAGATCCTCTCCTCCTTCAGCGAAAAGGTGTTCAACGTCAACGAGTTTGTGTCGCTGGCGTGCTCGGTCAAGGGCACGCCGGAGCCCCGGGTCATCTGGACGCTGGACGACGACGCGGTCATCAGGGACTCGCGCCATCGCATCTCCCACTACACCAACCAGGAGGGTCACGTGGTCAGCCACCTGAACATCAGCCAGACCCAGGTGCCGGACGGGGGCGTCTACCGCTGCATCTGCAACAATTCGGCCGGGGCGGTCTCCTACCAGGCGCGAATAAACGTAAGAGGTGCTTGTCAGATCAGCTCCTCCAAAAACAAAATCACATACACACATTTCTGAAGTCATTTGTTGTTGTTGTTGTTGTTATTGTTGTTGTTACTGTTGTTGTTGTTGTTGTTACTGTTGTATTGAGGGAGGCTCATGCATGCTATTTAGTGATACCCGACTTTGAGAGGGTGTCTGATTAACATAGGTCGTTGACTACAGGGTCGACTATGGTTTTGTGTCTTGTGTGTGCGTGCGTGCGTACGTGTGTGTGTGTACGTGTGTACGTGTGTGTGTGTGTCTGTGTGTGTGTGTGTGTGTGTGTGTGTGTCTGTGTGTGTGTGTGTGTGTGTGTGACATTAGTTCTTTTCTTTCCCTCTTGTTTAGTTTTCATATGCCTTCATCTGTTTCTGTAATGTCTGTACCCTCCCTCCCATTTCTATTGGTACATGTATGTACTCACTACAGTAAGGACTCCATGTCTCCCTTCTGCAGTGGTAATAATATCCTATCTATCATTCAAGTATAGACATTGATTGACATCATACCCTCAAAAGCATAAATATTCTGACGCAATGAAACACACTTTGAAATGATCTTTTTAATACAGTGATTGTGTTTCATATACCAATATCCCTACAATGCACAGCAGTACCACCACTGGACTGTGTGTGTGTGTGTGTGTGTGTGTGTGTGTGTGTGTGTGTGTGTGTGTGTGTGTGTGTGTGTATGCATGCATGTGTGTATGTGTATGTGTGTGTGTGTGTACGTGTCTACGTGTGTGTGCATGCATGTGTGTATGTGTATGTGTGTGTGTGTGTGTGTGTGTGTGTGTGTGTGTGTGTGTGTGTGTGTGCGTGTGTGTGTGTGTGTCTCTCTGGGCATTTAAATGTATTCATATGCGTCTCCCTGTTTGTTCCAGAGGTCTGTCCTTCCAATTGTCTCCCTGTCTGTGTTGATCTGGGTCTCTCTCTGTCATCTAGCGGCTGCCTTGCGCCCATATTTCCCCCCCTTTTTTCTTTTTTGCTTTAATTTCCTATTCAGAACATGGCAGATTGTCGGGCTCTTATGACGCTCATCACTCACTGATGTCAGCGGTAACTTCTCTAATGCCCCTGCTCCTTACCTAACACCCGCTGATGGCTTTATATTGGGATGCCATTAAGTTGATTTACAGTAGCACTAGCATATGACTGAGGAGCTATCTAGACTCGGGGGAGGTGGCAGGTTGGACAGTCGTTGTTACGCCAACGTAGTGAGACTGCAGTGCTCTTAAGATCCCCCCCCCCCCCCCCACGCTCTCCCCCCCCCCCCTCGCTACTCGATGCAAATCCATCACCTGGTGCGACGAAGCTAGAAGGATATGTTCTGTGTAGGCTAACTGATTGTAATCCATTTGGATTTGGGTGCTCATTCTAGCATGCTGTATGAAACCATTGTAGCATGGGGCTAAATAAGGGGGGATGCTAAAGAAATCTCTCCCCAGCGCGGTTAACCTAGCTAGCGCGGAACGGAGCGGAGGCCGCGATGAGCATCCCATGGCTGTTGGGATGCAGCCGAGCGTTGAAGATAAATCTCTACAGGTGCCGTTGGTGGAGACAATGTAATGACTGTTTCTCGCATGGTCGGCTCCTTAATCGCACTAAGGAGAGCGGCGACGTGGAGGCCTCTGTGCACTAGAGGTGTATACCACACAGACTCTAGTTAAACTGTCTTCTACTGTATGTTAAAGAGCCTCTAGTCACTGACTCCTCCTGATAGGGCCTGTGTTATGGAGCTGTATGGGTTATTGTGTCGGTTTTTACCACAAGTGTGAGAGCACGAAGCATGAGTAATGGTTTTGATAATAGGCTTGTGTGAGTATGAGAGTGGGAACATTGCGCTCTAATGCTTGTCAAAGGCAGCCGTGGCTGGTGTCTAGGAGGTGGTAGAGCAGGGTAATATTCACCTCACTCAAGTAGGAGGGTACACAGTCTGGTACAGTACTATACTTTCGGCTAGGAATTGGAATGGAATGGAAGATGCTCATTCTGTATTGCATCATGAGAAAATGTGTAGCAGAATATGTTGGTTTTTGATGATCTTTCATCTATTTTCCTTATCCAAGTCAAAAAGAGAGTTGTTTGTTGGAGAATGGACTCATCTATTGGACATTTTTGATATCTTAGTCAGGCAGACAGCAAGGCCAGGATGTGGATAAATGATATCAAGCGTTCCGAAGAGTATTTTCTTCGTTTTCCTTTCCATTGTCAATAAATGTTTGTCTCGTCTTTCGGAGTGAGTCAAGACATCCGTAGTCATGGTTTTCAAAACACACTCAAACATCTCACACTTCTTAATTTCCACATTTTCCCAACCTCAAAATCATTTTAAGAGAGGTACATCTCTTCTGTGTCCTTTAAGGGCCTGCCAGCATACGACCAATGAAAAACCTCACGGCCATCGCTGGGCGGGACATGTACATCCACTGCCGCGTCATTGGCTACCCATACTACTCCATCAAGTGGTACAAGGACTCCAACCTGCTCCCCTACAACCACCGCCAGCGGGCGTTCGAGAACAACGGCACCCTGAAGCTGTACGACGTGCAGAAGGACGTAGACGAGGGAGAGTACACCTGTAACGTGCTGCTCCAGCCCCAGCTCTCCACCACCCAGAGTGTGCATGTCAGTGTAAAAGGTAGGCTACAACAGTACACTACCACTACACTACCACCCAGGGCTAACTGTCATACTCAACAGTACACTACCACTACACTACCACCCAGGGCTAACTGTCATACTCAACAGTACACTACACACACTCAACCACCCAGGGCTAACTGTCATACTCAACAGTACACTACACACACTCAACCACCCAGGGCTAACTGTCATACTCAACAGTACACTACACACACTCAACCACCCAGGGCTAACTCTGTCATACTCAGTCCACACATGGCTGTATGAACATACTTAGGGACCTGAGGAAGACTTGTTTTGCTCTCTTGTATAGTTTCATCCCCCAGCGCCAAGAGGATGACATACAGTAGGGCCCCCTCACACCATGTGTTGATACAGACCCATGATATTCACAATACTTTAGAACCAGAATGCATATCAACTTCTCTCTGAACGATCATATGAGGATTCCAAACATTTAAAGTAAAAAGTGTGTAAATCTGTTGCTAACTGTCTATAGTGTGGGGGCACATGCATTGCTGCCTTGAGGATAAGCTTTGAATTACTTAAATGCCTCAGGTCCGTATGTATCTCTGTCACAGTGACAAATTGGAACAGCTCAATGAAAGATATTGTCCCCAGTGAAAGATGAAATAAATTGTCCCTGAACAAATTCTACTGTTGATACTACTTTGTCATTTTGAGAGTTAGATTACAAAGAGAAATCTAAGCAAGGTCCATCCACTTAGCAGGTCTCAACCACAGAGTCATTCTATCACAGTAGCCAGCTTTCCACAGCAGGGCTTACACCGTGCGTGCCAGTGCCTGCCAAGGCCAATTGCTTCTCCACAGTCACTCCCAGACCTCAACAGGGCTTACCCCGGGCCTATTCGGTGCTTTAAACTCTGGCTCTTAGCCTTCTCTACCCTTCTGGTCCTTATGAGGCCAAACAGGGCTAAGGGGCGCGGTTTAGAGCGAGGGCGGGATATTCTTATCAACAAACTGCTTTAGTTGGCTAGCGAACCAAGCATAATCCAAGTTAGCTCGCTGTAACTAGACACTCAAATTGATTTGAATAGTAGTTTACAAATACAATTGCCATAAACTGCAAGTTACCAGAACTTGTTGGGAACCCAAAGCATTCGAAATGTTTGCTTGTGGTGTCTCTGAGTTCCCCACCTTACAGCTGCAGAATGTAAACACGTAATGCTACGGGGTGGGGCTAGAAAGCACAGTTATTTTATTTTTTTAAATGGCCTTGTTCACGAGGCTCGAAGCACCAGGGTTTGAGCACTAGCCGACCGCTAGTAAGCTTTGGCACACACTGGCACAATTGTCAAAAAACGTCTCATCTGATGGTCAAGAGATTTTTCATTGACTGCCATTCATGAATCCCAGATACCTGACCTTTTCCTTCCACTACGGGGGTCATGGTGATAGCAAAATACCATTAAAACATATAGGCTTAGTACAATTGCTATTACAAGCAAATGGGTAACAAACCAAAGTATTGATCAGATTGCATATCCCATGATACACAAACACCCTTCTGTCACTGATACCGAAACATGACCTTCTACCCAGCTTATCTCCAGCTGATCTGAATATCCACTGTTGGCTGTGCCAGGAGTAGATGATAACCTCAGATGGCTCAGTTTCCTCAATGACGCTGCATAATTTGAAGCGTCAGCCGGACGGGCGAATCCCCCTCTCGCGGGTCTGTGGCGCGCTAACGAGTGTGCGAGGGGGAAATCACGCAGCCTAGACAAAGCCTCGCCGCCATTCCGCTCGGCTAATTTGCCTCTCGGCTGCTTAGCATTCCGCCGCTGCCGAGGGGAATCCCCAGGAGCCCATTATGCCTACTTTGTTGTGAATTAAATAAGCGCTGAAGTGCCGCTTATTCCAATGTTATTTTAAATCATTAATTCTCCAAAGCATCTGTTTCTCACGACGGCTACAGTGTCCCCAGAGAGAGAGAGAGAGAGAGAGAGAGAGAGAGAGAACAAGAGAGACCAAGAGAGAGACAGAGAGAGAGAGAGCAGCCACGAGTGTGCTGTTAGGAAATGAGTGTTATTTGAGTGCAAATACAGCCTCTCAGCATGTGGAAATGTAATGAATTTTTCTCCCATACCTGCTTTGCACAATGCAAAGCCTCGGTATTGATGAGGTGATGACTGTTGATTTACCAGAGAACTGTTTCTGAGGTGGCTCTACCTGGTATTATACTGTGTGTAAACCTGCCATCTTTACCTGCACACACATGGAATGAAATCCTCCTTTTTTTTAATGTATTGCCATGTACCTGTATTGTATAGGAATCACTACCTGCAATTGTCCTTGATGGCCCTGGTAGAAACAGAAGGACTTCAAAAACAGACATAGAAACCATAATGTACACATAGAACAAGGCTAGCTTCATTGAAAGAGAAAGGATGAGAAATGCCCTTACCCTTTATTACCCGCCTCTCCCACAGTGCCCCCTGCCATCCACCCCTTTGAGTTCCCTCGCTTCTCCATTGGCCAGCGGGTGTTCATCCCGTGCGTGGTGATGTCGGGCGACCAGCCCGTCTTCATCACCTGGCAGAAGGACGGGCGGCCCATCCCCGCCAGCCTGGGCGTCACCATCGACAATATCGACTTCACCAGCTCGCTACGCATCTCCAACCTGTCTCTGCAACACAACGGCAACTACACCTGCATCGCCCGCAACCAGGCGGCCGCTGTGGAGCACCAGAGTCAGCTCATCGTCAGGGGTGAGGGGGTGTGTGGAGTGGGGGGGGGGGGGAGAGGGGGGAGAGGGGAGGCGGTAAGAGGAAGGAGGGGATGGGTGTGTTGGTGGGAAGAGGAGGTACACTCTTTGTTCTAGTTAGCACCCGCCTATTTCATTTGTCTCTGTAGGGACACCCTTTTCAGGTTTCATGTTGAACTCTTTTGGGGTCCATGTTGAACTCTTTTAGGGTCCATGTTGAACCCTTATGGGTTCTTTTTTGAACCGTTTCCTCAGGGTTCTAAATGGAAGCCAGAAAGGTCTACATGGAACCCAAAAGGTTTCTACTGGTTTCTTCAAAGAATGCCTCTACAGGGACAATACATTTAAAAAGAAATTCTAAAAGTGTAGGGGGCGGTCTGAGAATGATCTGATGATACTGAATCCTGAGCAGCCCATAACCATTTGTCTTATTTTCTTCCTCATGCAGTCCCTCCCAAGTTTGTGGTGCAGCCTAAGGACCAGGACGGCATCTACGGGAAGGCTGTGATCCTCAATTGCTCTGCAGAAGGCTACCCTGTCCCAACCATTGTGTGGAAGTACTCTAAAGGTAAACACATACACCACATTAAAGGTAGACTTAGGGATATGACATCACGCCTGTGAAAACAGCAACTTTAATCAAATATATTGTAGAACAAGAGCGTCCACTCGTTTCACTGCCCTCCTACATAAGTAAGAGTCTTCTCCCATTCCAACCACTAAGAAAGCTGTGTTGTACATTGTGTTTATGATTGAGGAGACCAGAGCTGTTTTTCTGTTAGCCGTGTATCTCGCATGTCTACTCTCAAGACCGTCTCGCTGAATTGCAAAAACAACATTGTCTGTCCTCAAGGCAATCTTCTTTTTTTATCGAGGAGCATCCGCTTATGAAAGCCCACACAGTAAACAAACTGTCCACCGCCTTGAGGTTGAATGCTGAAAGTCAACACAAACAGCAGGAGCGAGAGAAGAAAACCGCTGTGTATAAGAGAGAGCTTTTCAAAAATGTTTATTTGTATGAAGGAAATGTACTGCAGTTTTATACATGCAAAGCGTCCAGTTGTTCCAGTTATGTTTATTGTAGGCATATACATTATTTTACAAATAAGATCATTATTGGCAATTACTGCATTTGCCAGTATTTCAACCTCTTACAACTTCACCATCTACATGTATATTCCCCTACAGTTGATTTTGGAGATGGGGTTGATGGAAACCAATCAAGTCAAGTACAACGTACTACAAGAGCGGGTATTGCTCAATAGCTGCCAGTAGAGTGTTAAAACTAAACATAACTCTAATCCTAACAACTCCAACAGTTTGGCTAACGCCTAATACAGTGCTCTGTTTATATTTGATACTGTTACTAATGTGTGCCGTGGGATGAGATAAACTCCAGCAACAAGGTAGGCTTAACTAGCTTTAATAGAGGTACAGTTTACATTGACATTTTTCGTCGTTCAGCAGACCCTCTTATCCAGAGCAACTTACAATAAGTACATTCTCCTAAAGTAAGTGAAAC